>NC_088284.1:48640174-48949946 GCF_036013445.1 Caloenas nicobarica
ATGGCTGTTTGGAAAATATCTGCCTGCACTTACATTTTTAATTCCCAAAATCTGTATTTCATAATGATGAAAGTTTCCCTTTTTCAGACTGTTCCTCAAACCTTTGGTTCTGCAGTTCCTGTCATGACTCTTATGTGTGAGACATGCATGATGGCAGAGTTCCTCTTGAATTATATGATTGCTGTTCCTCGTGTATTCTCAAAGATCCTGAAATTATAAGGCACCCATTAAGCCATAGACTTGAATATGTAATCACTTGCAATGACTTTCTCACTTCCATCTTCAGAGTGGCTTAGCTGATCGCTCTGAAATGATGCCATCTGTAATTCTGGGTTAGTCTCCTGCCACAGAGTGAGGAGAACAGGGGAGTGGAGGTTGGGCAGAAAAACTGAAGCTGTGGGCCACACTCCGATGCAGATACAGCACAGTAATGCCTCTCCAAACCCATCAGTTTTATTTTTCTTCTTAAAATACTTTGAGAGGGTTTTTTAGCTACTTGGGTGTACCCTCAAGAGACCTGTAGTTTACTGTAGCTGAGGAAAGATACCCTCTCTCTTTGTGTTTTCTCCCTCATTGTGTCAAATGTGTGACACTGTGTGGTTTGTTGACATGTCATGCTCTGAAAGTGACCTTACTTCAAAAGGGAGAGGCTCACATGGAGTCTTTTAAGTAGTTTTAAGCTACCTTATCTCTCTTCCTGCAATTGTAAATTCAGCTCATTCGGTCTCAGAAAATAGTGGGTATTTATAGTATGGTGTCTTCAGCAAGCACAGGGTCTTCATAATTGTTTGTTTCTCTCGCTTGAGTATGACTGTTTTTCAGTGTGAACGTAACTACCCTTTGTGTTCTGCATGATGGTTTATCATAAAGCACTACCTTGTTCATAGTTTGTAAAATTTGTTGGTACTGGCATGCTCTCAAATGAGAATATTTTAATTTTGCCTTATCTTTGGCAGGCCTGCATTATGCTTTAGGTGTTTCTAACAAGATGGTTTCAGGTTGCTGTGGCTGCCTTATCTCTGGAGACTGAGAAGTAAATTGGGACCAAATTGTGATTTGTCATCTAGATTTGGCCAGACCAGCACTTCTTTGGTGGTGCAGCGTGGCATTACATGCTCTACTGCTCTAGTGGTGGTACTGGCCTGCTGGAGCTCTCTGCCTCTGGAGCCAAGATGCAGAGCTCATCTCATCACCTTGCACAGCAGGAAATACTGTTGGTTGTGGGAGGCTGCCTTCCCTCTGGGTTACATCCATCTCTCTCAGGGCTGTGTAAAAATAAATCATAACCTTTAAAATTCTTCTACTTAAACAAAAATAAAAAATCTGATGGGCAGTGGCTGTGGTGACAGCTGAGCGCAGGTGAATGCTCTGGAAATTTGTGGCAGTCTTCTATTCTGGCCTCAGGCTGCTTTAGGCACAGGCTAAAGTCTTGCCTCCGCTGAAAACCCCAAGTTATGCCACTGATTTTGAGCTCAGTTTTCTTGCAGTTCGGGCCTGATTCATCTGAGAGATCAGCACTGTTGTCCTTGTTTTGTAGCTGGAAGGTGTCAGGCAGGTTGTTTGGGGAGCTGTAGTGTACCCATTGGTGGCTTTAGAGCCTCTGACTTTACATGAGAACAGAAAAATTCCTTGGGGCATATAGGATGATTTAGCGAGTAGAGAAAAATGAATTGGATTTGAATAAAATGGAGGAAAATACTTCAACAGGATTGATGAATAGATGTTAATTGGGGATTGCACCAGAATGGTAAAATTTTAGAGGTGATGTGACACCAGGGTTTTCAAAAAGACAGTTGTGTAAACTGTAGTTATTAATCCTTACATCATTATGTATAGTTGCATAAAACTTGCCTTTTGGGGTGCTTTATCAGTTTTGTGAACTGAAAAACTGATGCTATCAGGAATTGAATTATCTAAAGAAAGCACACTTGGCTATGTCCAACTGGGAACTGAAATTGTGTGTCAAGGGAGTGTATTATCGTTAAGTTCCTCGAAGCCTAGGAGGCTTCCAAGCCAAATCTACTTCAGGTAGATTTCTTGAAAGACTTGAGTAAAATTAATATAGGACAACAAGTTATTTAACTGTTTGGAACAAATACTGTTTTAAATACAGCTTTCTGTACTCCAGTTACTTAAAAAAAACCATTTAATTCCTAGGCTCTAGGATGATGGTTAAATAGTAGATTACTGTTAAAATGGGGCAATAAATCCTGCTAGGCACATATTCCAAACAAATGTGCTAGGATATACAAACGTACACACACATATGTGTGTGCCCATGTATGTAACATACTGGATTGCTTGTGTTTGTGGTACCAGCTTGGCATTGCTGAACTTATAAAGAGAATAAATGCCAAAACAAGAATAGGTGTGCTGATCTACAGAATAGCAGGCAAAAGAGCCTACGAGGCCTTTTATTCTCCATGGAAAAATATCAAATGGATATTGTATTTTTTTAACATCAGAATAAGCTTTGAAAATGAAATGCCTCTTCAATTTTTAATGCAAAGAAAGGGAGATTTGGGGGAGGAAGGAGAATAACTGCAATGCATGTACTTCAGAGAATAAAGAAACAGGACATATATGTGAGAAGAACCGGGGCTGCTTAATTATTGCTTTTAAAAACTATTTTAAAACCTGACAAAGATTTCTAAGCCCATTATGCTATGTGAATATTATATTTTCTGTAAGCTAGCCATGAAGACAGTGCAGTCTGTAAAACACTATGCAACCAATGCTAGGCTGCTACCAGTAGTGAGTATGAGGGAGAAGAGGTGATTAAAGTGGCGATGGTGAAAGCAATGTGGATTAAACTAACTTCTGCATGACTAGAAAGGATTTAATCAAGGACTCTTTTGTATGGCCCTGCCCCTAGAGAAATAAATGCACGTATCTCCAGTCAGTGAGATTAAACTGCTCTTTTTAACTCAGGAATAAAATGCCAACATTCCCATTGTAAAAGATTAATGTTTCTACACAAAGAAGATAATCAAGAGGAAATTTACACATCTTAATACTCACCTAGGTCAAAATCTGTCAAGAATCTGACTGATGTGTGAATATAGATATGTTTTAGCTGATTCAGTGGTTAAAGAACTGTTCATGGGGTTTTCTGCAGGCTACTATACTTGCTGGTTTTCTACATAGCAAAGGCATACAAACTGTAGTTCCTAGTTTATCTGATTTGTTTTGGAGTTTTGTTTGTTTTTTATTTGGGGTGTGTGTGTAGGGAATAATCTGCTAAATTACAGCAAAAATCAACTGCTAGACTATTCTTCTGCGTGCTTTCCTGGGCTTCTGCTAATTGTGCTGAGATCCTCTGAGGAAAGGCACTACCAACTAATAAAAAATACAAAACTCTTGGATGTTTAGTTGTAGGTTTTTATGGGGCATGTGTATAAGCATCATGATTTTTTTTTTTAAGGCAGCACACCTTAAATGTTAAGGCAAAAGTTTATTCTAGCTAGATTTTAAAAAGGACAATGTCAATTATAGATTACCTATATATTATTTTTTTAGACTTAACTCCTTACTTTGTGTTCATTGTAAATAGCTCTTCTATATTCTCTAAGGAGAATATAATGCAAGAGGAATTTCTGAAGTGTGCAATACTTGTGTGAAATAACTGCTTCGTAATATCTGCCATGATATTTTGAAAATGTGAGGGCATCTTGATCATCCTTGGAAGACAGTGAAATTAGTCTCCTTGTATGCTGCCAGTAGCATGCTTCAGGTCACCAAAATGACATTCTGTGATATCTTTGTCCCTTGCTCACTCTCTCTGAACTTGATACTGGTGTAAATACTACTTTCTGTTCAGTTAGAGTGAACAGAAGAGCTTGCATCAGTCTGATCTACTTCTACTTTATATAATAGGAAAAGTGATCAGGTACTGTACATTACATAATAACTTATGTAATTCAATATTCCAGAATTAGTCACCTTGCATTATTACCCAGTGAAAAGGAAAGAAAAATGATAAAGGGAATGAGAGGATTTTATTTGGTTTTTATGTCCTTGTATTTTTTACCTAAAAAGACAGACAAAGCTTCCCCTTTGAAGCATGCTGTGAAGTACAACTTGAAAACCTGTTTTTCCATTTAGTTGTTTATTGGTCAATAAAATATACATCAAGTGAACAAATTTTAAAGGAACCATTTTTGAAAATAAGTAAACTTTTAGTTGCTAGGTCTACAAACTCATTCTGGGTTCAGAGAGTCAAGCTGAATCTTTTTCCCACGCTGGTACAGTAAGTTTTCTGCAAGTAATTCCTTTGCTTCAGCTCATTGGAATTTAGTAAATAATCTGGTTGTGCCCAAGAAGGAATAGAATTCAACTTAGGCTCTTAGCAATGTTGGCTCTGCAGGCATTGCAAGGGTGAGTATCACTGGCAATTTATTTTTTATAAACAAACATAGCAGACATTTATATTTGCAATGCGTAAGACAAGAAGGAAGCCTGCAGAGAAACATTTTGGAAGGGCAGAAAGGTTTGGGTTTCTCAGTTTTTTCCTTGGTGATCCCAAAGAGAGAATGTTGAGTGTCTTGGTAATGCATGCATCTTTCCGCTTTCTGACTTTTTTAGCTTTGCAGATGGAAAACAAAACCTACTTGTGCCGTTCTTAGTGAAGAAGTTTATGTTTGCCCTTGAGTTTCAAAGAATATTAGATTCATAATGTGTTACAATATGTTAAAATTAAGACTTTGAAGCTTAAGAAATTTTGCTTAAAATTTTCTAGAATGATGTTATGGAAAGAACTAGGGTCACTTCTGAAGCTGTAATATTTGACTTTGCATAAAAGCAGCTGCAGTATAAAACAAGTATACATTTTTTAATGAAGAAAAGCTTTTTAAGCTTCTGAAGAGCTATAGCAATTCACTTTTTTTAGGAGAGACTTCAACACAGCTGTTGCAGATGACTTAGGACAAAGAAAGGTGAGGGAATAGCTAGAAGCTTAACGTGGCAGGATTTCTTAATACTACTCTGTGGTCTTCTAGCTATGCAGCCTTTGGGATCCTTTATTGAGGTAATTTGTAAATCAGTTGTTCTTTCTGGTAAGAAAAACCAGCAGTGTTTGGGTAAAATTCCTGCCTGGATGGCTGTCAAATGACAAAGTTGACCGATACCTTTACAAGGACTGGAACAGAGGTTAAAGTTACTGTCACAGAGAAGAGCAGAGGCAGGGAGGGCTCCTGAGAAGTGAGTGTGTGCTGGGCTGTGAACGCCGGTCACCTAAAAGGTGAAATGTCTCTTGCATTCCAGCAGGCAGTGAAGAAAGGGATGTGGAGCAAATGCCACAGGGACAGCAGCACTACCACAACCTTCTGATTTTCAGAAATATTTCTAGTGCGCTATTTCCAGACATCTGAAGTGGAAGGTTAAAGAGTCTCTGAGAAGTTCTCCATAGGGTAACTATAAAGTGACAACAAGTGTTTTACCCATTCCATGGTAGACAACTCAGATTCTGCCAACTGAAAGTGAGACCTTTCAGGTTGATGCATCTCTTGTTGTCCTAAGCTATTTTGATGTAGTATTCAGCTCTCCTTAGTGTGAAACTCTGAAGCTATTGAGAATCACGAAGGTGGCAATGTCTGTGCAAGACAGCAGTTATAGGTGGCTACACTAATGCCTTTGTACATGGATCTTCACAGAACTTCGTGGAAACTCGGTGAAATGGTAAAGCAAGGTTGAGACCTAGAAACCATGCAGGAGATCTGGGAACAAAATGAACTTCTTGCAGATTCTGTGCCTTGATCATGGAAGCATCTTTCTGGGTGGTATAGCCTGATGACATTGTGGCATAGGGAACTCTTAAAATAATCTGATGCGATTGGAATTTAGCAGTTGTCATGCTGGTGAGCCAGCTGTTCAAAACCAACTTGTTTTATTGGTATAGTTGCCAGAATCCACTGGAGACCTGTGTGTTGGTAAAAAGTACCTGACACTCAGGCCGTGAAACAGAGTGGTAGTGATAGTGTTTTAGCTTAGCTGTGTTTTTTTTCTTGAATTTAGAAATAATAGATATTTTCCTGCCAACACTACTAGTCAATTTTGTATTCATAGCTCTAATTGTTGAGATGATGGAGTTGTGTACCTGTCTTTTTAGGTACTATATGGTTCAATTTGCTGAAGAGTAAAAGGAAAAATTTTTGTTATAAATAATCTACACTTACTATTATGCACTCAGTTTAGAAATTCAGAGCCTGCAGCTCTTTAGAAAACCTGGGTTTGTTCTGTATTTTTATTGCTTTTTCTCCTCTTCATTCTGATTTTTTTTTTTTAACCGCCAGTGACTGTAAATCTGTAGCCAACAGCTGCTCTTGGCTATATCTTGGTTTTGGTAGAAGCTGACTACACTTGTGGAACTGGAAAGCAGTTGCCGTGAAATTGTCAATAATGCAAGAACCTGAAGGAGTCAAGAGTTCTCCATGGTGCTTAGTGTTGCAATGCCAAATCTTCCCCTGTTCTGCTAAAGAACCATGCTTTCCTATTCTTCCTGTCTTAAGAAGCTCCTAAATATGGGCTTATTCTGGCAAGACCAGTAGATCTGACATACTAAGAAAGGCAATATATTTCCTGGATTTCTACAGTGGATCCAACTTTGGAATTGCCAGCACTAGACTGAAGGAATGGTGTCCAAAAGTATGCAAGTAGGACATGCAATAATACAGTAACAGAAATTCTGCTCTCACAGTAATAAATTTATCATAGATAACTTACTGCAGAAGAGCTGCATTAGAAGGAAGCAGGCTTACCAGAGAAAAGGATTAGTAAGAAGAAGAATTTTTCTGAATGTTATGATCAGCCAACACTGCCTCTATAAATGATCGTATGATTTGTTGTTGATCCTACTTCTGAGTCTGGCAGTAAATTCTGAATAATGAACATACCTGAGGCTTTATCCTCAACAAAATTTGTGTCTATTCCAAGTGCAGCTAGTGGAAGAGTAAGGAGATATTGCTACTGCTCCTGACTGGTTCTTTCCAACAAGGCTGTATTTAGAAGAGTAGAATTTGACAAATGAATCAGGAATATGGGACACTTTCTGACTTGATGAAATATAAATAGTTAATGATTGTTTACACTCAAGACCTGTGGAATTGAGGCATACCTTAGCTAGACTATGCAAAAGTGCGCGTACATGCTTGGAACTGGTGGTTTCCTTTTGATAGAAGGTTGGACAAGGTAGCAAGGATGCCTTTGTTGTGCTAGGGAAAGCAGGACACTCCTTGAGAGGACTTACTTTTTATGTTCCTTGTTAAACTGAAATAAGTAGGAATACTGTGCTTGACTAGAAGTTTTTCTTCACAATGTTCAGTCTTCTTCATTATCTGTCTTGCGAGCCTACTGATTTGCAATGGCACACCATGTTGCTCTTCCATTGCCCCTGTGCTTCTGTTGTAACTTGTTAATTGGCTCCTGAACAATTTCCCTTCCATCTTTCAGGGATATTTGCTACACTTTGGGCACAGGCTTTTGTGTTGTTCCTCTGTGTCAGATACCGTTCTGAATATGTCAAAAGCTGAGCAGAAAGCTATTTTAAGTCTGAGTGCAGCTGTTGATTTGAACATTTCTTAGGAGTTACTGCTGGGGTACTCTTCCAGAGATTCTTCTAGCCATGCCATGTGTGGGCTTGGCATCTAAGCAGCTCTAAAATACCTACTGGGCCATCTGTTGCTAAATTGTCTTGGATGGTTGTTGTATTGTCTTTTTCAAATTCTGTGTATAATGCCATCATTTCCACACCCACTACTGGGATAATCTTTCAAATGAATGACTGTTTTTCATAGTACAGGAAGAATTTGGGAGGCTGTTCCTGCTTCCTTTCTGTAGGTTTTAACTACTATTTGCTTTGCTGTTCCAAGAGCAAGCAAAGACACACTACATCATGATGTATTTTGAGATGCACTTATTCCAGTGCCTTACTGAAAATTAACTGGATGAATATGACAGCAAAATTTGAGAACTTTGCAGAAGTCCTCACAGGAGCAAGAAGTGGGATGGCCACTGAAGCAAATTCATCCTGCCATGTTTATGCAAAACAGGGCACCCGAGGCCGTGTGACTGCTTATATGCTGATGAGGTAACTGGTCAGGGTGCCTTTGGAGCAGCAAGGAGAACCCAGAGATAATGATGAGTTCACACAGGTGACAAATAACTTGTCAACAAAATGCCAATGGGAAGATTGCCAGAAAGGTCAGCAGCCAGGAGTGTGTCTTGTGGACCTGACACACACAAAACTGGGACGGGATTAGTTGCTTTTAAAAAGGATTTGTACCAAAAAAAAAAAAAAGTATCTTCATTCAGACCAAGCTCATGTCAATACAACTTCAGTGGGAAGTAAGTAGTACAGTACACAACCAGAAAACTGGGTGAATATTTAGGTATTCTATTGCATAAGTATATAAACAAAGAAGCTGCTGCTGCTATTTGGGCAAACTAGTGTCAGGCTTTGAAGATGACGTTCACAGAGGTATTTAAAAGCTGATGAATTCACTGTGTCTGTGGTTGTTGACTCTCAAGGATATTATTATTAAATGTTACAGCTTTTTTTTTCCCTGCGGCACAAGTACTAGAGCTTCCACCCATGAATTCTACAGCTAAAAAAGATGAGTGCCGTAAATCCTGAAGATCCAGCTTCTTTCGGTAAAGGAATTACTTACGAGTGGTGTGCAGAGGTTTTCTGAAAACACCATGTGTGCCCTGATTTCTTGTCATAGCCGAAGGTGAATCACAATGTGCAGTACCAAACTCCTGCTTGTGAGCACATATGACAATGCATTTAGAGCTATTATATTCAGAGCAGTAGGTGTGTTAACTAGCTAGTCTAGAGAAAGTGTTAGACTTATTAAGTGGTTGGATTTGTTTGGTAAGTGTGTCTGAGGATCCTCTATCTGGCAGTGGCTATTATCTGTTTGGAGGTAACGTTTCAGTTTATTTTTTTGTTCTTGTACTTTTCTGTACTGATGTTTAGTATGTGCATATCATTCCGGTTTAGAATATCATACAGAGTGTACCTACCAGTACAGAGGGCTTATATGTACTATATCTTATGCAACATGCATGCTTCCATATAGATGCGAATATGTGCAGACACCTGCATGTGCAGGACATAACAAACCTGTTTGTATTAGTCACCTAGCTGAAGGAAGTGTTACTGCAGGATTTACGAGCATGAAGTATAATTTCTTAACGAAACAATTTCAATATGCAGCATACTTAAGGACACCCAAAGCTTTTGTTTGTGTTGTGGCTGGGGGGGGACACACATTCATTTGGCTGAGCAGGAGAGGCTACATGTTGTAACCCTGACATACATCTTCTAGAGAGCTATAGCTCTTGTCATGCCAGATGACCTTTCAAGTATTTCCCGTGTTCTTGTTGGAAAAGGTCAGCAAGTGAAAGGAAAGAGATCAACGTGATGCAGTTCACAGTATGTTCTTATCAGAACTTTGGAATTTTTTTTTAAGAAGCTGTTAGAAATTTCCGGAAAGTTTGTATTGTGGTGTATCTTTACATCATTTGTTTAATGTGTCTTTTAAGATTGTTTTTGATCACGGGGGAGAATATACTGCATCTGTGTTACAGGAAAGTCAATTCAAGCCCACTCTACATTCTTCCTCTTCATCACCAGTTGATTAGACTTGGGAAATAATCTAGGTGGCAAGAGACGTCTGGATGTCATCTAGTGCAATGCATGTACTCAGAACAGAACCAACTATGGCTTTTGCAGGGCTAAAACAAAGAAATAAACTTAACAGCAGAGTCAATTATACTGTTAGGCAGCATTCTTTATTTTTTCAGTCCTGGGGATCATCCTCCATAAGTGCTCCAGCAACTGGGTGCTCTTGCATTGCTTATATTCACGTAATTATTACATAGGCATTACTATTTTTGAAAGTTTTGACATCCAATACATCTATACTAAGAGATAATTGATGATGTTAGTTATAATTGTTTAGTTTCTTACTTACAATACACCTATTAATTATTAGTTAAATATAAACACTATGCTTCTAAACAATATCACTTAATCTTCTGTCTCCCTGTTGTCATGCAGCAGGATCTAAAACTTGAAGAATATCCCCTCATTTTGCAGGTGGTCAGAAAGCATTTGTCTCATGTCTATTGGTTAATGATGGGTACGTCTTTTATAACTTAATCACAGTATACATGAATTTGGCAGGTTCTCTTCAGGGCCATCTCCAGTTGTGTTCAGGGGATCTCCAAGGAAGGATATTCAGATTCATTGGGTTCTTCGTTCAGTGTTTGACCACCTACATAACCTTTTTTAAAATTTAATCAGTACTTTCTGTTTTGAACTTCAGGTTGTGGCTTGTCATACTATCGCTGTGCACCTCTGAGTCTGTCTGTCTTCTGTATGCTCCTAGTAGGTAGTGGAAGACAATTAGGACCACAAGCAGATATCTCTTCTTAAGGCTGAACAAACCTTCTTTTTCAGTCTCTCCTTCTATACCACGTGCAGCAGAGTTTTTGTCCCTTACCTGTGTCACAGCTCTGGAATTACTCCAAAAGGTACAGTGAGAAACTTTTGTTTCCAGCTGTGTGGGCTGGTAGTAAGCATGTGATCCAAGCAACAGCTGATGCGTTGGAAGTTAAGCAGCTTGGCAACTGTAAGAAAAGACTATATGTTAAATGGTAAGTTCTGATTTTTGCTGAGATACCACAAGCAAGTATCACAGACTTGTTCCTTTCATCATGCCCTGCCGTCCTTTTCACTGATGAATGACCCTTTACTCTACAATCAGACTGCGTGGTCTGTCTAAAGACAGTAAAGAAGTATGGTTGCTACAGTAGAAAACCATATTGTTATCTTAGATGACTGTTTTGGTTTTTTTTAATTATGTTTAAAGAGGCATTAATCACAAAAAGTAATGAGAATAAACTTACTGGAAAGAGAAGTTAGTTCATGGTATAATGTGACAGTCAAGTTACAAGTTGTAGATGTCATCATAAAATTGTGCCAATGTGTGTTTTGAAAAGGACAGTGCTTACTGGCTATACCAAGGAATCTGGCTTACTCTGTGACTTAAAGTTGGTTTAAGCATCTGGAACAAAACAAGTTCCTATTAACGTGTGAGCTAAACACATTTCTTAAAAGACCTATTGTCTTTTGGAGTCATTTGACCTCATCTGGCAAATTTTCCTGTCTATTTAGAAAACAGGGGCTAGTATTGCCAGTTTTGTCATATGATGGCTAACGTCATCACAATATAAGGGAATATTGTGCAAACAGATCAAAAAGTGCACACTTCAAAAAGGTGCTAAATTTGCTAAAAGGAAAGGAACTGATTGAGATAACAACAACATGCAATGCAGCTTGAAGTATTCATTTACAAAATAGATTCATTCAATGTGAAATTGTACTTAAGATTTTATAAAATCAGCTTCTCTTCCGTATTAATTATTTTATTTTCCCTGTACTTTTTTCTTTTTCTAAATAGTGACAGAATTGCTAGTTCCTTTGCTTGGGAGTTCAGAAAGCAATCAGATTTGCTTATTCTTTTTTTTGCCACTTGAGTCAGTAAATCCCAGCCATTTTGCCTAAAGGCTAAATCCAGTGTACATTTGATAATCATTTTATTAGATGCTAACTGTAGCAGCTTACACAATTTAAAAACTTGCCTCTTTTCCATCCTTCGTCTCAATTTCCTAACTCTCCTTTAACTAGAGGAGTTGGGCAGCATCCTGGATTTTTAGAAAACTTGATGAAAGCTCAGTGTGCTGGAGGCCTGTTGCTTGTTTCTGTTGCTAAAGAGCTGGCATGAAAACCTGGGTTGTTTTCCTCCTGCTTCTGTTCTGATGAAGCCATGGTTTGTAAGATCCATAAGCAATCAAGACTCTTTAAGCAATCTGCTGGAAACTGCCAATGTGAGGGACTGAGAAAAATGTGTTAGTAGTGGTAGCAGCTTTGGAGTTTCGCAGCTGATGAAAATCACAGCACTGGTCAGAACGTCATTACACTGGGCTTAGGTACCACATGTTACTGCTTTAGAATAAATTATCCCTGAAATATAGTGTTTTGCAAGGAGTGAGTTGCATTTTAATTTATCTTGCATATTATCTTGGTTGCACTTCTCTGTGTTTCTTCTGTTTGATAGACCTCTTGACATAAGGCATTTGAACCCTAAGTTCTTCATCCTTTCCTCATCAGAGAGTATGTGGTCTCCTGTAGTTCAATGTAGTGTCACTGTATGGTTCAAAAAGTAAACTAAATGTTAAAACTTCAAACATATGGTAGTGCCTAACTGGAATTTTAACATTACTGTGCCTGATGTCTCTCTAATTTAATCAGCTTCCATATAATACTTACAGATTGTATAAATGTTGGAATTTGCAATGTAAGTTCATGGGTTTAAAAATAAAAAGTGGAGAAAAAAATGGATGGTACCACAATATTCAGGGAAATGTTTAGGAGGCACAAAGACCTTTCTTCTTCAAAAATATCCTACTGGCTATGTAATAATCCTATACATCGAGCCACTAGTTTCACAATGCTAGTTTGCTAAATAATAATCCAGTTGCTAGAGATGGGAGTGTATTAGCATTCCAGCCTTATACGTGTACATGCTTTTCATTGTTCTTAACATGAATCTCTAGGTTCTTAGGGAGGAAAGTGTAGAGAAAGGCATCTTAAACACATAATGCACAAAATCAAATACAAGGGACATCCTTGCCTCTGCAGCCCCTTTATATACAGTTTGGTGAAAGACACTCTTTAAGACCTTCTTTGGTAATTTTGATGGTCAATATTGGGAACCCAGACATGTCTCTTTTGAGAGACAGCCAGCCAGACTGTTCTGGAAGCAGAACAGCATGTATGTGGGAGGACCAAATGCCACCTTTGCAGGGTGATGTGATGCTTCTATTCTGAGCAGGTACCTGGCTCCTCCTGTGCAGTAGCCTGTGGAAGATCAGCTGGGTGGCACAGCACAGGGACTCCTCAGGGCAGATATAAAAAGTAAGAGAGATCAAAGAAAATAAAATGAAAGGTGCTTTTTCTTTTGCAGTGTCCCCTGTAACCAACCAAATCCCTCATCTTGAAATGGTTTACTATCTAGCGTTTGATTAAGTCCTTTCTTTAGATTTCTATCTTAGTTTTATCTTTGGCCTGCACTACTTTTGAAGTTTCAGCTGAGTTCTTGAATACAAAGCTATTAAGCAGCTCTATTTCAACAGAGAGTTGTATCATTGAAAAGTTTAATGGATCACTTTGTCCTCAGGGAAAAGTTATGAAATACCTATTTTGATTGGTCGTGAAGATCCCAGAGAGTAAATTACCAGATTAAGAGTTTACTTTTTGCATTGGGTTAGCCTTACATTAATGCTAGAATGAATGCTAACACAAGTTCTCAAAAAAAACATCGCTTTTTGAGAGTTATTTGTGAAAGAAGGTCAAATGCAATAGCTGTGAGCCTCCATATGAATCTGATACTTCCTATTAAAAAAAAATAGCAAATCACCTACTTAGCTGTAACTATCTTGATAGTGCATCTATATAGGGTTGAAAGTATAAGCAGACTAGCTCCTAATCATGAAAACGCATCTTCTAGGTAGATACAGAGGAGAACCAGGAGCATATTCCCTGTTGCATTTGTCCTGTCTACCGTAAGAGCAGCAGTTGTGGCAGCTCTACAGGGATTTATTTTACTGTAGGAGAGTTTGGGATCTGGATTGTTTTAGTATGGAAAGATATGTGAGCTCTAGTGTGGCAAAGGATTAAATGATGTAGTTGAAAGTTATTCATGATGCTCAGATTACCCTGCTGTTACTTAGAAGTCAAGCTTGCAAAGAACTATCATAGAGAGTGAATTACTTCTTACTATATTTGATGCCATTTTAATGACTGAGATAGCAGTGACCAAGCAGTCTAGAAAAGTGGAGTATTGTGGAGACAAGTTTAAAAGCTGTGTAACCTTCTAGTGTTTATCTTCTTGTGTGCTAGTGTTGTCTTTCCGCTTTGACAAGAGCACAGTTTTTAGCAGTAATAAATGTAAATGGTCCTTCTCTGACCGCAGAAACTCATTCTGCAAACCAACAATCCAGCTGGGTCATTCCCTTCTCTGTTCACCAGGGAGTTTCCCAGTAGAGAGTTAGCAAGTAAATTTGTTAAGTCTTGAATCAGACTTCAGAGAGGAATTAAGTGTTCTTTAGTTACCTTCTTGCCAAGAGAGAGATACGCCTGTTTTATGACAGTGATCATTTAATAAATGGGAAAAAAACTATTTTTTGTCTTAGCTAGGTTACTGAGCCTGCAGGCCAGCAGTAAGCATTGCTGATTGCATGACGGCAAACCTGGCAGATGAATGAGGACCACTGAAGCCTCAAATGCTGCTGGCCATGGCACATTCTACTGTGGAATGTTATTAATTGATTTACGCAATCTGCACTCCTTCTAAATAATTATTTTTATTTTAAAAAATAGTCTGAAACTAGAGAAGAAACTGATACACGACTGGAAAATTAATCTTGGGAAACTGATGCTTTTGCTCTGCATCAGATGAGATGCCAAAGCATGGTGGTTTGTTTTGGTTTTCCCTAATTATGTATCAAGGCTGTTCTGAAGTTAAAATACGATGTTTCTCATCATTTTATTCAGAAAGGGAGACTATAAAGCACAGGGATTATGCCTCAATAAATGTTACTACTTAGATTTTCTGCATGTGAGTCTGTAGCCAGCTTAAAGATTTTATATTGAAATAAGAGAAGCCAAATAGCATCTCATGAAAAATAATAGAGGTAACCTTGCAGAATAGTGAGAAATTATGACAAATTTGAACCAAAGTTCCTCTTCTACAGATAGTTAGAAGGAAAGGAGAAAAATTTCCAGAACTTTTATTTTTTATTTGTATATATACAGGTGGAAAACTTGTCTAATTCAGAACTGCTGCCATCACTATGGAGTGTCTTGAGCTAGAGGAGCACAGCCTGGCCTCTGGAGAAAATTTGGAAATAGTCAAAAAAGACCACTTCTTCACTGCAAGCCAAAAATAGAGAGCAATAAAAGAAATTTTACATGCCTCTGGACCCATCAGTGGCAATTATTTGTTTAAAGAAACAAATTACAGTTTTGAATTTCTTGCAATAAAATGCTTGTGGCTTTGCTGAAGGGCAGGTTGAATACATGGTATAAATAGTTTAATTTTTTTAAACAGAAGTTTAAAACTGTTTACCAAAAGTTTCATGAAAATTGCAGGCTTAAAATAATTTCTGTATTATGTTAACTATTGGTGGCTTTCTGAATTCTGGTTTTTTACTTCGAAAGAGATGCTACCCTGTGTGGGTGCAAAGCATCACTTGCAGATTAAGAATAGAAGAGACGTCAGTCCTTTACTTCATTACTGTGGTAACTGAAATGTGATCCAGTTTCATTGCATCTAGTATACGTTCAAAGCTTCCGAGATGGGTCCTCAGACTGCTTCTATTCCTTTCAAATATTCAACACACAGACCTGCATCTCTTCTACTTCTGTTTAAAGATTATTTATTCTTTTTGTGGTGTAAAGATTACCTGGTTTGTACTTTACAGTACAGGTTCTGCAGATTTTTGTCAAGGGAACAAACCGAGTAAAGTTATTAAACAGTGACGTTTCATATTCCACTTCCAGGATCCCTTTACAAGTCTCTTCATCTCACCTCACCTCTGTTGTGCTCCTTGCCACCCGTGCCCCTCTTAGTAAAGGGGTAAGTGCCTTGGGATGTGGCAAGAGGGGGGAAATACTGCAATTCAGATTTTGAACTTTTTTGCCCATCAATACCAAATATTTCAATAATGACCCAAGCTAACAAGAAAGATAACAAACAAGTTAGCTAATAATAATGTGAGCTTTCTTCTACTTCCCCCTGCTAAGGAAACATCCACAAGAAACACAGATCCAGCACATAGGGTCTCATTGCAGTTAGGCTGCCAGAGTTGAGACATACATGTATTCCGCCAGAAACATCTTTAAAACAAACCTTTAGATGATACAATCATTCAGGTGCACGAATGCTTAAGTCCTTTGCACTAGCATCATAAACAATGCGGTTGTTTTCTAGATCACCTATATAGTCAGATCTCATTACTACAGTGGCTAGTGGTGTAGATATATATTCTAAAACTAATTATTTATGGTATGTTATCGAGTGGAGTTTTGGCCATGGGTGAAGGCTGGTGGGAATTCATTTTCACTGGCTCTGTCAGCTCAGGCACGTGACTTGCACTAGGAGCAAGCATGGAATGGTACAAGTGATACAGAGGGAAATTAGCATAATTGTACAACTCATTTCTTAAGTAAGAGGTGATTGTGTTGCTTCTCAGCTTCTCTGAAGTAAATATACTAAATTTACCAAACAATCAATCTGTGTGTTAATTCTTATTGTTTAAAGACAGTGGTATTGCATGTATTCTCACAGGTACAGGGCCTCAGAAAAAAGAACTTCACAACAAAACCCTGGCAAAGCTAATGTTTATGGTGTCCTCTGTAAAAGCTTTGTAACCTTTCCTGGCATGTTCCCCTACTCCTGTCTCCTGTGTTACATTCCTCAAAAAGAGGTGACTTCTTGCATCGCTCCCCATGCTAACTGGTCACTGGTTCTTGCTGAAGTTGTATACAGAAGTGACATATCCTGGTAGGAGCAGCCATGCAGTAGAGTAGAAAAGTTGGTGTTGGGGAGTCATGATGTGCATTAGTTGTCTTTTTGTGGCCTGCTTCAGACCGTATCGCCTGGTCCATTAGCCTCAATGTCTGTTAGCAGTAGGAGTGCATCAGCAAGTCTTCCAGTTCAGCTTGACCCAAAAGAAGTCCAATTTGTACACTCCAAGATTACTCTGAAATTTAAATTGAAGCGTTTTAAATAGGGACTGGCAAAGTTGCTTCAAAAGCATGCCCATGAGCCAAGCTAAAGCACTAATGTAAATGCAAACCAAATGCTTCTGCAGCAAAAAAACACAAAGATTTGCTTTCAGAGTGAAATACTTTGTGGTCTTAATATAGCAGAGCATTTAAATACTCTTCCATTGCTTTAAGGATATCACATCTGTGGGCACATGCCTTGGTGTGACTGGTGATGGCCTCTGATAAGAAACTTGCTTGAGATAAGAAAGAGGATTTGATGGCAATTCACTTTAACTGGTGGTTACTGGTTGACTAGCTGATGATGAATGGAGAATCATTTACAGTCATTCACAAGGTCCAGCACTCTAATTCTGTTACCGGCATGCCAGTGGTCTTAGCAACTAGTAAAGGAGCAAAATAAGTTGAGTCACCCAAAGAAGGAGTTTGGTTTTTTGCAAAATGATTGAAACAAAAAAATTCCAAAAGCTCTGAGATTGTCTACATTTTCTCTGCATCAAAACCCTGCATTTCAAAACTCTACTAAAACCAAGAAATCATGGATATATTGTTTAGACATAGAAAGGTATCTGACTCTGGCTGGTTTTTGTTTTGTTTTGTTTTTAAATGGGGAGGGAGGCAACTACTGCAGACCTGAAACAATTTGAAATGTTCTAATTGGAGTGGTGTGCTACAGCTCTCTAGAGCTGCTTTCTATGTCAGTGTCACAGCATATTACAATTCTATATTGTGTAAATACAGCAATGTGCATTTAAAATGATCATCACACCTGGTGGAGATGCTCCTCATCCTGAACATGTCAGGTGAGCAGTTCTCATCCAGTGGCAGCATAAGCCTGGTATGGGTTGTGTTCCCCCAAGTTAGTCACATATGCTTTACTAGCTGATATCATGCATAAATTAAGAAATCGTTTGCTATATGTATAAATGAGCTTGACTTCCAGATTGACATATTAATGCATTGATGGGACATGGTAATAGATTCTGTTGTGGCTTTTTATGGCTTTATGAACTCTACTAATATTTTTCTGTAGTTGAGAAACCTTGATGGATTTCCATAAACATTTTCTCTGTGAAAGCCCTTAAACTACAGGAAGATGTTTTTATAGCTATGATTATTTTATTTGGTTGATCTTGTCAAATTTGCTGGGAGTAGAGAGTTCGCTAATAGTTTTGGAATAGATTGGGTCATTTTGTTCTGTTGTTTCACCCCAGCTATTAATATGATGCAGTAAGTTACTGAAACATACTGAAATCTGGTGTTAGTAATAGGGAAAAGGTACCGGAAAGGAGTAAATGTGTTTGTACTTGCTGGCTAGCCCCCAGGATGTATGCTTATAGCTGTGGGCTCTGATTCACAAAGACGTAATCTGTAGCTGTGTTTCAATAGCAGCTAGCCCACATACCTTTGTGTCTTGATTCTGGGTGGTCTGACGATTTCATTGCAGATTGGAAACGGAGATCCTTTTAAAAATGCGACTGAGTGGACTTCAAGATGATGGGAAGTTTTTAATTGAGCTCAAATAGTTTCTTAGTTACTACGCTGTATTTTGTATGACACACCTTAAATTGAGATATTCATAATGTGCTTCATGGCTATTGCTTTTTCTTTCAAATACAGGATATGGTGACTGCACACTGTATGGTTTACTCTTTGTAGGCTCCCTGGCTCTGGCTTAATAAACGAGGATAGGATTTTCTTGTTTTATTCCTTTAGAGGCAATGCTTAGCCAGAGGCAGACAATCAAAGTGGCTTTAATTAGAGGAAGTCCTTACTGCCTCAAGTTTTTCATTTGTGTATTATTACATTAACAAAAAATAAAGCTGTGATGGTGAGAAAGGGGAGGCACAGTAATCAGAGTCCCCATTCTGGCATCCTGGCATACTCTCAGACTGCACCCCTTCATCTCACGCTCTGCAACCATGCAGACTGGAAGTTGTCTGTGTATACAGGTTTCAGCAAAGACATGTCTGTGATTAACCCTGATCGAACTCAAGGCATTGTGCTGAACCACGAAGTATATTACAAATAGTGATAGAAGTTCCCGTGGCATGCAAATCAGAAATTCTGTTAAGTTCAAGGTTTCATAGACTATACTGATGCTCTTTGATCCTTAATTCTTTTTTTGAATGACTGAACCTCAAATTTCACCTGTCACATCACGATTTAAATACAAATATAGGCAGAAGTTACTGTATTAAACCTTTCAAATATTGCAACCATGGAATGTAGTAAGGTAATTTACAAAGATTTTGTTGGCCTAAGTGTTAGCAGTGGTATCAGTGCTGGTCTAATGCTATGCTATAGATCCTCTAGGTTAAAACAAAGGACAGTATTACTGATGTCTTGGTTAACCTGGGAATTTGGAGTCTGCTTTTTGACTCTATGAAAATATCCCAGTGTATGAAAAACCCTGTGGACAATTAACTCTTACATTTATGACACACATTGGTTTTGCCTTTTTTGTGACTCTTAGTTAGAAGGTTTCTTTACCTTCCTTTCAGAAAAGACGACGGCGGATTGACCGAAGCATGATTGGGGAGCCAACAAACTTCGTTCACACAGCTCATGTAGGATCAGGAGATCTGTTCAGTGGAATGAATTCGGTAAGCATGAGTGGATGAAGAGTATTTCATCTTAGAATACAGGGACACCGTGTATGTATATTGTGGCTGACGCAAAGAGTCAACTGTAAGAAAGAATCTCCATGAAACTGAAGACCAACCTACTAGTATCTTATTTCCAAGTACTAAACACTTGTATTCGAGATTATGGCATACCATTTTTAAAATTCCTATGTTTATTGACAATACATAGTAGATGCTGTATAAATTGTACAGGGTATGAGTAGAATACTTTTAAAAAATACATTCTGATGGCATGTATGAACTAAAATAGAGGTATATTTAAAAATACACTAGAGTATCTCAGAGAAAACTTTGAAAAGTGTCTTATAATTGACTAGATTTCTCACCTTAAATTCTTTTAAGCTACTTTAAATATAGTTCATGTAAAACTCTAACTTGCCATGGTATATAGTGCACACAAATATTTTTGGGTGTCCTTGTTGAGGTTTTTCTATCTTCTGTAGCTGTATTTGCAGGGTGGATTATTTCCAGGGCAAGCAATGATGTCACAGGCAAGGTTTTGTGGCTTCCTGTAGATGACAGGAGCAATAAATATTTTTGTCTCTTTGAAAGTAAAAAACAGAGTCTAAGATAAATACTGAAAATTGGCTTATGAGGATAGATTTCTTTTGCACAACTTTGTATTTACACAAAATGTCAATCTGTGTTTAAGGTCAACAGTATGCAATCTAGAAAAGGGTTTTATGTAGATAATGATGAAAAATACTTAATGACCTTAACAATCCTCTTTAAAGGAAAAAAATGTTTTGAGATTAAAACGATGAGAAATAACTTATTGACAAAGGAGAAGAAATAATTCTGTCAGAGGTATCAGAGTGCAGAGCTGTAAAGGAAGGAGATAATTTTAATGTAGTCAAGTGACATCATTTGTAGTTTCAACTAGTTTACAGCTTATTGGAATCAGACAAAAACTTTTTAACTCAGTACATATTGAGGAAGGGCAAAGCTAGAAAATCTGACATGACAAACAATATAATACATTTTCCCAGAAACAACATGATGGATTGGAAGTGACATCTACTAAAACCTGTGTAAGCAAGTTAAGTGGACAAACACAGCTTTAACTGGATAAAATTGAGTGAAAGCTAATTACTTATTTAATGCAATATACTACATTAATATTTAAAGCCATTATAAACTGAAATAATAAAGTGATAATAAAATGAGTTGGTTTTTTTTTTTTTTTGCTTGTTTGTTTAAAGTGTGGCTTTTTGCTTTTTAAATGTTTGCTGTCCTTCCTGTGAGAACCTTCCTCATTCTCACAGCTGAGCTGCCTCTTGAGGTTTGTGGTGATTGCCTGACGCTTGTCTCTTTAACCTCAGACTTTACCCCTGCTTGCCCTCACCTTTGCCTTGCGTAATATCCAGTTTATCTCTGGATGGTATATAATCATTATTGTCCCTTTATATAGACTTTTTAATTTTGAAAGCTCATAAATGGCTGTCTCTTTCTCTTACTTTTTTTTTTCATTTGGATAATGTGCTGCATTAGTGGTCAGAGTGATTTTTCTGATCCCAGATAGAAAGGATCTGTATGCAAAAAATAACCCTTTTCTTCACTCCTCTCTCTTCAGAAGCAAAAATCTCTACTTTTTCACACTGCTTATTTTCCTCCTTCTTCTGTGGTGACTTACTGGAGTAATACTGTATCCAGTCTCCTTGTTAGTTCTTCACAGTGTAAATTCAAGATTACAGTGTTTGAACTCCACATGTTTTTCTGGGGATTAATTTCCTTTATAGTGTGGACATAATACTCCCTCATGAACCTCCTTGTCCCTTTTATGAATACTTTAGGAAGACCTCCTGCATTTTCATTAGCTTTTGCTGTATAAGTTTGAATCTTCATCCACTATCTGAGTCTACTTTACTCCTCAGTTCCCTGAGACACCATCCATATTTATGTTTACAAATTTTACTGGAGCAGAACTAAAGTATTTTTTAAATTGACCTTTGACATAAATTTCTGGATTTCCATGTCATGGTAAGGAAAAAAATGTGCACATCATCTGCACATGGGTCAGGCAGCACTGTGTGCATGCCAGATGGTGAAATGGTGATAGGGGTCCTGAAATCCAGGCAGAAATGCACCAGGTTCAGTGTATATATCTATGCCGAAATAGTCCACAGCATGGCAGAGACATGGGCTGGCTTGCAGGGGAAAGTGGCTTTGTACAAGCTCTAAAATCATAGATATGGTGAAGCTGTGAGCTGGCAATCAGATTTTTCATTTGATAGGATGCCAGGATGATTCTGAGGACAGTAGTTTTCTGACTACTGAAATATTTTGGTTTTTGTTTGCCTCCTCTGTAGAGCACCTTGCTCCTTTTTTTAAAAGTACGCTTAAATAGTAGAAGCCCTTTGTGCACTACTTCTTTCTCATTCCCATCACTTTCTTTCTTATTTTATTCATATTCCGTGGAGAAATTTCACTTTCTTCTTCTGCTTCATATTTCTCAGTTTAGCCTTTGATTTCATTTATTCTGTCCTTTTCTTAGTTTTCCCTTGTTTTCTTTCTCAAGGGACCATCTGTGCTATCTCCTAGTTCTGAAAGGGAGGGGGAAAAAAAGGAAGGAGGAAATTAATGAGATAGATAAGTAGCACAACAGATTGTGTGATCTTTAATTGGTGGAATCTCTTCCCCTTCCAAAATCTTTAAATACATATTCTATCTAAATTAGACATAGGAGAGTAGAACCTTCCTGTTATGTATGATCAAAGGAAGGCAATGTCATCTTTTAGAAAGAAAAAAAATAATTTCATTTCATGGTGCTTGTTCTTGCAGCTCAGACTGCCTCAAAAGGACAATGCTTCAGAAAAAATACCACCTTATAATCGCACAATTGTTAGACCTGCATTTTGCTCGGTGTTCTTAACATCGTATGTCTCCTATATAAGTTTTCATATATAAAATAGCTACTGAACTGGTAAAGCAGTCAAATTTAATTTGCTGCATTTGCTTTGCTTCAAGTGTAACAGCCTCTGCATTTTAGACTGATACTTCTTACCCACTGACACAAACATCTATATGTGTGACTCAAGTACCAGAGAAATTATTCTAACCTTTAGAAGAAGTGCTCGTAAAAATTTACACTGTAGCCTGGCGATTTGTGTTGATTTGCTGTTCTTCAGAATTTTAAAGTCATGTAGGCAAGTTGTTGGGCTGGCAGGTGACATGGCCTGGAGATGCTTTTCTAGCTCTTTTTCACTAGAGGCAGGGTTCATTCAGATTAAATTAATGCCATCCTCAAGTCATTCTTGTGAATACATTTACATGTAGATTGATTATTTTCTGAGGGAAAAAAAGATTAAATTTGAACTCCTTTTATTCCAAAGAGCAACAGAAGATGCTTGGTGAAGAAAACAATGAGCTCAGTGAAATGCTAAAGTTCTTAAACACCACCGCATGAATGTGGTTGCATTTCTCCACGGTTCCTTACTGACTCTGTAGTCTCTGATGTCAGCCTTACTACAGCATTGGCTCTGAACACTTTTCCTTGAAGAAAAATGTGGATATAACATTGCTTTGCTGCAGCTGTATTGCTTATTTGAGCAAAGTGCCAAGGTAGTAAATGGTTTTACGTTGCACTGCTTAAATACATAAAAATAAGGTCTTTAGCACAGCAGTACAATATGCCATACTATTGAAGACAAAGATCCTAAATCGAGCTCTCTTTTCACATTGGTTTGAGAAACTGTGTAAGAAGGAGTTGTGCTGATTTTGTGTGTATGCATGTGTTTTACTTTACTGTGGGAAAGAATATATTTCTTTTGTCTTCATAGGGAAAATATCATGCAATCTACTTGGAAATATTTCTCCAGTGCTGTTTTAATACAGATTTCTAGTGATGTTTTGAGGTCTTTGTGAAGGAACATACCTGTACTAATTGCAAGCGGTGCCCTCCAGGCATAGGCTTTGCTGCAAGTTCAGTTTCAGAAGCTGTAGCCTTGAATGGATATGTTATTTTGTACTCATTGTGTACTTGTTATTTATACTCTGGGGTGCAGAGAGAAAAAGGCCAAACCTTTGAGGTTGGAGTTGTCTTCCTGCAGGCACTTGGAGATGATTATTTTGACTCATGCAACACAAGCAGGAAAGAACTATGGGTTCCCTTCCTTTTTGTCGATAAAGGCAATGAAAGCCATAGAAGAATGTGCGAGTCTTGGAGGGTGGGGATGGGATGATGTCCTTTATGTATTTATTTGCACCATGCAAAAAATACTCTCAAATAAGTTATTTCCAGGGATGTAGATAGATTAAGTATGATTTAAACAGTAATGGCCCTGCCATTGAAAAGAATAGTAGCAATTAAGGAAAGCAGTGTGTGCTGTTACATAAATAGATAAATAAAAAGCCTTCCACAAACCAAAAGCTCATTTTTGGTTTAGAAAGTCCTTTTTTAATTATGCTAAGTTAGCCATACAGTGCAGATACTATCCAGATATTTTGTAAGTTGTCCGTTATATTTTTAACATAATGGTGTCCACTTTTCTGGTTTATCATACTTGGCAAAGAACACTTTCCATATAATAAGATAAATTACAGCTTGTCAGATGGAGTGGAGTTGGATACCAGTAAGAAATTTGATTAATTTTTTTTCGAGTAATTGAGCAGATCAGTAAAAGCCTGAATCAGCCAGTTTTCTTCAGGAGAGAGGAAAAACTTCTGCCTCAGCACCAGTTCTTCCATCTCACTTGTTCAGCTGCCTGCAGAAGTGAAAATTTCAGCAAACCTACACTGCACGTCCTTATGCTAAAGTAATGTAGCTTTAATGGTACAGGAGCACTTCAGAACCAAACCTAAACAATAAATGCAATCAGAAGCATTTGGTGCCATTCTTATTTTCTCTTCCTCCCTTTCCCTTCTGTCTTCAGGTCAGCTCAATTCAGAATCAAATGCAGTCCAAGGGAGGCTATGGAGGTGGCATGTCTGCAAATGTTCAGATGCAGCTTGTAGATACAAAGGCAGGATAACCTTTGGGAAACCCTTCCAGTAAGTACTGCATGCTGCTTTTTAGGTACTATTAGAGTAGTAGGAAAATAAATCATGCTACTTTGTAATTAGCTCCCTGTAAATAGGGGATGATGCCTGATTTTAAAATGCATTTCTTAGTAAAAAATTCAGTATCATGTAAACATGTTAATTTTGTTACCCAATGAACAAGAGATTGTCCTGACTGCATCAGTCTGTTCATATGCCTGTTTTATACCTATAATTTGCCTTTATACAGGCAAATCTTTGCAAGTAAAGTTAGTTGTGTAATAAATTTCAGAAGAATTTTTTTATATGATTAGTGTACCATTCTTGCAACAGTTCCATCCATTTAAGCATAATATGTGTGGTGTTAATAGCAATGTTACAGTAGTAAAATGGTCACTCAGAATGTTCAAAACTCTGTTTAATGTGTTTTCTGTCTTCTAGGTTTATGTGAGTTCCTGTATCTTCTTCCCTCTGTCCTATCTTTTGCCTTGGTGACTGCTTTCTGTGCTTATGACAAGAGAAGTGATGGATCATTGTTCACCCTTTGCGATTACTCCAGTGAAGATTTGCTGTTCTGCTCTGATGATGCCATTTATCAGATGGGTCCGACCGTGCCTTTTGGTGGCATGCACACATTGGCCTCTACCAGTATCATGGACATAGAGCTGTTTAGGATCAGGTTTAGCTTTTCGTTTATCTTAAGGCAAATTAAAGCACCAACCTTAGATTCCCTCATCCCTCAGAAATACTAATGCACAACATTTGGTTGCTTTTTAGTCTTTAAATCTTTTCTTCACTCAAGTAATTTAGAAACGAGTGAGTTTCCATTAATGTCTTCAGTCATCTGTTGTTCATACCCATCTTTGAAAGGTCTGGGACCTGCAAGCACAAATGATTATTTCATACAAAATCAGCAGAGTAGATGACTGCATGCTTTGTGAAGTTGCTTTATATGGTGGCCCACTTGGTGCTAGGAGAAAAAAAAAATTGCCTATTGCAGACTGGTGAAAAACTTTGCTGTGGCACCAAGTCATGCCTGTTCCTGAAAAAGGACTTGTAACTTAGCTGCTTCAGAGTTATGTCTTTATTTTAGTTTTTATCCAGCTGGTCTTGAAATAATAAAGAGAGAGCTTGCATTCATGAGGCATTTGTTGTAAATGTTCAGTATATTTATTTTGAAAGAGCTGATCTTAAGACTGTAAATCAGTGTAGTACCGTATCTAGGTGTTGTGGAAACACGTTAGTCTATTTAAAAAGAAAAGAAAAGCATCATGTTTGGCTGCTCTTTTTTCTTTTTACCATTTTTCTTAATTCTAGGCTATATGTTCATTTCCCGCAGCAGCATGTCAGACTGCCTGCAATATTAGCTAAAAAATTTAATAGAACTCTCTAAGTGGTTGGCAGTTTCTGTGTACTAAATGTTTAGGGGCCATGGAAGTTGCTAAGAGCAACATGCTAATCTGGCAGAACAAATGCCAATGAAAACAACATACAGGGTGACTTTTTACTAAGTCAGTAAAACGCCTTTTGCTCAGGTTCCAAAGCATGTTTCTTTCACATGTTGTGAAATTGTATTTTAATATTGCACTGTTTTCAGATTTTTGCTGTAGATTGTCCCTTTTTTTCCTCCTTGTTGGTGGTTTGAGCAAAGTCAATGATTGAGTCTTGGTTGAGTTAAATTGTTATGTGGTTAAAAAACCCCATCCAAACAAGGCATAACTGAGCCTAGTCAGATCCATTTTTATACACATACACACATGTGTTCATAAATACAGATTGCTGTCATAAATGATTCTTTATTCTTTTTCCATCCTTTCCCTGATTTCAGATTGCAACAGCTGTCAGGTTGATTTAAACATGTATAAACCTGCCAGCTCTGCTCTCACAGTTTGCAAAGAACATACAAAATGCAGGGCCGTGGAGGTAGTTTGCCTTCTCTCAGTTGTCCTCCAGTGGCAGGTGTCAATTATCTGGTTGAATAGTTTGAATTAGGTTGGATAGTCTTCACTGATAAAGGTACTGATTTGTGATGACAGAAGATCAAGATGTTCAATTGTCTGGGTGCATAAACATGTGGCAGTGCAGTGATTTTTTTTTTTTTTTTTTTTTTTTTTAGCGGCCAACATGTCCAGTGCCACTTTATCAATGAGTCTTAACTATACTTTGGTTATGAAATTATTTGAGCTTTGTCACTGGTAATAGCGGCTTAAATTTGCTTGCCAAACATATCTTGCACTTGTCAAAATGTTTTCAGCTCAATAGCCAGAAAAAAAAATTGACATATTTTTATAACAGACATAATTTGTACATTGTGTTCATTCTTGAATAAAGTCAGTTCAGTGTTGGCTTGTAGATATTAAAAGGGAAGTATTGACTTTGATTCAATAAATGTTTTCTTTCAGTTGGTGGCCTATCCTTTTTCTTTTTCATAATTTGCATTAGCATTAGAAAAACACTTGCAGCCTACAGACAAATTTGTGGTGTTGATAAGTAATTTGCAGGCTTGAGGGTTTTTTCATACCACTGGACCTTTTTGTTGCCAAGTGGATTAACCTGTAATTTTATTGGTAGTTTTGTTGCCTTGATTCAGTGTGTATACCAGGGGCTTCTGCAAGGATCTTCAAGGGAAGATTTCTTTAAAAATATATTTGAAACCTTCATATACAGGCTTGCTTTCCTTTTGACTGCACCTGGTATGTGCATTACTTTCCTGATCATCATTCCAATTACTGTAGTGATCAGCAGAAAACTTAATCATACAACTAGTCATCATAATATGCGTATCTGCATTAAATAGATCTGCAAGGCGTGATATTGTCTACTCTGTATTTGGCTCAATTAATTTTTATATTTTACACTCTCAAAGTTAATTCCTTAAGCACTGATTTACTACTTCAGACTTCATGCTGAATTGTTTTAAAGATGGATCATGAATTCTTTAGCTCATGGCAAGTTCTTAGTTGCCAACTGAGGAAAAAGGATGGTTCTAAAGGGAAAGGTAAAGCCATGAGGCTCAACTAGAGGGTTCTTTTCTTTAATTGCTGAGGCTATAGAAGCTTAGTACTATCTATAAAGGTGTTTATTGAAGAGCAGATGTTTTAATATAACCATCTATAAAAATAAAGGGGTTTGACCTCTTAAAGAAGCAGCCAACTTGTGTACACTTAGTCTTTAGTCTGTTTAGCTGCCTAAAGGAGTTGTATGAGTCAATTCACCTGTTTTCTGCCTTTTTAAATTTTTAAGTGAGAATGTGTTGCATTAGCAACCAAGTCTCTGAACATAGTGTTGGTCCCAAGTAGCACTGTACTCTGCCATGATTTGATATACCAAAAATGTCCCACCCTTCAGATCCAGAAAATAAGTTGTGAGGAAATCTTGCCCTGTCCACATAACAACACCTTCTTACCAAGTACATGTTTCATCACAACACAGTTATTCTGATTTCAGTATTCCTTTTCTCTCTTTTTTTTTTTTTCTGTTGTGTTTGTTTGTTTCCCCTGTGGTGAGGGGAAGAGTTAATTGAATACAATATTGATTTTCAAAGTCTAATTTTTAAAGCTATTCCTATTTTGTGTGTATATGTGTGAACAGGGCCCCTTCCTATAGAAAAGATAGTTACTTTTAGAGCTTCATAAGGATTCTGTAGATCTTCAGCACTTCATTGTATTTCGTGATCTCTGTCTTCTATGAAGATATCTATGCATGCCACTCAAAAGACTTAATGAATTGACTTTACTTTCTTTATATGCCTTAAAAAAATAAAAAAAGTACTATGTCCCTGTCCGAAACTAGGAGGAAGCAGCATAGGGTTTACCAAAGAAAGTTTATTAGGTTTTCATATTTGTGAAAGCAGTCCAATGGAGGAGGCCTCTCTTTAACATTTTATTATTCCTTAAAAACAGTTATTAACATGATAGCTTAATGAAATCTGGACTAAACTGCAGATTTAGTGGTATAATGCAATTCCATGAGCACGAACAGCTACATCAGGACATAAAACACTTTCACAGTAAGACATTAAAGGCTCAGCATTTCGGATAAGAGTTTGATGCTGCTTTTCTGTTAAGTCTATAAAAACATGCTGGTTGCATCCACAGGCTACAACTTCCCTATAAAACTATTCTACTAACAGAAGAGGTAAAAATTGTAATCTTCACAGCACTACTTTATTTTTCAAGAAGTACACCTGAGACTGATGACACATGCAACATGTGCCACTGGGAAGCTAAGAGATACTGAATGAGTGAATTGCCAAGCAGTGAGCAAGATTCCCCAGAATGAGACTTGATGAAAATTTAACCATTTCCTGCTGGCAAAAATCTCTGTATTGAAGTAGCAACAGGTAAATTTTAGATGGTTCTTTCAGTGTTTGCTGTTAGGTGATTAGGAGCAACCTCTGTGCATAGTTGCAATAAGCCAACATAACTGGAAGTTATCGTGAACTTTAGCAAGTAACTCTCTCTTAAGTGTAAGCCATACTGAATCATCACTGTGAATGTATAGCTCTGGCTAGTTTCCTTAAAAATTGACAGAACACAGTAAAACATCCTTCTTGCTCTTGATGTTCTATCTTGTGCAATATTGACAGATTTTAAAATGGCATTTTGGTGACCATATTTTAAGTTTATGTAATGGAGAAGAATTGCATGTGCTCTTCAGTATTTCCTAAGAAGAAAAGCTATTTTCTTTCACTGTATTCATGGCATGAAGCAAAGTGCTCATAAGTGTGCACCTCATCATGTAACATTACTAAATCAGCTACAAATTATTTTAAAATGTGCACTACTCAATAAATAAATTGACAAATATTTCATTGTATTTAGCATCCCAAATAATAATGATGCAGTCCTGACTGTAGATCCATATACAGTGGCTGTGATATTAAAGCATATTGAAAATTATGTCCTGGCTCTGCCAATGATTAGTACAAGTACTTCTAAGGCCTATCAGTAAAACCAATTGGGACTGGTCCCATCTACTTACTCTCATAGACCCTGCTAGCACTGATACTGATTTGGCTGCTCAGCTGACTCTGTTGGGTACTGATGTATATAGCACAGGTTGTGGTTTTGGCAAAATTGGTTAGTTTTAACCTGGATCAGTTTCTTAATGCTTATGTAGAGTAAGCATGTGAGTTAGTGGCACAGGATCAGAAATCATCTGTTATGTCATTGATAGCTTAACCTGACTGTGGAAATGCATCAAGCTTTCTGAATTAAAAACCACCTGACATTCAACTTAGAGACTATGCTTAGCTACAGCTGGGGCCATGAATGTGTCCACTGAAAAGCTACTTCCACTTTTTGGGAGCTCTGTTTTCATGCATTGGGTTCACCAGCTTTGCCCAGGTTATTCTGTTTGGTTTGGGGGCACAGAGCATGGTGAACACATTGCCAAATGGTCAACTACATCATGGCCAAGAGTTACCCAACCTCAGGCAATACAATTAATTTCTGCCATCTGTGTTAAATCAATCTATCACCACTATGCAAAACATGACTTTCTGCTTTCACACAAGGTAACAGAAATGATGACTTCAGACTTCGAGCAGGTTTCCTGTTAAGACTAGAAAACACAGAGTGCTGGTGGAGTTGGCAGTAATGTGATGAATACTGAGCTAAATATGATGCAGAATGGTATAACCACATTTATGAATGAGCTGTCATGCAAAAGGCACATTTGTTTGTTATAACACAGCTATTTAAGCATTTGTAAGCATTTGTGGGAGCGCTTCATGGCATGGATTGTCTACAGCCAAATTTTTTTTTTTTTTCCAAAAAAAAATTTGGTGATCTGTTTTTAGACACAAGATAGTATCAGAGGCTATTAGCAGAAAATAAAAGTAGGGTGTTATGTTTGGTTTATCAGTTGTGATCAGAAGTGAGGTGAATGCTTCACTTTTTGACTTTGCTTGTAGTAGAAGACACTCCTGGTATGCCATGACACACACACACAGAGCAGGGCTGGAGATCTGGTAGATAACACTGAAATTAGCTTGCTCTGATTTTCCAATAGTTCAAGAAAGTGTTGGTATATGCAAGAGTAATGATAAGCTTTATCAGTCCAACAGTGACTTTCAGGGCAGGAGATATTTCAGCATGAAACAGTGAGCAGGCCACTATGGATACCTGTCATTTTTCTTCAAAATGCTAAGCAGTAAGAAAGCTTCATGTATTGATGTCAGCGCTCAGGTGGTGCTGGTGTTCTGTCAGTGCTCTGCCTGTCAAAGTCATGAGCAATTGTTTCCCAGGAATGTGCTTTGTTTCACCTATGCTATGTCTTCAGTGTTAGGGAGAGGCTGTTAGCTTTTGTTTGGTTTGTTGTTTTGTTTTGTTTTGTTTTTTTAAATCTCTCACCATTACATCAGCTTTTGTAGGTTATAATTTATTTGAAATATCTGCTAGGAAATATAAACATATTTTGCATTTGTGCATTTTGTGGTGGGAAGCTCAGATGAATGATTCCTGTTGATACAGCAATGGTGTGAGGAGCCCTCATGCACCACGCAGGAGCTGAGGTTTATCTTTTCCACCCGCTGTCACTCACCATGATCCCTCACCAAATGTGTGAGGTAGGCTGTTAACACAAGGCCAGTTCTTAAAACATCACTTCTAGGAGTAAGATCAGTATTACTTGGAATAGATTTTAAGTCTTCAGATTTCATGAAATGTGGCCAGACTAAGGCAATGGCTATTCTGAAACAGTTTTCCTTAAGAAATGGTGTTCACAGTACCAATAAAACAGGCAAAGAATCATAATCCTTGGAGAAGAGTATACTTACCAAGTAGTTAATGCTAACGTACATTTTGGCACTCCACTGCTTTTTCCACTTGTCATGATTTCACCTACTGGAGCATTAACAGTCATCTCGTGTGTGGTGTATGCGTTAAGCAGCAGAGATAATGCATGGATGTGTGTGCGTTGTGCAGCGTTTTGATTCACATTCATAAAGCAGAAAAACATTTCAGAAGGTGGAAGTAAGGAATCAGTAATCACATTTCAGCGAGCAGCTCTGGGTTTGGAAGGATAAAGGATTGAGGAGGTCAGATACTAATGGAGGGTAAGTGGGGGAGGAGGGTAAACTTTGATAGGTATCCAAGCACTGTACCCAGGCCAGTTCCCCATGGTGCTCTTTCCAAAAAGGAGCTATTGGCAACAGCCACAAAAACAGAGCCCTGTGCAGAAAGGCTTGCTCATTTTTCACTGTTTTAGGTAGGAGATTCAAAGCCAATTACTCTTCCTGTACGTTGCAGCAGAGATTTGGTTTCCCGCTGGCGTAAGCAGAATCCATCATAACAAGCAGGGTTGGAGCAGCCCAGAGGAACAGGGCTGCACAGTGAACAGAGCTGGGAAATTAACATCTTTTTGGCAATTTTCAAAGCCTGTATTAAATGCAAATGATTTTTCTTAATGTGAACATACATGGGATGATGCGATGGATGCTTTTGCAGATCCACATCTCTTAAACATTCAGAATTCTGTTTCCAAACCCATTTGCTGGAGCTAGATGACATCAGGATGATATTGCTGCTACAGGTCCAAGTCCCAGTATTTCTTTTTATTGACTATAACCACCCATTTCTGTTTCCTTACATCCATCCACAATTGCACAGATGCTGTTTTCCTCAGAGACTGCCAAAATGCACCCAGCCCATTCCTTGGATGGGAATTAAATTGCCACGCCACACTTTGGTTAAGAGCTTCCTCACTCATTCTCTGAATCACTACCAGAGCACTAGAAATATATGGCAGAAGGAAACACTGCAGTTAATTCAACAGCTTGGTAAAACCTAGAACTGAAAAGTTACATCAAGATGGCTGCTTACTAAACCATTTTTAAATGGGATTTTAAGCCTCTTATAACACACTTGCATACCCAAACAGAGCAATATTAAAACTGTTCTGACCTTCATAGATACAGTGGCCCATACTGTCCCCAAGGTACATGGGATAATGAGACATAATGATTTCTTCTCTAAGACCAAGTGCCTAATTGTTTCTGGGGCACGAGGCCCTTCTCAGCTGCTGTGCAGGACATCCACCTGCCTCCTGCAGAGCTTCAAATATCCAGAATGCTGCAATGTGTAGGCCAGTGCAGCACTGAGAGGACAGACCTTTTGTCCCAACCCAAAGTGCCCAAGCCATTCGGCACAAGGGACTTGCAACTTTTTTTTGCCAGTGCTTGCAGGCATTGCAGCCTCCAGCAGGTAAAGCCTCCACAGGTGCAGTGTCCCAGCCCCGCTTCTGCCTGGGCCAGGGGGATCTGGGCCAGCAGGATCTGACACAGCCAGGTCCCCTCAAACACCTGCAGCTCCCACAGCTGCCTGGCTCCAGGGGCAGCTGAGACAGCTCCAGCCTCACCCCAAACTGAATCAGTCATTTGCATCACATTCCTGGGCAGCTCTGCCACCTTCCTAAGTCCAAGTTCACATAGTATTGCCCTGAGTTAAGAAAACTCAAATCAGATTTTCTAAGTAAGGGCACTCAGCTTAACTCTGCATGAAGTCAAGTCCTTGTCCTCCCTGCCCCCATCTAGCAGGGTTATGCCAGCCCAGTCAGCTAAAGGAAGGGCGACTGGAGCTGGTTATTATCAATACAATAATCAATGCTATATCATTGCTTGGAAAACTGTGATCAAATATGTGCAGCTGCTCATTTGGATAGCTTTCCTCAGTGGGAAAGCTATCCACACCCATGAAGGAAAACCCTCCAGGGGACTGACATGCCTTCTAAATTTAAGCTTCTTTGTAAGTAACAAATTTCCACAGTTCTGTCCAACAAACCATGCCATAGGGCCCATAAAGACCCCCCTTTCTCCCAATATTAGCAATCTTGATGTTCACATTATGAGATGTAACTGGCCTCACTGGATGGGCAATTGCTTTACACAGCTCATCATCCCATGGTAAAGCCAGTTTCACAGCACACTGCACTATTTTCAAATTAAGAACCCTACAGTCCAAGTCCCTGACGATAAATGAATCTGCAAAGAAGAACGTCCTCTTCTAATCAGGCCAAGAGGATCCAGAATCAGAAGACTGCAAGGAGTTTAAAGGATGTTACAAAACTAGGAATACATTTGCATGGTTCTGAATTTCATTGCTTTGCTTCTTCCACTGCACAACCTTTTGCCCAAATTTCTGGTACGCCACATCATCTGCATTTTTATTCCTCCACTGTTTACTACTTAAGGTTTTGGGCTTCTGAGAATTGATGTTCCTTGTTTCCCACCTGAGGTCAGTCTAAATCCTCCCATCACAGCGACATTTACATAGATTATCACGAATATGCAGCAGAATCTAATGAATTTAAGTGAGACTTGAAATAACAAACATGGGAAAATTGCCTCTAAGCATCTCCTAGCATGCTCTTGAAGTAGCACTAGCAGTTGTTTGATATTTGGCCAGGGGCTGACATTCTCTAAAGGGTAACAGCAGTACATTTTGCTTTTGTAGCTTTGCATCAAATAATGGCCTCCCAGGCGTTACCTTCACTTCAGTCCATAACACTTAACTGAAAGGTCACTTCAGAGTTTTCTAGTGAGGCACACAAGCACACAGGATATAATAGACACTATGAAAAAAAAATAATAATTTTTATGAATAATTATATAAATCAGTGATTTTTTTTTCATAAACTAATTGCTCTGTCCCTTGCCTGTGTTCTGCACCCAGAAAGATAAGACTACTTCAGAAACAGCAGGGTAACAAGAGAGTTCTCTACTGCTTCAAGCAATTACCACTAGGTAAGAAAAAATAAATCTTCTGAGAAAATAAAAAAAGGATCATAGCAGTTTTGTCAAAAAGCCTCATTTCTTTTAATGAAATAATTTATTTGACCAAAGACTGCAGCAGCTAAGCCAGGATAGGAGAATTTGTCTCATCAAAGGTCACAGCGACTTACTTTTACTTTGCTAATTTGTGTCAGTAAGAGCACTTAGGGTCACCTGGGTGAGCAGAGGGAAAACCTTTCACTTCAAATACAGCTTCAGATGAAAACTTTTAGTCACTTCTATCACAAATGTTCATTTGATGGGACATGGGAACAAGATCCATCTTCTGCCAGGCTGCTGGAGAGACAGTCCCGAGACCAGCATATTGGCATGATAGAAGAAACAACAAACCACAAGAGGAAAGACTAAGGAACTTGCACAGATAGATGGGATAATTATTTTTTCCTCTGGTTCCTATAAGCGACACCTTCAAGGCAAGTAGAGAGGAGAGCAGAAGGGGAGCTGTTGCAGTCACGTCTGCTATAACTGAGAGCTCTGCCCATGAGACTCCTCATCTGGCATTTCGCTCACACACTGGCCTGGTACAGCTGCTCTTCGCAAGAGGCACATGTCTCTGACTGTGCAGCCTTGCATCGTTTCACAAATATACCTTTGTTTGTGAGTGTGCCTGCATGTGACCATCAGAGAGGTTCTTTTACAGCACTAAGATGCCCCCTTAGTCAGCCCCAATGACACAACATGTCACTCTGACGTAAAACCATCTTGAGCCTCTATTTCTAAGAATAGAGGCGTCAAAAACTTATCATCTATTTTCTTTGCAGATAGGGTGAATAAAGGAGGAGTGCTTTTGTGAACATAGGACCATGTCCTCATGAAAGCTGAATGCTTCAGGTCTTGCTATTTTGCTCCTGTGGTTAAATGCAAAGTGAATAATGATTTTCATTGTTTGTGGTTCATTAATCAGCAAGTGTGTTTGATGTTTGCATTTATGGGTTATGGGAAGCAATAGCAAAATCCTAGCCTGCCTGGAGGTGAAAGTGCAGAAAAAGGCCTGTACAGCAGGATCGGTGGTTCTCTTAAAAGCCAGACACACAGCGTGGCTGTCCAGCTATTTGTGGGCTGAGCACACAGCTCAGCATAAAAGCCCACAAATACAAGCAGGCCTTGGCAACAGTTCTTGGGAGTGAGAAAATGAAAATTCAGCAGCTTCTGCACTTCCAGGCTCCACTAGCTTTCTTTGGTCAGGTAAACCTGCCTAAATAGAAGAAACCATGAAAAGTCTTTGGAGTGGTCCCGTGGTTGGTCCCCGCAGGAAGGAACACCTTTGGGGCAGACACCTAGTCCTTCTGGGCTGATGAAAACATGGCAATGTGCAAAGCCTCAGCTGGCAGATGACTGTCAGCACCAGGACTCAAGGAAGATGGTTGGCTAGGTGGCGTGAGCTTATTGTAGCTCATGGAAAACTGATAACTGGCTTTGAACTCTGTAGCAGCCTCCTTCAGAAGGGGAAAAGGGCTGGGTTTTGCTGCAGAAGTTGTTAAGTTGAATGACACAGTGATGCCTGCTGATGAACCGAAAGATTAGCCCATTGCAGGAGCCCTTGTGCATCTCAGATTTCCTAACCAACGTGTCTTGCCATGTAGTCTGATTCATTATGCTGAAAACCAGCTTCCTAGTCCTGCTCCATTCCCACTGCACTTGTGTCAGTTTGCCAGTTATGGTGGGTTGACTGTGGCTGGGTGCCAGGTGCCTTCCAAGCTGCCCTATCACTCCCCTGCAACAGGACAGTGGGAGAAAATACTGTGGAAAGCTCATGGGCTGAAATAAGGAAAGGGAGATCACTCAGCAATTACTGTCACAGGCAAAACAGACTCGATTTGGTGAAATGAATCGGATTTGTTGCCAATTAGACAGAGCAGGATAATGAGAAATAAGAACAAACATTAAAATAGCTTCCCCCAACCCCTCTCATCTTCCCAGGCTCCACTTCACTCCCAATTTCTCCGCCTCCTCCCCCAGAGTGGTATGAGTGAGAGGGAATAGGGGTGGCAGCCAGTTCAGCACATGTTGTCTCTGCCGCTCCTTCCTACTCACACTCTTCCCGTGCTCCAGCGTGGGGTCCCTCGCACGGGAGACAGTCCTCCAGGAATTTCTCCAATATGAGTCCTTCCATGGGCTGCAGTTCTTCAGGGATGGACTGCTCCAGCCTGGGTCCATCGTGGGGTCACAGGTCTTGCTAGCAAACCTGCTCCATTGTGGGCTCTCCACAGGGTCACAGCTTCCTTCAGGGCACGTCTACCTGCTCCGACATGGGGTCATCCCTGGGCTGCAGGTGGATCTCTGCTCCGCCATGGACCTCCGTGGGCTGCCGAGGAACAGCCAGCCTCACCATGGGCTGCAGGGGAGTCTCTGGTCTGGTGCCTGAAGCACGTCCTCACCACCTTCTTCACTGGCCTTGGTGTTTGCAGAGCTGGATCTCTCACATATTCGCACTCCTCTCTCCAGCTTCAACTGCCGTTGTGCAGGTTTTGGTTTTTTCCCCAACCCTCGTTAAATACACGGTCACAGAGGTGCTGCCAGCATCGCTGATGGGCTCAGCTTTGGCCAGTAGTGGGACCATCTCAGAGCCAGTGGGAGCTGGCTCTGTCTGATATGGGGACAGCTTCTGGAATTTTCCTACAGAAGCCACCCCTCCAGTGCTCCCACTATCAAAACCTCGCCACGTAAACCAAATAGACAAGTACATCCCTGGCATTAATCTCTTTCTTATGCCTGAGAGCTTTTTTGAAAACATGTGGTGGGCAGACATTACCCTCTTTCACATAAGGTGGACTGGTGAGTGCTAAGCCTTATTTTCTTCAAAACATTGCACGGAACAGGTCCCGTAAGGTGTCTGCTGCCCCCATTCACGCTGGCTAACAGCTGACCTCCCTCTGAGCATGTACTGGTGACTTCGCCTAGCAAAGCGGCGCACAAGGATTCAGAGGTCTCCCAGCACAGTGCAAGTGGTGGCAGGAGTCACCATGTAAGTCTCTGGTGTGCTGCTGCACTCAGTCCTCCACATGCGTCTCTGGGCGAAGGCAACAAGAACTAGTGAGAAGCACACTGACACAGTGCGTAGGTTTCTTGTTCCAAAGTAAGATAAAAACAGAAACACATGAATCTAGACAAAAATAATAAAACCCTGTATGCTTTCCTGCCGCCTCCTCCCACTCCGCCCCCCACTTTACTTGCTTTCTTGCCATTGCAGAACACTCTGCAGCTTCAGTGAGGGTTATCTCAGATGTCAACTCAGGGCAAGCCCATTTCTCTCTCAGCATTTGGCTGTTGGTCTTCAAAAAGTCTGAAGTCCCGAAAAATCACGTATGTGAAGAAAAAAACCCCAGTGTGCCATTGCTTTTCCACTAGATCCCGAACACTTATTAAACTTCTCTCTTTGCTACAAATCAGCTTAAAGGGGTTGGCTCGGTTGAGCTGAGTGAACCTGGGACTCCCGCTGTGGTCCCATCTGCACTGTGAGCCCCTGTTCCTCTGCGTTGTGTCTCTCAGCAGAGCAGTCATCCTTTAGCAACCTGCTGTGACTAGCTCTGTCATGGTGCTCTTGGAGACCTCAGATCACAGGAGAGACAAAAACGGCAGCAGAAAACAATGTCCCTTCTAACAGTTAAAACAGTTGCTGCTTGACACAGTGCCATTGTGCTGGGTTGGCTGAGACAGGGTTAATTTCTACAGTGCCAGGATGGCTGAGACAGGACTAGCCAAAGGGGTGTTTGATACGATAGGAGGTCATGCTCAGCTACAAAGGGAGCAGGCTGCGGTGCAGTCTCTCTGTCTCTTTCTTGCCCTCAGTGCTGGGAGCAGGGTGGTCAGGGACACTTGGTTCTCTACAGACCATGCAGTTTGGTGCTTTTGTATTTCAGGCACAAGCTGCGGATGGGGCGGGGGGGCAGTTTCAGTGCAAGCCGTGGCCGGGGTGGTGGGAGGTTTTGATGTGGGCTGCTATGGCGGGACCACCACGCGGTGGTTGGGCTGTGTGTCCATTGCTTTGTAGGTTCTCTCATTATTGTTGTTGTTACTGTTTGTTCATTTTCCTTCCCCATTCTGTTAAATTGTTCTTATCCCAACCCACAAGTTTCACCTTCGTTTTCTGATTCTCCTCCCCACCCCACCAAGGGTGGGGGACGGGTGAGTGAGTGGCACCCAGATTTAGCTGCTGGCTGGTGGGGTAATGGAGCTAAACTATGACAGCTATATGTGCCGTATTACTGTCCACCACAGTCTTTTGCTTCAGCTGGAACTGAAAATCCCAAGTGGCAGTGCCCATGGTTTTCTGCTGGCAACCCCACCTCCTGTTGCACTCTATATCCTTGCTTCTGGCTGTGAGCCTTGCTCCTGGGTGCACCAGTGCCAGCCGGAGCCCATGACCTACCCATTTCTCGCCAAGCACACTGAGATGAAGCATTTTACTGCCCTAAGTTAATTACCGCCTCAGAAACACAAAAGTTCTTCTATGTGTCTCTTGATACTGTCACAAATCCCTGAAGACCAAACCAAAGAAGTAGCTAGAGACACTGCTTTATCTCCCTGCCCCAGAGCAAGAGAGGAACAAGTTTTAACAAATACATAACCAAGAGAGAAAGCTACATGTTTTCTGCTGCATTTGTCACTCAGAAATAAGCACTGGTTAGTCCAAAAGTATGGGGGAGGGAGAAAAAAATGTGTAACTCAGACTATGATGCTCCTCTCTCATCAACAATTTGGCTAAATTGTGGATCTCCTTCTCTTGCCTCCTCTTAGACCTAGCAAGCAGCTGACCTGGCAAGCACTGTTGAAAACCACTGTTGGTTTTGGACACCTTCCATCTCTGTTACTTCTCTAGAAATAAATTCAAAGAGCTGTTGTGTGCAACTACCTTTATTCTGCCTAGGCTGGAGAAAAGGCACTTCTGAACTAGATAGGAAATATACTGGTTTTGAAATATGCTGTTCAAGATGAGCGTAACACAGGACAAAACAGTACATGAAAAAGCATGCCTGGTTCTCAGGTCATGCTCCAGCCTGGTGTTGGTTTTCAAAATGTTCGTTGGCTCTAAGCTGCTTGTGGGAGAGGTTACATGAGATTATATTAATTAGTCAGCACAACTAGCTTCCAGCCTTAGCTCCAGTCTTCCTGCAGTGCTTTGTTCTCACATTCTTCTCCAACTTTCTTACCCCAAAGCTGATCCTCGCAGTGTACGACATGCAGTAGCAGAGTGGCATGAACAGCCTAAAGCTTGAGGAGTGGGCACCACGTGTTGGAGCACATCACATCCATAGCAGCCCCAAGGGCCTCGCACTGCACCCGCACTACTGTTTCCCTTGGGAAGGCTACAGCCCTTCTCTGCCTGGGGATGGCAGAGGGAACGAGCCTTTCCCACTCTGGGTCCCTGCATTTGCTTTACCTGGCAGTGCTTGTCTGCAAGGACAGAGACAGCAGATGCAAAAGCTGCATACCCAACTTACGGGGCGATCACCGTTGCAATTCTTGATGAAGCCGTTTACATTTAGGATGCTCTGGTCAGCTACAAAGGGAATATCTGCCCTGTGCTTTGTCCAGCTCTGTTGCCTGGATCGTTTACTGCACACTGGTGGTAGTGCCACTGCTGGGTGAAATTGCTTCATCAATCTATGCACCACCCAATCTTCCACTCCCTGTTGAACACACGTCTGCATATCTTAGACTATTAGAAGGTGCCAGGCACATTTGTCACACAGATGAAGCCTCTGGTCCCTGCAGTAAAGAGAAAATAAAGATAGCGCACTGTAAAATAAGAAGCAGAGCAATGTATGCTGCAAATTTAGGCCATGAAAATGTCACACATGCTTTCAATCTACCTAGAAAACTTGTTTTCTTGTGCCAGTATGTAGCAAGGCAAACTTCAAAGTATCTGCGCAGCACTTGTTTTCTCCTTCAACCTCCTACTTGCTCCCACATTCCTCCTACATGGAAAACCAGTCCAATCTGCCTCTCAAGCTGCATAACACAAAACACGGCTGAAGAGGCTTGAATGAAGACACCAGAACCAGGAGCTTTTTTAAATCTCTGCTGAGGTCTGAATGGCATCTCTGAGCTTGGATCAACTGCGTCAGGAGTCTCTTTCTCAGTCCCTCCCAGTCCTTGTGTGTTGCTGCTGCCCCACATGTCCAACCTCAGGGCCAAAACCCTAGTGAGGCTGCGGCTGATGCTGCCTTACGCTCTTCATGCCTTGCCTCACTGCTCTGACGGGCCACTCACTTTTTTTTTCTCCATGTGCTGCTCATGATGATTTTGCTTTTCCCCTCTTTGGCACTATCTGAGCCTTGTGTTGTTGCTGCACCCTTTGGTGTGTGTCCCCCTTTCCTGTTCCTCTGTGCATGACCACAAAAGGGTAGTGCAAAGCACACGCTTTATTTCTCAACCTTTGACAGAGAAAAAAAAAAAAAAAGGAGCAGGGTGAGGAATAATGGATAAGCATATGGATAACACACCTGGAACTACAATTACTGGTAAGCTGTCCCTTAAGTGTGATTATCCCTATATACACAGATTCACACCATAGCTAACAGCAACTATGTCCTCTAGGGTTCAATAATTAGATTCTCTAGAAGAGGTGGTCCATGACTCTTGCTCATATAATGCAGGTTTTAATGATCATGATGAAGTACTTGTCAAAAGCTGCTCTGCAGAAGTATGGAAGAGAAATATGTTAGCTACCAGTACACTTCGATCTCTGGTGAAACGTCCTGACCTCTGATGTTAGACCTATTTCCATAGCTCATTACCTCATTTGGGTAAGCTTCTCTTGGGTCTCATCTGCTGAAGGGTAGCTTCTGCAGGCTGGGAGGTCTCAGGAAGCGGTGCATATCAGGGGTGGAAATTTATGGGTGTCTTGACCGCCCATACCAAATCTGTGAGTTTTTCATCAGTGCTCGAGAAGTGGTTAGACACTTGAGAAAACATGCAAGGAAGGTAAAGTTTTAGTGTTAAGAGCTCCCAAGTCTGTGACAGACCACAAAGACTGACAAGACAATAGCATTGTAGATACTATTTTTGCACTTGAACTTCAAGCATCTGTGCAGAATATGGTGTTTTCTTCAAACACTGCAGACCTCTTCCACAGGCAGTAGTGATGGGAATGTGTCTGTTGCAAGAAAACTGCTAAGTATACGGTCAGTTGTTTTCTTTATTTTCTTTTTGTGGTTTTGATTATTTAGGTAAGTTTTACTAGGGATGAGGAAACAGCAATCTAGCAGCATATTTTATAAGAAAAATAAATGAGGCATAATGCAGCAAGCTCATAGGGCACCTGTGAACTCAGGTGTGAGGTTGAGGGTTGTGTGGAGCCTGATGGCAGCTAACAAAAAATAGGGACTGGATGCAGCCTGCAGCTACTAACACCAAAAACTTCCAACATTCACAACACAAACATGTATATGTGGACTCAGTCAAAAGGTAACAACTAAGTGCAATATTCTAACTTTTCCTTGTTCCTCTTGCCATCAGGGATAGGTAGGCTTCTCGAATTTCTTTTCTGTAGTTCATATATGGATGAACTTCATATACAAATAGTTTTGCCAATATGAGCTAGGATTGAGCAGTTTGGTGAAGAGTGCGCTCATCAGCCAGTAGCTGATGACATATTTCAGGTACTACATGCCTGTATTTGATATTCCTCCATTTGGGCTTTCTGTCTTTCATGAGATGTTCACCCGCTGTATCAGACTGAAATTAACCTGTCTATATACAATATGCATATACAAGCAATCAGTTACTACCAACAGAAACTCAGTTGCTGCAGTTTTGGACAATGTGCTAACATTGGACATGGACATTTCTTTTCCATGACTCACAGCAGTAAATGCAGTGAAGAAACAGATGTGTGTGATCCATGTACATGCTAAAGTGGTTACCTGCCAGTGCTGCTGTATACCAATACATCCTAATTATAGATGCTTCTGAAAGTGATGCACACCTTTTGTGATGTTTTTGGACACAGTGGCAAGAATATCCTGACGGAAAACTCTTTAGTAATGTCCAAAGAGGAGCCAGAGGGTCGGAAAAATACGTGCATCCCAAGAATAAAGGAACTGTAGTTTTCGTTTGGTTTGCTCTTTCCTTTCCGTGGTTATTGTTCTTTTTTACTTACACTTTCAATGTCTGTGCTAACAAATATCTATAAAGCTCATTATCAGTCTTTCCAAAGTAGAAAAAAACCACTGCTATGTGCAAGCATGAACACTATAATGTTGGCTCTAAAACAAGAGCAGATTGAGAAGGAAGAGTTATTTTGAAGTGAAACTTGGGGGCTGTTTCTTGTTTACAGTTTGGGAACTGAGTAGGAAGAAGAGAGAGGAACAGAGGTTGTATCTGGCCAGCTGAGCACAACTCCAAGGCAGGTCAGGCCATTCTAGCCTTTTCTGTGTTTTTTCCACCTTGCTTTCCATTTAAAAGCTAGCACAAAATACAAGAGCTTAGCGTCACAAGCTGATAATTAGCTGGTACGCCTCTGAAGTTTATGCTCATGTAAAAATCTTCCTCAACTGCCCAAGCAAACGAAATTTTTGAACATTGCCAGAAGAGTAGGCTGCAATCCTGACTTACAGGCATGCATAGTGCATGCAGTCCCTCAAGGACAGAGGATGCATGGGACAGAGGAGTGTATTAGCAGAAATCTTCAGACTGCATCTGTGAAGTCATACTTGTAAAATAATTAATACACTTTGAAAATACTCTCAGGGGGGATCAAGACCTTTAGGGCATCTACAAAATCATTCCCGTAGTACCCTGGACTATTTTTTTGTATTAGAATTATGCCGAGAGTCTCCAGCTGAGACTGAGGACCCCATTCAGTCAATAGGCTCTGCATAGTCAGCATAGTCACTGTAAGCTCTCCAGGGAAATCTGAACCAACAAAGCAAGAGATAAAATATTATTTTCAGGTGTCAGACCACAAATACAAAAGAACCCCTTTTTTGCCTCCCCCCCCAAAAAAAAACTTGAATGCCTTCAGGTTGTGGCAGAATCTCCTGTGAAGGAGGCAACAGGCCAATCTGAGAAATATTTCTGCAGAAATAGTTTGTAAATTCTTTCATCAGTCCTTAAAACATGTTGCATTTACAGGCTTTATCCTCGCTCCTCTGCCCTTGTGGCCAAGAAGGCCAATGGCATCCTGGGGTGTATTAGAAGGGGGGTGGTTAGTAGGTCGAGAGAGGTTCTCCTTCCCCTCTACTCTGCCCTGGTGAGACCTCATCTGGAATATTGTGTCCAGTTCTGGGCCCCTCAGTTCAAGAAGGAGAGGGAACTGCTGGAGAGAGTCCAGCGCAGGGCAACAAAGATGATGAAGGGAGTGGAGCATCTGCCTTATGAGGAAAGGCTGAGGGAGCTGGGTCTCTTTAGCTTGGAGAAGAGGAGACTGAGGGGTGACCTCATCAATGTTTATAAATATATAAAGGGTGAGTGTCACGAGGATGGAGCCAGGCTCTTCTCAGTGACAACCAACAGTAAGACAAGGGGTAATGGGTTCAAGCTGGAACACAAGAGGTTCCACTTAAATTTGAGAAGAAACTTCTTCTCAGTGAGGGTGACGGAACACTGGAACAGGCTGCCCAGGGGGGTTGTGGATTCTCCTTCTCTGGAGACATTCAAAACCCGCCTGGACGCCTTCCTGTGTAACCTCACCTAGGTGTTCCTGCTCTGGCAGGGGGATTGGACTAGATGATCTTTCGAGGTCCCTTCCAATCCCTAACATTCTGTGATTCTGTGATTCTGTGTGATTCGCTTTCTGTTCTATCACAGAGTATAACTGAAGCCCACATTAAGCAAGAACTGCTGGATAATTAAGTTTTACATCACCATAGGTTTTCATCTAGGTGAGAGGTGTCCAAGTCCAGGCTTTAAATTTGCATTAATCTTATTTGTTTGTTTGTTTGTTTTCCTTAAACCAACTCATAGTAATGAAATAAATACAAGCCAGAGGAAAACCTAGTTTAAAGGTTTCTCTGTCATTCCTCCTAGAAATAGCTCTTGGGGGACTTTTCCAACAAAAAAAATATTTATTAGAAGAAAGCTACTAAAAAGGTAGGAATTAGATATGAGAATCTCCATTGCAAGTTGCTTTCTCGTGTTAAAATTGCCTGCCTTCTTCCGAAGTGCATCATCTGCTCATATCTGGTAGGCCTGGAGTACAAAAGATGCTTCATGCATTCACTCCACACAGAATTTCCTTACATTTTCTTTCCTTATGTTGCTAAACAATGGTGTTAGGATATTTTCATAGCAAACAAACCAAATCCACTTCATCTTGCTCTTCTCTGTCACCTTGCTACATCAGGAGGTCAGAGGCACCAAAAGCAATTCTGTCCTTCCAACAACTCTTTGCAAAAAGAAATAGGGATTTTTGCCTAGAACATACAGGGTCATCAATGCAAAAATGGTACCAGTAAGCAGTTTCTGCCATAAGAAGACTAGACGAAAGTAACTGTGGCATTTCATGAGTCAAGGCTGAAGAAAGGATCAACAGTCTTATGTAAATTTTACTCAAGTAAGGGAGAATATGTACAGAAAGGCGGAAAAATGTTCACTTCATAACATCGGGTTTTGGTTTTGTTTTTTTTTTATTTTGCGCCTTAAGTCCTGTTGACTGGAAAGTTTGTCACTTGCTGGAGCAAGCCTGTCTAATGTTGAACCTCTCAGTCAGCAAAACAATGCTACTGCAAACAACAGATTTGATTACTCCCGTGTAGGCAAAGAAGTAGTTTCCATGCATGTAAAAAATGCTTGATGAATGCACATGGAGTAGGTTGGAGAAACACAAGCTTCTCCATACATATGCCTGACTACTCAAATGCATGTGGAAATGTACACCTTTCTAATTTGTCGGGGAAATTATTAGCAGCTAGCAGGGGAGAAGAGGTAATAAGGGCCATCACAGTTTATTCCAAAACATTGCATTAGGTCATTCACAAAGTGTTTCATATTCAAATCTCCAAGATTAAACAGAAAAAAAATACTTTAAAAAATCTCCCTTTCTCCAACTTTATTAGACATAATTCAGAAACTATTGAAAAATTTTCTTTTTAGCATCATCAAGAAAGCTGCTTTAAGTCTTGAGATACATTGAATTACTATATTTGCTGCATTATTGGCAAAAAACCAAATCTGTGGCATTTGGTGAAGACAGAATTCCTGAGGAATAAGCTGTCTGGGTTTCTGGTTCCTATGTGGCAACAGAATAATAAAAAAGAATATGGATCAGAGAACCAAAACAATAATGGAGTTATTTATCTTGGTGGATGAAGGTGTCAACATTCTGGTTTAAAGTTATGTACAACAGGTGAAGGAACAGTGATGTTTTTCCTCAAAAATATCTTTTCTTATTGTGAATTGCCAGCATCACTGTTAAAAATTGAGCATTTATTTTCAACATGAAAGATAAAAATGGGGATATTAAACATGTTTTACCCAGCATCAATTCACTCTTATCACCAGGCATATACTGTCTTCCAAGAACAGAAAGAGAATTTTTGACAGTAAACTTTTTGATTAGTCCTGAAGAGAGGTTTCTGACAGTGAAGATGGCAGATCCTTTTTTTCTGAATTTATCAGATAAAATCTCATTCAACAGAACTAAATCTGTTTTCCGTGTTGTAACCAAATATGACACAACATCTGAGAATTAGCAGAAACTGCTGATTTAATTAAACATTAAGGAGGGGATGGGAAACAGGTTTACTCCAAAACAGACAAAAGCTACAGCAAGCCTAGCACGTAGGAAGAATTGTATCTTCTTTTGTGTTCAGTTATTGAAAAATAAGGTATGTCACAGCATGGAACATGCACTGGAAACATTTTCCCATATGTTTACTTCTCTGAAGCATGGAAGTGCTACTGATAGAAAATTGGGTAAGGCTTTAAAGCAAGTGTAAATGCAGATTTTAAAACCATCTGACAAAGAATCAGTTTGTCTTTGTATGCACCACAGGAGTTATTTCCTTCTTTGCACTTCTTGATTAAAGAATTTGGCCTGGCATGACACAGGAAGCTTGGTAGCAAAGAGAAGTTTGCATCTCAACATGAATGTGTTTAGTCCCCAAACAATTTATGGTATCTGTCTCATGGTGTAAAAGACAACCAAAGTTAATAATTCATACAGAGTGCAGAAGATACATTTAAAGAAAAAGGCTTAAGGTGTATTTCAAAGTTTTGAAAAAGAACATCTTAGAAGCTTGTAAAAGCAATTAAAATATTTTTCTTCAATGGAAGAGAGACGAAAATTTGGAAGCATTACTGTGTTCTGTGGTATAGCAAGAACACACAATGCAGACTGAGTATTGGTCACGCACTGTCCTTTTTTGCCTAAAGCTGCCACTGAGGGATTGCCTGGACCATCATTACATATGACTTCCCAAGAGCATACGTGTTTTAATCATTCCACTCAAGACTGAATCACCAGCAGCACCAGAGGAAGGCTTTTGCCAAGGAGCAGCTAGAGAAGATGTGCCAGAAACAATGAATTATGTGCTGCAGCAGCTATGGGAGCAGCAAATCACTGCGCAGAGGGAACCTGTTGTTTTGCACAGGATAATGGTAGCAGCATCAGGAGGAAAGCAACAGAATGAGATGTCTGCCCAAGCAAACCCCTTTCTTTTTGGTTCTCTCTTTTGTTATAGATCACTCTCTTCAGGGCTTCTGAGCATCTCTGTAACTCAAATGCCCTGTCCTAAATCCTTCTGAGGAAGCAAACCACATAGAACTGCAGTTTGCTGGCTCCAGGCAGAGGAGTGACAAAAGCTACAAAACGTATTGCTATACTGTTTAGAATTATACAATCACAAGACTCAGGGGTCTTCAATTTAGAAGTTTCCTGTTGACAGTCTCAAAATACTAAATAGGAGCAGTGCTCTGCTGACACAGGAATTGAAACACATTGGGGATGCTTCTCTGAGTCCTTTTACTTACTGATCTCAACATACTTCTGTCTTACAGAGACATCACTCCAGTTTTTCTGGATTGTCAAACCAGTCACAAATTTCCAATTAAGCTGCTGACCTAGCACTAGCAGATAGGATTGAATTGCTGATCAGTTAAAGGCTTTGTCCGGGACAGCAAAGAGTCATCTTGTGGAACCACATATACATGTTAGTGCTAACACTGCAGTCATTCCATGTATAGATAAGTCAAAGCTCTGGGCAGCACTGTGAGTTAGGAAGTCTTGTTATCTAACTTCCGTATCTTAATGTGTACATTCTGGATAATTTTTGTGGTACTGCCACACAGCAAGATAGCTTGTTTCCTGCCAAAAAAATGTGGAGTAAGCATTATTCTACTCAAAACATTGAGACACCAGCAAAAGGAATTGACAGTATACTGACTTAGCATGGCAATTTTTTTCTCAGCAGGTGTAAAATCCTCCTTGTCCTCTGACTCAGCTGTACCCGTTTTTTGCATAATTTGATATCTAGATCTTCCCAGGTGATGTAGAAACAGGACATTTTCTCATGAGTAGCTGCACAGCAATTGGTGTCTTCATCACATATACAGTGGGGAGCAACAATTAAAACGGGCAATACATCTACTTAACATATATTCAAACCCAGGAGTTGTTTTCTCCCTATCCTCATTTATGTATCAGCACAATGTAGTATGCCCTGCTATGTAGGTCAGATAACAGGCCCCAGGAAAAGGGCATCCCATGTAAGAGCATCTCAGCATTTACATGACAGACAAATTTCCCAGATACACAGGTTATAGGAATCTGGGTTGGCAGAGGACTCTGTGTAACAAAGTTTTGCCATATTAGCCTGGGCTTAAGTTCTCAGGAGTAAAGTTAAATTGCTTAAGAAGATTAAAAGTCACTCCAGCACTCCTGGATAGAAATTCAGACACTTTTAAAAATGGACTTTAAAATGAAGCATAGAATGATGCGAATTGTTTCAGTGGTCTTTTTTCATCTATATTTTTAGCTCAGTGCAGATTTATGTACTGATAACAGGGACTTTAACATAGAAATCCCAAAGATGGTGCAAAAAAACACCCAGCTTCTGAGTTCAATATAAATGGAAGCAGTTTAACACCAAGAAGGCAGTTGTGAATGTGGCTAGGAAGATTAACAGGGTATTCTGCAGAACTCCTGACTAGACACACAAGTTGCTATGGAGTTAGTTCATCCTTGAGACAAGTGACAGAGTACACATGCTGACTAGACAGACAGCATTTGACTATACTTGCAGTAGGCTCAGCTGCACTCACAGAAGCAGCTCCTGTCACCCACAATCAACACTGTCCCCTGCCCTGGTGCTGGCTACGGTGATACAGATGTTTCCTGGCAAAACTGATGCAGCGGTTCCTGCCTCCCCGTCCTAAGGCCTCTCCCCCCTGCCACGTTCTCCTGCACTTGTGGTAGTTATGAAGTTCGTGAGACTGCTTCTATAGCCACAAGTTAATGAAACCAAGGAACTAAGGTTAAAAATAAATACTAAATAAGCAAATATGAAGCAGCAGCTTTGCTGTGGGTTCAGATATCCATGGATCCACAGTTTCTATAGTGAGAATAGAACATGTTTTACAGTCCTACCAGTGCTTCCAGCCTGACATGTATACGTTGCTGATGACCTTAGTTTATATTATAAACTGAGGAGAATAAAGAGCAGATACATTATCTTGATGGTTGCCCCTGCAGTGCTGGGGACAACAGCCTCTGGCAAAGGCTGGAGAGAGGAAGAGAAATCAACCACTGGAGCTGAAGTTCCTTGTGATGGTGAGTCAGCGCTCTTGGGCTTTAAGTAGCAGTATGCATCTGGTTCAGTTTCTTGCTTCTTTTTTTCTTTTTCAGAAACATAAGTATTAAAATTAAATTTCAAATTCTGGAGTGCAATTCTGTGGAAAGGGCTTGTGCAGCAAGCCAAGTAGACTTGCTCAATTAAATGGGTAGGAGTCTGTGGTTATTTGCCTCTGCAAATGTTTTATGTCCTATCACTTTAGAATAATTCTGGCTTGGTTCTGGGTAGCTTTTGCCAGATTTTTTTATCCCTTTAGAACATGAGACCAAACTAATCTTAAGCCATTCAGTAGTGGTGATTTCTGTTCCAGTTCCTACACATTCAATAATAACCAAGTAATTATTCTTGCTCACTCTCATGATTAATCAGGAATCTCTGGGTTTCATATGATTAGTTTTACATTACAGACTTCTGTCACTGAAACATTGCTCGGGTATCTGAAGTTCTTGTCACTGGACAACATAGATAGGTCAGAAACATCCACTTATGAAGGTATCATTACATTAGTCTCTCTTGTTTCTGCAGGAGATGAGGAATGAAAAAAAAAAGTTTCTACATAAACATTACCTTATATACTTTTGGCAGTATGGCTATTTCTATGCTACCGTCATTTTCCTGGCACTGTTCCTCTTGTTACTGTAAAGGACAGACCTTCTGTTAAGCACCAGAAGAATTTTCACTAAGTAGCATATATCACTTTCAGTACAGCCTGATGCTTTTAATATATCAAACATACCTTCTTTGGGTTTTTTTTGTGAAGATCTGTGAACTACTTTTGGCACACATAAAATACTTAAGGAAGAAGCAAAAAAATCCCAAATAATATATCTTGCTTCTATCCAGAACTGAAAAGTTTAAATAACTTACATATCTAACTTAATTTTTATAGAAAGAGTGACACCACTAATGTATTTAATGCCCCAGATCTTATTATTGAGAGTACAGCTTAAGAACAAACATCTCCTAATGCATACTGATCAATAACATCAGTTAATCACTGTCTGAAATAATATAATTAAAAGGAAAGCCTTCACTAACTAATTCCAATGTATTTACAACAACAAGCTGGTTTTACTTCTGCAAATCTGCTTTGACAATGTCTCCAGATTTCCCTCTGCTGGGATAATGACAACATTGCTCACCAGAAATAAACCACTGCTATCTGTTTGTGAGAGTTTTGAAGGGAACACTGTTTCTAAGTTTATAAATGTAGGAAGATGGTACAACTTCCCTTATGCATGTGCAAAGGACCGCAAATAATCAGACCGATTGGGTATTACAGCCTTGTCTCTGATGACAGCTTAGATAGTGTTGGTCACTTTAGTCTTCCAGGATGTCCCTGGTTGTTTCAGGCTTGAGAGCAGACATAGCAGAGGAGGTGCTGAGACAACATCTCAATGATGCAGTCTCTTTGGCAATTTTAACTTTATGTTTTCATACAGGTGTAGCATTAGCTGCTGCCCAGCACAACACTAAACCCTTGCTGTCATGATCATAGCATCCAGTCTTTTCAATTTCCTGATCTCCCATGGGTAAGCACTTGCCCTGAAGGTCCCTTATTTGTTCATGTTCATGCCAGCAGAACTGGCATCAGCAGCTCTGGCTTTCATTCCCGTTAAAGAAATTCACTACTGGTACAAGAAGGTAACATTGCACATCAAAAGACTGATTGATCTGCAAAAAAGGGAATAACAAGCTAGGTCCTGTTCTGCTCGCTGGAGCTAGAGAGAACAAGGTAAAAAGACATAGTGTTCATCTTTGCGATACACATTTGCTTGCTCTATTGGAGAACAGGGTAGTTAGTGAATTCAGCCCAGTGAGATTTCCAAATTTTTTGGCTCAGCATGACTGTAGAGGACCACATGTTAGAGAACTTAACACTACGTGGGGCAAGGAGTAGCAAATAGAGTTTATTAAGGCTGATTTGACAGCTTCCAGTGAGAAAAACTGTAAAAATCCTTTGTGTCTCCATGAAAGACCAAAATAGCTATGCTCTGGACACAGGTTGGAAAGCTGCTACGTTAAATATTAAATTAGGTTCTCCATATATGTTTTTCTTGTTAGATAATATTTTGCTTTCCCTTACTTTGCAGTCTCTTTCAGATACTCTTTTTCCCCCCAGTCTTGCATTTTCTATAACAAAACTTGCAGATCACTGACATTACTCTTATTCCAAAGAGGTCAGTGCTTTTGGCTTGACCCTGCACTCCCACCAGCTGGAAGGTTCGTCTACAGCTGTAGATCCCAGTACACACTGTGGTCCAGTTCTGCTGAATGCAGACTGCATTTGCAGTGCTTGGAGATTATTTCAGTACTGATGCATGTGGACAGTATTATGTTCATACAACTCGATACCAATTTGGGTCAGATATCATCACATTACATAACATTTCTTTAGTTACTGCTATAATTTTCGTATGATTTGCTATTACTCTCAGACAAATAAAAGAGCTTGTTGAGTTACAGTGTGGTATGTTTGATTCCAGGATATGGATCTACTTATTCTTCCCTATACTGCAGCCAGTTGCAGAACCATATTACTCCAAGTAATGCACATAGAAGATATTATTTTCAGCTGATACTTTCCATTAGCTCCCATACCACCTCCTCTACCCCTTCTTTAATGGTGCATGAAATTTATAGGCTTAGATTAATTTTTGAATTGTCTAGGAATCAAATTTGTCTCAACTGCCTGGGAGAATTCATCTTTCACAAAACTAGGCAGGTGAAAACTAAACTAAAACTAATTTAAGGTAAACTCCCCCCACTGACTCACTACTGTATCATGCACAGCTGATGTATTGGTTCTGGTGAGAAAGGAGTTAACTTTCCCCATAGCAGCCCTGATAGTGTTGTGCTTTGTATTGGTAGCTAAAATGGTGTTGATAACACACCAGTGTTTTTGCTACAGTGTTGGCATAACATCAAGGCTGTCTTCCAAGCCCTTCCCTCCAAAGGCCAGTAGGCTGGGGGTAGGCAAGAGCTTGGGAGGGGACATAACCAGGACAGCGGACCCAAATGACCAAAGGTATATTCTGTAACATACGAGGTCTGCTCAGCAATAAAAGCTAAGATAAAGGGGTGGGAGGCATTGGTTATTAAGGCATTTGTCTTCCAGAGCAACTGCTCTGCATTCTGAGGCCATACCTAACTGGACATCACCTGCTGATGGGAAGTAGAGAATAAACCTTTTGTTTTCCTCTGCTTCCATGCACAACCTTTGCTTTTTCTTTATTAAACTGCCTTTAGCTTGACCCATGAGCTTTTTTCATCTTATTTTCTCCTCTGCTGTCCTGCTGAGGAGGGGAATGATAGAGTGGCTTGATGGGCACCTGGTATCCAGCCAAGTTCAACCCATCACAGGTGGTCAAAAGCAAATTTATTCCTAATGTTGAGGTTACATTAACTTTCATGGCTTCCTCTATCTTTCATCATTTTACTCAGGTTATTTAGGAGGTAAAGCTACCTGATTTACTGTTCAGGAGAACTGAAATTGCTCAACCTACCTACCTAAGCTTAGTTCATAAGCAGTTTCTGATAAAGGAGCCAGTGTCAAGGTTTGATTGCAGGGTGACAATAAAACTGTGGCAGATGCGTCGTTAACCCTCTCTCCCCACTTTCTCCCCTTAGCCCCTCCCTCTACCCCCTTCCCACTAAGGACAGGTGATTGGGAGGGAAAGGAAGACAGAGAGAAGAGAGTTGGATAAAATTAAACATGTTTTACTAATGCTACTAATAAAATAGAGAAAATAACACAAAATATACAAAACCAATCTTGAAAGTCCCGGCAATGGCTCTGGCAGATGTAGGGCCGGCACCTGAAGTCCTGGACTGGACTCTGCAGCCAACCGGAGCTGGATTCAGTCTGTCACTAGGCCTCAGTTCACAGGGACAACTTGCAAGGTCCTCTCCCAATGTCGGCCATAAGGAAAAGGGACGAGATTCTCGTGATCTCCCACTTTCATATGAACTATCACGTGAATGGGATGGAATACTTAATTGGTCAGTTTTTGGTCACCTGTCTCAGTTCACTTTTCTCACGGGACGTGCATCCATCCTTATCAATGACCTCGCATTCCATTGCTATGTCTACCAAAACATGTATCTAGCGTTCAGGAAAGCGCAGTTAGTAAGAAGACTTTAGCTGACAGGAAAATTCACTAAAAGAGAAATTTGTTTTTTAAAAAAACCAGGACAGCCAGACATGCCCACAAAATCCGCAGAATTGGCACTACGTAGTTTGCTCTGTCTATAACCTGGTGATCTTATCTAGGGCTGCTCCTTAAGTGGAAATATTATTGGTAAATATTTACAGATACATTAACTTGTACCCGTCTTACAGGTGGATTTTACAGTTCATTGTCAAAAATCACAGTATACACAATGGCAGCATGAAAAGAGCTAGTATGGTAATCTTGCCATTAAACAAACTGACAAAGGAAAAGCAGAGAATCAAACGCATGACCAGACGCTGTTGTATATACACAGAGATTACTTATTCTCATTCTACAATTAAAGGCTGAAGAACATTCACATGCCTTTGGTTGGATTTTCTGTAGCAACATTGAACTAACATTAAGATATACTGACATTAACATTTAATTAAGCTTTTAATTGGCACCATGCATAAAACTCCAGATAGATTTTTTTTTTCTGCCCTGCATGTACCATTAAAGTCTACGTTGTTTTGTTGGGGTTTTTGTTGTTGTTTTTTAAGATGTTTGATATAAAACAATTAGGTCCCAGAATGTTTCCACAAGCAGACTGTAATCCACAGAGCTGTTTCCTGCCCAGGAATGCTGTGGCACACCATTAGCAGTTAGGGTGAAGTATGGCAATCTCTGAAATAGTGGTTTGTGCTTGCATCTCGGTGTCTGTTCTCATATATATCAGAAAACCAGATCCCATTTGGACTCCTATTTAAAGCTATTGAATAGCGCATTATTTTATTGTTGCCTCATGTGTCTAGAAAGCACTCTGCCACTTGGAAAGGAGAAAATCATTCTTCCTACATGTGGGGCTATAAGGCAGAATAAACCTGAGCCTGAGATACTTAATTAAAAGTTTTGTCTCAGCCACAATCACATTTTCTGCATTGCTAGGTGACACTGAAGGTACAAATCATCGAGTTTAGAGGACAACATTTTGAAAACAATTTCAAAAAGTATTATTTTATAATATCAATTTCATGCTATTAAATGATCTTGCTATAAGTGCTTTATCCATTCAGGGATGAGAAACAACAACATGACTTTTTTAGTTAACTGAAGAGAAGTGAACAATGCTGCATTTCTGACATTCATATAAACCATTTGTAGTGATGTAGAGAATACCCACTGTCATGGAAGAAACAAATAGACCCTATTTGCCTTTCTTTCCTCTGCAAGTCTACAGGTAAATTAGATGAATTGTAATAGAACTCCATAGCTTTTAAGCAATATATGGCATATATCCCCAAAGTAAAGCTGCCTACAATTCCCAAAGTAATACTGCCTATCAAGCATCTCTTTTGTAGACAGCTAGAATTTTACCCTCAACACTCCAGAATCCATATCCTTAAAAAATCCACAGCATTAAAATAAAATCTAAACTGTTAGGCATTATCCTTCCTTACAGATAATATCTCCTTACTATGCTGCTCCTCAGCTGAGCTGAGATCAAGCCATACCCCAGCTGGCTATGAAAAGAGAACACCTGAAGGGCATCCCTCCCCCACCTCCTTTTATATTTACTTTGGCAGGCACAGCACCAGGCAAAGCAATTTCTGTCCAAAGTGTCTTGGCCATGCTGTAAAGGCCATCTGGGGGTGTATATGAGAGAGGGAGGGAGGAAAAAGGGGAGAGAGAAAGAAAGAGACAGAGGAGTTCTGGCTGGCACAAGGAATACTGAATGGAATGGTACAGTCCTGGGAGAAGTGGAGCAACAGGGTTACAAGGGTTATTCCTCTGATTTTGCTTCCACAGAGGTTCCTGCACTGTGTTTGCGTTTAAGGAAGGCATCTCGCTATTGATATGTACAGACGCCCCTCAGTACTGTTCCTTTCCCTCTGACATCCTGCAAATGCACTTCCAAGTAAAGATCGCACTCGAAATTCTCTTCAAGCACGACAAGGTGGGAAGATAAATGGCTTGGATCTTCTTTAGTTGATCTTACAAATTACCCAGAAGGAAGGATATGTTTTAGTGCACTTAAAACATCATTTTGTTTCATTCCTAAAAATACATGCGCTTGAACTGTCACATCACATCTTTTCAGACATATAAAAAGGAGTAGTTTCCTACAAACAAAAATATCTCAGGTTGAACTTATCTCCCAAAGAGTAGCTACAACTTCAGCTTTTGTCTACCCCAAATTTTATAGGTATTTTTTAATATTTAATCCAATAATTAATAATAATAGTAGTAATAATAATAACAATGGCAGCATGTAAATAGATATGTTGTATGTACAATTGGAAATATAAAAACCAACTTTCTGAAAAAAAATACCAAGTCAAGGCAAACTAATGTCATTTTATAGTTTTCAATATTATTTTTTAAAAGTTATTTTCTATGTAGTATTGATCATTCTGAAACTATTTCAAAGTACTTTTAATGAAATCAATGTAGAAAAGGAAAAGCTGAAGACATTATACATGAAAAAATGTTAAGGACTAAGTTTTATATAATAGGTGTTTAACACGATACTTTGTAACAATCTCATTTTACTGTTTTGGTACAGAGTAACAGTACATGGTATGGTTTTTAGACCTTCTAACCCTAGATGTTTAAAATTTGTGACTCAAGTAGTAGTTCCACTCAAACAGTGGAAAGGAAGCTTTTGCTCTCCATTTGGAGAGATGTTTAGCCACATTAAGGATGAATAAACAGATTAATTTAAAACTGGATGTACTCTAGCTTTCTAACCAAACCAAGCTACCAAAACTGTGCCAGTTCTTTGGCGTCTACAATACGGTTAAGTACACAGACTCAAGTCTTCAATTTCTAAGAACAAGCAAGCATAAGGCCAGTAATTGAGCACAACAATTGAGGTTTTTTTTATTTACAAGATACCACAAAATCCCTGTGGTGGTGGTGTGAGGGGAGTGGGAAATCAAGGCAAATGTGTACTAATGTGTACTAATTTTCTCATTTCTTCCAAATTATGATGGAGTTAAATGCATTACTGATATTCTAATTATGGTAGTTTACTTAACAAAAATAGTACAGAAAAGAATGTTTCCCTGTGCAAATGTTGAATTTCTCAAGCTCGATGTTTTTTCTTTTTTTCTTTAGAAAGTAAGTTATATTGAAACTAGTACGGATTTGCACTGAAAAATTCAAATGCTGAACATTATCAGTAGAGAGAGTGACAGAGTTTCCCCACACAGAGCTTAGAAAACACTCAGCTGAGGGAGGAAGTCTAAGCCCTGTAGGGAAATGCAAGCCAACTTTCATCAATGAGCCCGCTGGTAAACAGCCAACTACTAGCTGCAATTAAAGTTCACTAGTAATAAACCAAGACTTAAAAAGTACAACTGGCTGAGGCCCATAATCTGAGCCAGCTGAAGCTTTTAAAGTTCAGGAGTTTTCAATAGTATTTTGGAAAAACAACAAACAAACCAAGCCAAACAAAACCAAAACAAAAACCCAACAGACCAAACCAACAAACAAAAACCAACCAACTGAACAACTTTACAACTCAGATACAAATTCATGGATACAGTTGATTTTCAGCTCTCTCATGCTTATCTAACCCCTGCAGCAGGTGAAGTTTTTTTTCCAATAAGGGTTTCTAACTGACATGATAATTTGGGGGTTTCAGCTCCATTGGTTAAAAAAATATTGCACTGACTTTTATTAAATTTGGTAGCCAGGGTGAACTCTCTAACCTAACACGAACCACATGCTTGGAGAAAGCAGCTTCTAAATCTAAATCTAAATCTAAATATGAATATAAATATAAATATAAATATAAATATAAGGGGGTTTTAAAGTTAGTTTTAGTAGAATAAAGCTACCTCTAAAAGTTTGACTAGTTGACCTTTTCTGTTTGGCTGACAACTGCCACTTTTTCTAAAGGTAATGAAGAACATGAGTCATGTTGATGCAAGTTCATATTACTAAACATGAAAAAAAATAAATTCAAGTGCGTTTGATATGTAGTTAGTAAATGGTTTCAGAAATCTGGATACAAATACAAATGGCTGTGCAAGTGATGTGGTCAATTGACTATCCAGTCAACTCCTATCCATATGCAAAGTTTAGCACAGGCAACCTACTGGGAAAGAAGTTAATTCTCTCATGGGATGTCTGGCTAGGTGACTGGCTTAGTCAAATTTTCAGGAAACATCACAGCCATTGTGCTGCTTGTACGCACATTTTGCCTCATTCAGGACCTCTGTTGCCAGAGATTAGGCAGAAAGGAAACAACATGGCTCTGCTGACAGCCAACAGATTGGAGAAAACGTAACCATTAAAAGTGAATGATCTCGGTGAAACAAATGTATTTTCTCCAACATTATTCATGATAGAAGTTTAAAAAAAGAACTTGCAAACAAAAAAACAAACCCCTTCAAATAGGAAATTTATGCCCATAATGTATTCTGGAGTTGCTTTCTATATGCACAGCCATCTTCCAGTTTTCATGCTGGCAGTCTCTTGTTACTGCTTCGGTCCGGCAGGAAGCAAGCAACTCACAGAAGCAGTGTACTGCACAGCAAGAATTTAGGCAGGAACAGATTATAGCAACGAGAGCAAAACTGTCATTGCAGATGAGCAAAGACGACAGAACAGCTATCTGCTGGAAAATTGAAGATGCTGCCTGTTACCACAGGATAAGATGTATCTGGGAAAAGAAAGCTGGTATGACCGTTTGGGATGGGAAATACACGAAACCAAATTCAACTGTCTCTCCCAGATATAAGGACATACACATATGATCAAAAACTTGTGAATGACGAAGGGAAGCAGAAACAGCTAAACTAACCCTTCTCCTGCCCTCTGGACTTCAAAGACAAATATCAGTAATGCAGACAAAGGTCCAAGTAGACTTACATCTATTGCAGTCAGTAAGGGTAGAAGTAAACTTTCTACTAAAAGGACCAGCAAAACACTCCAGGCAGCTAATCTCTCATAGCTTCTTATGCTTCTCATGTGGTTCAAGTTATTGATCTTATACCTCTTGTTTCAGAAGTGAATTTCCTGAAATAACTCCCATAAGTACACTTGGCTTTTTTATTGCTTAGCTAATGACTGAGACAAAACCTAGCTCTAGACCTGGCTTTCCAACTTTTCTAACAGCCATGTTAGACAACAACATATTTCTAAATAACTGCAATTTAAGACTTAAGAAATCTTCTGAGAAGGCAAACGTTAAAAAAACTGCGTTGCTTTTTTAATGACAAGTGTTTAATTTCCTTTATGATAGAATTCATTTAGCACAGTCCATAGCCTATTGTATAACACAAATCAGAGCCAAAGTAAGCAGAGGTACGTTACTCTCAAGATAAATCAACAAGGCAGGAAAGGACATTTGAGATTTTTCATTATGAGGAAACTGAAAGCGATGTGTTTTTTCTCTCATTGTGCTAATGGCTGGAGCAGTTCCCTGTATCTGTCGCCCTGTGGCACCCCAAAAAGAGACTAAACCAGACTGCTCTTCATCTGCCCAAGACTCAGGCTGGTCACATGCTACTTTTCTCCCCACAAGGTGTCTACGTGGAACCAGTTAAGGTTATAGTATTGGGCTTCTGTGAAGCATGTACGCACATAAAAGATTCTCCTCTTTTACGTGCCACTCACACCTCCAAAAAAGCTAAATTCATCAGCCCTTTGTGTTTCAGAAGCAGTTACAAAGAAGGTAACTTTGGATTCCTTTGAGTTAGGAATCAACTCCAGCACCGTTCAGGTATTTTGCAATGGGTTTTGGTGTTTAAAAATATGCAACACCTATTTTAAAATAAAATCCCATTTAGTCATCAATATCCTTACTGATTCACGAGCTGGACAATGCCCTACTCTGGAACAGAGGAGAGATGTCAAAGATACCTGACTAGAAGGTTTAACCATGCTATAGCTGCAGCTGATGTTTGGGTGGACTAATTGAGGATGTGTGTTGGTTTGAGTTAAATTAACATATGCTTCACTCAAATGGGAGTGGATGAACTGTAAGAAAATGTATTTGTACATGCTGGAAGTTGATTTGCTTGGGTGATATGGTCTTTCCTACCGCTCGGTCTCAAATTTAAAACAAATTGTTCAGAAATATTTTCAAGTGAGTAGTATTCTTGTCACCACTCCAGGCAGGATACACCACTTTTGTATCTCTGTTCCCGTGTTTCTCCCCTTTTTTTTATTACATCTTTTGGGATAGGCAGTTCACAGACCACTTGCTTGGTCTGATTTCTACCAATTTGTCTGTTACAGCAGCCACTTGAACAGAGTATTCATACATCAGACTCAAGAGCCCAGCCTTTTGATGGATGCCGATTTCTTTCCTGACAATTCTGCACTCAGACAGTCTGAAAAATATATCCCCTGTTTCCCAAAAACTCACTCTTTGCGGCAGAGGCTTACTATAGTTCAAGAGAATTTCTCTCAAATTGTGTTGAAGTGTTTATTGAAAGTAATCCATATTCCAGCAGTAGCCAATTAATTTCTAGTTCTAAGGCCTAAGCTCATTCAAGGGAAATATGAAGCTCTGTGCTCCATCACACTAAATGGATGTGCTTTGCCAAGAATGGAAACATTCTACATATTTGTCATTGTATACCGTATACAGTGTGAGAATACAAATCCCTGGTCTGACTCCCACCCATGTTGGTTAAATGTCAATATAGGCACAACATGCACAGTTTTTTAATTAGGAAAAACTTAATTTGCCCCCTTTCAAAATGTACATAGAAAGCCACCACCTCCACTGTTTCATCATTCGTGTAAGACTGCCTAATTTTCAAACTATTGCTTATGAGAGTTTGTAGTAACAAGTCACTCCTTGTAGAGAATCTTTTTTCTCCTGATTAGACTGAGGAAGGTGCAAGAGATCTTTTTCACTATACAATGCTAAATGATTTTCTCCTGTAGCAGAACACCACCCTATGGGGTCCTGAGAACAACACCTAAAACAACGACACTTGGCTAGGACTATAAAAATTCAGCATTATGTTTTAATATTTTCTTTTTCTGACTAATTATCTGAAAAACAGATGTCAGTCCAATTCACTGGCATCAGATGGGAACTTTATTTATTAAAAAGTGAGACATATCAATGTAAATCAACAGTCACACTTGTCAGTAAAACTGTTTTACACATGGAAGAGTGTGTAAACACAAATGGTAACCCATCAGGATTTCCTGGTATTTGATGGAAACTGAATTTCTTGAGAGAGAAGTGAAGGGGCTGGGGTTGGGATTTTCCGGGCAGTTTTCTGTGTGCATCTGAAATACACAATTTTCCTGCCTGTAGGGTACACATGAGGCTCAGCATAAGGTTGGTACCCCAGCATATGCAGCAGTATGTGGAAAATCAGTAGTGCTGCACAGACACTCTTTGAGGCTTTTAGGCTGATAATTCTTAAGAGCAACAAAGATGTCTTCTAAGCAGCAATGAGAACAGAGTGGGGCACAGGCAGAGGAGACCTGCCTTCCAGACAGGGATTCTCTTGCCACAAATGGAATCAGGAAAGAGGCATTTCTCACCTACGAGTTTCACTATTTAGTAACTTTAAAGTGGTTTTTCTTCAAGGGTTTCCTATTTACTCTTTCCCTTTTCTATTCCTTGAGCTCCCTTCTGTGCTAAGCTCAGTGTGAAACCACTAAAGAAATAATCTACCTTTTGAATCCCAGGTATTCAAGTGGTTTCCAAATTGGGCAATACCAGTTTGCAGAGGCTTACTGTCAAGTAAAAGAAAGGTGAAGGAGACAAATGCAGGGCTGCTTAAAAATGTATAGATTGAACAAAGAAGCATCTGAAGGTAACTAATGCACAATTGTACCTCAACCTGTGCTGCTCTCACAGATTTCATTGAGAAGGGACATTTGCAGATTTTAACAGATACCTGTTCCTGGACTATGTGACTAGTACGGAGAAACACTGCGTGCTGTGAATAAGGAAGCAAGATATGAAAGCAGCAATAAAAACTGCCCCTTTTCTCCTTGTTCTCTGTTATAGAGCTAGAGAAGACAGTAGCAATTGCCCTGATTTATCCTTGGGAAGCCAAGAGACACTCGTAGAAAAAATGAGGTAAAAAATAAACTCTAAGTAAGTGCAAGTAAAATCAGCCCACCTAAACTTCCTGCAAAACAGTGAAGATTCAAGTGCTGAGGGCAAAAAGTCGCAGGACTCCCAAGCTCACGTGTGGCACCAGGCCCTTCAAGAGGAATGGTATGGTGATTGGGATTGCCTTGATGCTCCAAGTACAGCAAATTTAGTGTAAAATGCAGCTTCAAGACAAAATCACCCTGATCCTGGGGGGATTATGAATCAGTCCGACCCCTTCAGGACACCTGGGAATTAACATCAATAGGAAGAAGGGCATCTCATTAGTAGCCCTTGAAAAACAAATAACCACAGTTGGGTGTACCCGTCTTAAACAATTAACAATGAAACTGCAGTAAAACTTGTATCTCACTGGCACACGTACAAAGCCAAATAAACTCTCAACTTCTCTAAAGTAACAGGAGATCTATGTCTGAGCTACAGCTTCTGTCTCTACACTGAGCATCCAAAGTATTCCCTTAACCAGTTATTGTTTAAAAGAGTGGTGTTTTCTTTCAGTAGAAAGCTAAGTACATAATCATAGCAAAGATGAGTAACCACAAAAGCTGTAAGTCTCTTCTAATTCAAGGATTTTTTTGCAATGTTTTCTTTTAAAAGTCTCTCTGGTAATCCTCATAGTTTTAAATAAAAAAATGCCGATCAGCCTTTATAGAACACTTTAAATTTGACCACTGTCAGTTGCAATTTACATACTTAATGAAAAATATTTAATATGCAAAAAATTAATATGCTAATTAGGAGCTTGTATGTTTTCCCCTCAGCTAGCAGTAGTCCATTGCAGAAAGGATTTTGCTTTGCCCTGTAAAGCTTACCTCCAGACAGGATTCGGTCAGAAGCAATTCTTTCTTGGGAGATGTATGTGGCATAAGTAGTGGCATAAGATTAATTTCACCAGGCACTGATTTGAAAGTTATTGAGAGAAGCAGAAATGGACTTATGCTTTGAATTAGGTGTGCAGCTAAGCATTTTGCTGCGCTAAATTGCAGAAGAAAAAAAAAAATAAAGTTCATAGCTGAACGGTGAGTTCATATCCCATCAAAAAGATCTCATAGTTTACAAGTAGGTTAAAGACTATTTGTTATTCAAGTTACTTGATAAACATGTCGTCTTCACTCTGGACCAATGTTACTTATAGAATCATAGAATCATAGACTATCTCAAGTTGGAAGGGACCCGTGATGTCCAACTCCCTGCTCCTTGCAAGACTACCTAAGACTAAACCATACCACTGAGAGTGTTGTCCAGACACTCCTTGAAGACGCTGTGACAGTCTTGGTGCCATGATGCCCTGGGGAGCCTGTTCCAGTGACCAACCAGCCTCTCAGTGAAGAGCCTTTTCCTAATTTCCAATCTGAACTTCTAGGAGATGCATTGCAGAGATAGAACCTAATATTGGATGGACACGAGCCAGTCTGGTAGAACTGAGTTTAGATAAGCATCTAAATAGCTAAATAGTTAGTACAAGTTGCTGTAATATCCTACCTTTACAATTTCTGCCTTTACCAGGACCTTCTGGGACATTAGTTTTGGGTGTTTTTCATATTTTCTCTTCCCACCTTAATGTTAATTTTTATTTTTACTATTTACATTTTAAAAGTTTAGGTTCATTTATTTATTTATTTATTTATTATTACTTAATTAATTATGTTTTTTAAAAATCTCTTTCTAGAAACAGTAAGTAGGCATAATGTATTATTCCAAGTCAAGAGCGGTAAATTGTACATCAAGAAAAGTTTACTTCTAGTCAGGTTCAAGATTGCAGCTTTGAAGTCTGCACATATCTGTGTGTGTCAGCCAAAAGAAGTGCTAAAATTCATTTAAACATATTTTACTTATCATAACTTTATAACAAAGAAACCAACTCCATTCTCATAGTTCTAGCATATGCAAAACTCCCCAGTTAATTAGAAGTTTTGTGTCAACAAACTGCAGGGTAACTCTAGTCACATCTTTTGTAGAGTCATCCTGAGAAAGCCAAGGAGGGGCATTGGGAATCCACGTAGCCCGTTGGCTAAGATTATTTCAATTAACTGATGATTTTAGAGATTTCTTGAAATTATTTTCAGGCAATGCAACTAGTTTCTGAAATAACCATTTCAAAATTTCAGGTAGGACAACCCGAACTGATACTACCTCTACTATGAAAGCAGTGACCCAGTATGAACATATTACGTCCTATTGAAAATAAAGAGCTTACTAATAATTTTATGGGGGAGGGGAAGAATGGTTAGAAGACAGACTTTCCCCTTTCATTATACAAACTATTACCATAGAAGAGAAAATATTCATATGAATCTTGCAAAATGGCTGAAGCACTTTCATATTGTATTATAGAGATCAGTTCAAAGACCTGACATTCTGCAATGTTTATGCATTATTTTCTGCATATTACAGTTCTGTCCTGAAATGTATACTATAAAATGTCAAGAACTGTAAATGCAGGGGAGTAGGGGCATACAACGCACACTTTCTTTGTTGGTGTTAAAAAGAGAATATGAAACATCACTACAGAAACTGTTTTCTGAAGCTATTTCTTAGCATATTATTGGAGAGAAAAACAAAAGCCTTTTACATAATTGGACTACATCTGCAAAGTTCAGCATCTAGGGTTTTGGGGAGCCACAAGTCACATATGGTTCTTATAAACTAGAAATATCTTTGAATCAAAGTTCTACAGATTTTGTTTCAAAATTTGCAGTTGTCAGATAACTGCCAGTTAGGCTTTATATACTCTTATGTGAAAATTAGACAAAAGAAATCAGAGCAATGTGAAAACAAAATGTTGCTTTAAGTGCTATTTCTTGGTGAAAGTTGGAAAAGTAACAACCAAAACATGAAGTCCTTAAAATCCTGTGAATATTAAGATTTCAAAGAGGAGCATACCAATCTGAAAGATCAAAATTAATCAAAAATACAACAATTCCGTGTATAACAGAGGGGTAGGGGAAAAATCACCAAAAGCTAGCAGGTAAATGATGCATGGATGGAAGAAAGGATAGGATAATGTCCTTCACCTTCCAGTAGAGGCTTTTAATTGCTATGTAGTATTGCAAAATAATCATGTGTGGGAGGGAGTTGTTTGTTTTGTGGGTTTTGTTTGGTTGGGTTTTTTGTTTTGTTTTGATTTACAAAACACCTGTATAAGTGTACAGTTTGTACCTCCATACTGGAGTCACATTGAAAACATCATATTTGTCATTTGTGTGCAAAATTATACCGTGACCCTACATATAAAATTAATGCATGCATAGAATGTACATTAAAAATAAGCACTGAAGTTGAGCACCTTCAGTTTCTCATACCATATTCCAGCAATAGCTCCAGTTCTATGCACATTATATCATTGGACCTGGAGAAGAAGCACTTTTAAGCTGTTGCCAGCATAAATTATACAACTAACATGCTGCCAGATCAGTACATTTAGTGAAAAGTTCTCCATTGCCTTTAAATAGAGACTTAGCTAGCTTTGTAATAATGACTGAATCAGATTCAGAAGAGACCTTTGTAGACATGTAATCTGGCAGCCTGCATAAACACAAGCCATAAAACCTCCATGTATTAGGTTCCACATTGAATTTACTAGATAGTTTAATGTAAAATTTCTTAAAAAGAAGGCAAACAATCTTATTGTTAACATTGCTAAAACTTCTTGAGACAGCCAAATGCCTAGAAAGTCTATGTGAATGTGTGTGTACTGAGTTTTTGGTTTTAGAGTTTTTTATCGTTGTTTTTGTTGGTTTTTTTGGTTTGGTTTGGTTTGGTTTAGTTTGCGTTTTTGTTTTGGTTTGGTTTGTTTGTTGTTTTGGTTTGGTTTGGTTTTTTTTTTTTGCAAGGAAAGGAAGCTATACCTAATTAAAGGATGAAGCATTTTCATCTGACCCGATGAAGTCCTTAAGTAAAACCTCTTCTTAGGAGAAAGTTGTTAATATATTCTGTGATGAATTCTGTCCCTCTTCTGCATCAGATAGCATCATTGAGGTGCTGTAAGTGAGCCAAAAAATGGATCCTGCTACTTACCTCCTTTATATATTTGTACCAGGCGACTAAGGAAACTATTCTGCTTGGACAAGAATTCTCTCATTTTCCGTTTCCACTTCCCACAGTAAAAAGAAATAATAAGCAGGCCAGATTCCCGTCTATTACAACATGGTTGATCTGGAATGGCTCCATTGTGGCTGACAGAAACCTTCTGGGTTCACACACTTGTCACTAAGATGAGCAGCTGGCTGTTTGCCTCATAGTTTTTGAAATGAAGCCTGAAGTCACCAGAGTAAGGTTTGCACACTGGCAACTGTAATACTTGGTGTTTGGCTTAACAGAAACATCTGGCAATACTTACCAAACAAAAAAACAGGGAGACACCCGGAGAAGATGAGTACTTGCATGACTCCTCTTTCTTCCTGTTTCCCACTGTGATTTCTGGGCAATCTATGTCACTTTCTCTAGCTAAATTAGAATTTAGGGAATTATTTCACCATTAAAAATGCTGACTCATCTTAGCTGAGACAAGACTATAACATAAGAGTGTCACAATTTGGGAATAACTTGATGTAGCATTTAACCCAGCATTTCATGTGGTTTGGCTAGGATAAATAAGGGATAGACAGACAGCCTTGTCCTTTGCAGTATTTTAGGCTGTGGATTGTGCATTAAACAGTACTTACAACACTAAGCATTGCCTGGTGGGAAAAGACGTGTGGTTTAGCTAATAATCCTGACTTCATTCTGTTTAGGAAAAGAACATGACTCATCAGTACAAGCTGAACACAAGATGTTCAAGAGTGAAATGGCTATGTTTGTTCTACTAGTTACTGCCCCTTCAGACTTACCAGGAATTATGAGTTTCTCACAGATTTCTACCAAAATTCACAGTATTCTGATGGAGTATTTTGTCAGCTCCATGTAGCAATTGCTTGTGAAAACTGAGATAGACAACAGTCTTACCAAGAGCTTTTAATTTTGATCTCAGAGGGAGAAATACTAATTAAATGCTTCTGCAAGACAAGATTCAATTCCAGCCAAAAATCCTTTCAAAAACTGGACAGGATGGAAGGCTGCCAAACAAAACACATGTATTTGGTACCCAGGAAAGAAGGAGGCCCTCGAGGATAACAATGCAGTAAACCATACTTCTGATAGTTTCTCAAAGGAATAGGCTAGAGGACACAAGGTTGATCCTATTGTTTTTTTCTGAAATGACTGACAAGCTTTTAAAAAGTAGGATGACAACCAAAACTCTAAACAGTTTTTAGTTTCTCTGATACACCTCAATGCTTTAACATGTCTTCAAGCTCATTCTGTCCTTCATAGCCCAATTTAACACTAAAACCTGATTCTGGATCAGACATTTCTGAAAACAAAACCAGAGCTTTTTAAAACCAGTATTAGACAACAGTCATGATTCTTCTCATGCTTTCTTTTTGCAACAATACATTTTTGCCCTTGCTTAGTGGCAGCACCAGACAGTGTGGAAGAATACTCTGCATTCAGTTTGTCCTGGTTTGCTTGATCTTCCAGGAGCTACAGAGACAGATCTGGTGCTGAATCTCTTCTTTATGACAGCTTTCACCAACACACCATTCTAGTAGCAGCAAGCAGCACCAGCAACCCGTACCAACTTTGCTGGTTTTGAGTTGGCAGAATCCTCTTCCCCACTGATGGCTACAGTGAACATCCTGGTTTGGTGACTACTTCAGGGTGTGTTGCTATACTGCTGTACTTCATGCATTTGCTGCCTTTGCTTAGCACAGGAAGTAAATAACATTAGGAAGTTTGGAGGGTTTTTTTTGAGACTCATAAAGTTGGGGAGGGGGTGAACCTCAGTATCACCAAGGTAGAAGCCACTCCTGCTTTCAGCTAGGCTGATGCTACAGTTTGTCATATGCCAAACATTAATTAATCTCAGTGCAGATACACCACGCCAGGCTTCCCAGTTCACTTTAATGTACCACCTGAGCCATTAGGAATGGTCCATTTCTTGAATGCATTTTCTAGTTTTAAAATGCTTCATTGTGAAAGCATCCAAGTGAGGTCACCTTTTCACTTTTACAGCATTCAGATGCAAGTGGCTCTGCATTTTAGTGCTCGTTATGTTTAAGTCTTATTTTAAATACAATAAAGGGCTAAAGCATATAGCCATGGATTCTTCAAAAAACTACAATTTTGCGGATCTCTGGCTCAAATGAGCTCAACGCTAATAGTGATTTCTCTCCCACTCTACTCTGCACTAATGCAGTCTCACCTGGAACAGTGTGTGCAGTTCTAGGTGCCAACTATAAAAAAGATGTAAAAGATATATCTAAAAAAGATATAAACCTACTGAAGAGTGTCCAGAAGAGGGTTACAAAGTTGGTGAAGGGTTTGGAGGGGAAGCCATATGAGGAGCAGCTAAAGTCACTTGGTCTATTCAGCCTGGAGGAGAGTGAGGGGAGACCTCATGGTGGCTCCAGCTTCCTCACAAGGGGAGGAGAAGGAGCAGGTGCCAAACTCTTCACTCTGATGACCAATGACAGAAGCCAAGGGAATGTCAGGAAGATGTGCCAGGGGAGGTTTAGGTTGGACATTAGGAAAAGGTTCTTCCCCCAGAGGGTGGTGGAGCACTGGAACAGGCTCCCCAGGGAGGTGTCACGGCCCCAAGCCTGACAGTGTTCGAGAAGAGACTGGACAAGGCCCTCAGACACATGGTGTGAACTGTGGGGTTGTCCTGTGCAGGGACAGGAGTTGGACTCGATGATCCTTGTGGGTCCTTCTCAACTCAGGACTTTCTATGATTCCATGATTCCTTTTCTCAGGTTTGTGTAAAGGAATCATGACAAAAGAATCATTAACACTGCATAGTGCAAACCATCTCATTAGTAGAGGACATTAACACCCACAAGGGCCTTTTTTCCTTTTTAACCTTTATTCAGGGGCATAAGTACAAGTTTATAGTGACTTTTCCAGAACTATCTGTGTAGGCACTTGCCCTTCCTCTAAGTTCTCTTCTGGAACAAGTGATACAGGCAAGAAAAAGCAGATTGGCCCTGCAACATATGGAAATACATGAGGTATCTAGAAGGAGGAAAAAATCTTTCAGCTTCTAAAGTTATGAGTCAAACCAGTTGGCAGAAGGCTTTTTATTTCATGCAGTCACTCCTTTACTACACTTTTAAAAATACAATGCATATCTTCAAAATTGCCATTACACAACACTAAATACTGTAAGTCTCATGTTTAACAAGTGATAAAAAGAACAGAGAAGTTATATAGACAAATTAAACTGGAATTGTTTGAAAGGAAGCTCCCAGCACTTTTAAAATATCTTACTGGTTTAAAAATAACTCTTCCATTAGCTTCAAAGGAAAAAGATCATGACACCTGAGAAGTGCATGAGCACTACACAAAGTACCAAACAACTTCGATACTATGCAACTGATCAAATCTAAGGTACAGAACAAAACTATAGCCTAGATTCTATTTTCAGGCAAAAATGTATGTCATTCTAAGCTCACATAAAGAAGCAAATGGTGAAGTGAATGAAAGTGTGCTGGGAATATGACTGCTGGTAATGGCAGAAAACACAACTTATTTGAGCTTGTTTCAAATTGTCCTAGGATGGAAATATTTTAAAAATATTGCCAAGAAAGCCTGCTGTTAATCTTAAAAAAATACTGTAAAAATATACTGCTATGCCAGATAAACAAAACCACGATTTTCTTTTTGTATGCTATGAATACTAAGAAAGTTTGCAGAAAATGTATCATCTGTGGAGATATTTCTTCTCACACTTAATATAGAAGGCTTATTTCAAAGTACTTAAACATCTATGAGATAAGGACAGAGTAATGACCTTTCGTCTATTAACTCTTCTGTAAAGATATTTAAACTGTGTAGTCAATGTTACATATCTTTGCTGCTGGTTTAGCCTGTGAGTTCATCAAAATCATATAATGTATCTCCCCAGAGAAGTAAAATTATTTGCAGTTCTCTGAGAGAGAAGTGAGACTGAGAAACTTACAAGTGCAGCTGTGCTGAAAATCAAATCTCAGTTTCCTAATGTGTTAATTGCTGCACAGCAATTCAAAGCAGTATCACATATACAACAGACCTTCTTCTATAGAATATCAATGTAAGGTTAAAAAAAAATAGTTAACAGTACTGTAATGAAGTATTGCACTATATCAAGATGTTTACCAAAATTCAGTATGGTTGAGGACTGAAGGCCTTCAGAGGAGGGCCAGCAAAATGGCTAGAATTCTTACTTAAGCTTCTACTGGAGTCTTCCCTGGTTTAAGAAACAAAGACAGATGACAACCTTCAATCAACCCTAAGAATCTGTATAAATCATATCTACTAAAGTTTATCTGTTGTGATTAAATTTGAACATCTCCGACACATTTTCCCTAGTTAACATGTTCCAATAGATTATACATACTACATTGCTAGTATATTTTTGCAGTTTGGCATTTTAACCGTAGAAGTACCTCAAGGTGTCTTGATTTGATTATCTTAATATTAGTTACTATTTGAAGATACTCTTGAAGACCACTACTCCACGAAGAGAGACAAGGTTATAATTTTTAATTGCTGTTATTAGGAGGCTCATAACATACTGTATCATATTGTGGAACCATATGTCCTAAGATAGGAGCATAAAGTCAATGCTATGACATATTCCTAGAAATTTCTTGTGCATAGCAAAAGCAGGAATATTAGAAAGAAACAGAAACTGCTCAAGACTGTTCTCAGCTGGAACTTGGTCACTGGATGATAGCTCTTGATTAACATTCGAATGTTTAAAATAGTCCCTACTATTTTTTCCCTGAATCTCAAAGATCATTCTGGAACAGCAAGAGTTGACACTACAGGAAGGGAAGAAATCACACTTTCCTGCAATGAGCAGAAGCTTTTGTCTAGTTACAGATCTATTTTTCAAAAATCTGTGGGTGTCTGAGCTTGGTATTTCCATTCTAAGCCCATCTTGGGACAAAAACTGCACTAAGGAGGACAGACAAATGTGGCAAATGGAGTAGAAGGAAAAGCAGCAAGAACTCCACCTTCCTTCAAAACTTACTGCACTTTCCATGAACCACTGTATCTCAGTACTTGGTGTCACTCTGCATAACAAGCTACCTTTGCCTAAGCTGTAAATGTGAATATCTAAACAGTAAATTAACCTAGACTGACATTGCTCTTTCAAATGGTAGAAGATGTATTCTGACTTCTAGCAGCTTTAAAAAAATTGATGTGTAATGTCAACAGATCTGAATCATAAGGCATAGCATATTAGCTTCTGCAAAGTAGCAAACATTGGAAAACTCAGCTGAGTAGCGTAAGACAAGAGGAAGTTGTGTTTTGCTTCCTTTTTTCTGTTGTAATATGAGAAATCAGAATTTCCAACTGTGCTGATGGCCTGTCACCGTTTAATTGCAGGGTGACAATAAACCATGGCAGATGCTTTGTTAACCCCCTCTGCTTTTGCCTCCTGCAACCCCTGCTCCCCACTAAGGAAAGGCAATAGGAGGGCAAAGAGAGGCAAAGAGAGAGAGGACTTGCAAGTTGGAAAAAGATTAAAAATGTTTTACTAATGCTACTAATAAAATAGAGAAAATAATATGAAATATACAAACCCAGTATTGAAATTCCCGGCATAGCTCAGCACCGACTCCGCACGCTCCAGCAGCTGCAGGGCAGGCACCCAGAAGTCCTGGGTTGGACTCTGCAGCAAACCGGAACTGGATTCAAGGATGCAGGGTCTGTCACTAGGCCTCAGGTCGCGGGGACAGCAGACAGGGTCCTCCCCAGATGCTGGCCACAGTTGAAGAGAGCAAGACCCTTGTGAGCTCCCATTTCTATATGGTGTTATGACGTGGATGGAATGGAATACTTAGTTGGTCAATTTTAGTCACCAGTTCAGTTCACCCCTCCTTGCTTACGGGACGTGCATTCTTATCAGCAACCTTGCACACCATTGCTATTTCTACCAAAACATGTATCCAACTTCAGAAAAGTGCAGTTACTTAGAAGAACTTAGCTGAAAGGAAAATTCACTAAAAGAGAAACTGGTCTTGTTTTTAACAAAACCAGGACATGACCATAAACAGAATTACAATTAAAAGCCTTCTAATCAGAGAACACTGTCCCTCTTGGTCCCACTTTCATGTGATTAATGTTAAAATGGGGAAGAAATGGTAGTTGCACATAATGTAAATATAATTAATCCCAGAAATATACTGCCTATTCAGCACCATACGTTTGATTTCATTGGTGCACAAACAAATGTTAATTTGTGAAAGAACCATTTTGACTTACACCAAACACACATTCTATTATAAGTATTTCAGGGCAACAGTTAGTTTCTGATGTGTTGGCTACATTTAGGACCAGCCTAATCAGCTCTGGCAGATGATTAATGCAAACTACCGGTCCCTTCTTCCATCCTTGTAGTAAGAGCTGTACACATGGCAAGTAAGAAAAGTGACAATACATAAACCATACCATCCATATCCAGTTGAGAGTCCTAATATGGTTAAGTTAGACACAATGGGCACAAATTTTGCTGAAGCTTGTCTTCTTCCTTAATGTTTATAATGATACACTTGCCTTACAGGAATAAGAGCAGCTACCTGAGCTTTTCCAGTGATTCTGCCAGCAGCTGTTGAGGAGGCCACTTGTCCCCTCAGTGAACCCTAGCTGACACCAGCACAGGTTACTGCTGTGAGAGGCCAGTGCTGGTTATAGAATACTCAGATCCCAGTCACAGGTGGAGAAATCACTAGATAAGGACAGTGACATCAGCTTGTCTATTTGTTGCGAGGGATCTATAATGGACTTCACGCCACGATCAATATGATCAACATGAGTCGATTTATTGCTGGTTACACTGAAGTATTTATCCATTCTTTACTAAATTATGTACTATATCTACGTTACGACTTGAACAATGGCTATCTATTACACAGAGAAAGAAGGACATTGAACAGTTACTATCTATCACACGAAAGCACAATCTTACCCATTTGGCAGGAGCAAGCGGTAACAGTCTTATCCATTTGGCAGGAGCAAATGGTTCAGGATCCGACTTGCAGTTACACAGTTGCAGTTACACAGAGCTGGGTGCTTCCCTCCCGTACCTGCATCTGGGAGTTGTGTTTCTCCTCGTGCTGTTTCTATGTGCCTGGCTTACAATACCCTTCTGCTTTGAAACACTGGGTTGTTCACATTTATATGTCCATAATCCTGTAAAAACTCATCAACATCTATTTAAACCTCTAAGGTGTTTTACAAAGAACAGCTAGGGAAACAAACCACATGGAATGACAAAGTGGACATATTGTTTGGTGGTTTAGGAAGAAAGCAAATGAGACATCATGTCATTGCACCTCATATGACAAGACTAAGCCATATTTGGTTATTCTTTCTTGTCTCCTTTCTGAACTGCTAAACAGTGCAGGATCTCACTAGTCTGCTCTGTTACTCATGGTAACCATCAACCCTGCTTAAAATACTATTAGGATACCATGTAAACCATGATATTTAAACAGCATTAATATAATTGCTATTTATTGTACAGAAACCAACAAGCTGTATCTTCCTGGACAGTAGAGAGATAAGCCTTTTGTTCCCAGAAATCTTGTTCTCCAGTAGCAAGTGGATATCACAATGACAGTATGGTTGGGAACACAGATGCAGTGCAGCAGCCATGTTAAAAATATCTGTTACATAAGCTTTTATGGCTGAAGTTTTCCAAGGACATGCATTTGAATTCTTTTCCCTAGTCACGTTTTACACATCTCAATTTAATTTGGTTTCCCACGGTAGCTTCAGCCAAAACAGAGAACAAGCATACAGGTGAGAACGTACAAGAATATGTTCATCCATTTTTTGAGTTTAAGAAGATTAAGTGAAATGAATGTTTCTCTCAATTGCCTCACAGAGACTATCTGTCACATAACTCACAGATGACTAAAATTTAACTTGAAATTTTTGTGGCTCTTACTATTCAAGCCACACCTCACAAACAGATACCCAATTGAAACATGGGCTAGACTCTTTCCGTTCTTCTTAGAATCTATAAGGGAATACTAACTGAGATTATGGGACATCGTCTGCCTATGATACAGATCCTTTTTTTCAAATCTTCAGAGCCATAGCGCTGGCTTTTATCAAAAGTACGTGTGTTTGAGTTTACAGAACACAATGAAAAAACTTAAATAGAAGAGAACTTCACTGCTGAAGTTCTTCAAGCATCCTGCAGTGCATGATCACAGGATATTACCAGTTGTACTCCTAACCCAGTTAACAAACTGCATGTGAGGAATATGTACTGTATGTATAGAATCATAAAAGGGATATATCACTGTTGGCCCATGAAACGTGGTTGTTGTATTGCCCATGTCAGTTTGTGGACTTGTTCAGCAGGACTTTTTCCCTATGCTGTGCTAGTGAAGAAAGAAAAATACCTTAAAGCTTCTAATGGCACTTTTGATACCTATCAACTATCCTCAGTTAAGGGATGCGATACATGTAAGGACATTTGCCCCACTGTAAAACCTGGGCTTACACCCACTTTATCAAAGAATTGGCACAACTACTGATTTTAACTGATTCAGGATTATACACCAAATATTACAGTTTTGTGGTGTATTTGGTCAATAAACAGGGTTTATGAGCTTCTCTCTTCTGGCTTTGCAAAGTCTCTGTTCCTTTTAGATAGTCATAAAGCTTGAAAACATGCTATAAAAGCCTCCACCTCCCACACATCTTGCAGTAACTCAATAGCCAAGAGGTGTTTCCAGGTTGCTTCTAAATATGGCTTAACAAAATGCCCTCGTAAAGGAAGGTTGATTTAAGGGAAACATTTAAGAATTAGACATATACTAATTTGAGCTGATCAGTTTCCATCAGTCCATATGACATTCACCAGGCTAGTATACTTACAACAGTATGAATGAATGTTCTGTTCTTTCCTGAATTTCAGGTTAACATGAAGAGAATTGTAGAATTCCACTGAAGTCCTCGAACATACATTATTTTTAACCACTATAGTTTCTGAAAGAAGCAATTTATAATAATCAAGAAAGAGTCTAAAGTCCACTTGAGAAGAAGATAGTCATACATGCATATTATCAAGTGGCTGTATTTGAAAGTTTTATTTACAGGATGCTATTCCCAGCCCTTTGACATCTCTGGTGACAATACAATACACTTTAGAGTGCAAATCTGCTCTCTAGCGGCAAAAAAATACCACATCAACTTTACAGAAAAATCCTTAGTCAATCCCGATGTCATGTCAAATATCCTGATGTCAAGTCAATTCATTGTTGTTTTGCAAGGCTGGCTAATGGGGCGGGGAGGGGAAGTAATGAAATAAAAATTTAAGCAACTGAAACGAAGAGTGTGTAACTCTGTTTAGATCTGATAATTCTAGTTCATTTCTCTGGCAGTACTTGGTCAGTCTTCTGTAATAGTGACTTAATATATTGTTGAGGTAGGTTGAGTAACCATAAGAAGAAATTTAATAAAAAAGAGCTAATTTACTGCTGCTGTGAACTGTGCAGGTTTTTATCAGGTTCAAATCAGCAAGCTTGAAAGCTTGTAGGACTGGAATGTCAAATCTCAATGCACATACATATGATTACCCATCAGTAACATTTCTTTCTCTTTAAGCTAGGAAGTAATGATAGAAATAGTAGACAAGAACGTCATTAGATCATTTTAATAATTTCCCAGTTACATCTTTCCTTGCATAAGTTTTCAAGAGAGACTTCAAGAAAGACTGGGAAGAGGTATTGCACAATTGAATTTACAGAGTCTACTGATTTCACTTTGGAGACTTGTAAACCTTATTATTAACCCCTGAAACCATGACTGTGTTCAGATTAGGCAGAGTAGTACAACCTTTTCTAGCTTTTCAGCCACTTCATTCTTCATTTTAGTAATTCACACATAAATGTGTGTTCACTTATGATTGAACTACAGTAGAATAGCTAAATTGGCCATGGCTCCCACATGTCAGTAATTGGCTGAAATGCATACAGTGATTGAGGAATGAACTGCCAGTTTCTAGTCTGGGAAGTAAAGGCTACCCAAAAGTGACCATTTTAATATGCAGAAGTTAGGCAGCAGCTAGGTGTGCATTTTCAACTGGGGGCACAGTGAAGAGGATGACCAGTTCTGCTATAGCCTCCAACATATGTCATACTTGAGAGTATATTGGCAGCATAAAATTGAGTTTTATGAGGACTTAGGAGGATTAAAGTGACTTAAGAAATATTTGGAGTGCTCCTTATATGAATGTATTTGTATGATATTTGGTGGATTTCTCAGATATTCAGTAAAAGACTAAGAAGAGTGGAAAAAGAGTGGCTTAACACACAAAACGAGGTTGTACTGCATTACAAACAGAGCCCTTTTAGACTTTCTCAATTGCCAGCATCCAAATCTGGGAAGATAATGAAGACCAACAGCTTTTGGAAACTCTCTTTTTAGGTACTGCAGTGAAAGGTTTATATCAGTTGAAGACCCAACTCTGGATTTTCAAGACAGGAACTCATTCAGAAGTGTAAATGCACACAGCTGCATAACCTGTGCACCTGCCAGTCAAGAACACCTATAAACAGCTAATCCATTAGCACTTTCTCCCTGCTATGATTTTGCACTGCACAATAGTTTCTTCTTGTGCATTGGCTCTATTCTTATACCATAATTAGGCAACAGCCCTGTCTAAAAATCAACTGATCCCTACCCCAAACAGCTAGCAATCTAAGGGACCAATGTGGCAACAGTTGAATGTAATGGAGTACATAGGACAGACAAAACTGGTCTGCGTAACAGAAGCTGTCACAGTGCAGCAGCTACTTAACTAGCAAAAATGCTCTATGCTGGAATAGTACAGAGGATGATCTGCTGGGACCTTTAAAGAGGGCAACAAGGTTGTTTAGTGTTTGTACAGAGCTCCTTGCAGCTTGCATTTTGCAGTACTTGCAGATTTCTGTTATGATCAGGTTGCTGTACAAAGTCAATCGAAATTCTGTGTGAAGTAGACACTCGTGTGTGTGTGTGTACAGAAAAAAATGTAGTTATGGGAAACTAGTGCCTGAGGAGCTGTTCAATTCTGTAAGAACTGGACACCTTGCTGTTCTGTCCCAAACATACCTCCAATAGGCACTCAATAAGCCTCTGTTGTATATCTACCCACACTATTATTCTACAACATGAAAAAATATCTGCAGTACTAAATTCAAACCTAGTTTGGCTCAGTATTATGCTACAATGTCAAGGGATACCAATTCATCTTAATTCAACTTAAATCCAAATAGATTAACATCAGGATGGAAGTTAAATTCAAAGACACAGGTTTTAAAGAAAATTTGGGGCACAAGTTAAGAAAAAATGAAGACAATTTCTTATGGAGTCAGTACTACAAGATAAACAGATAACTTACCTGAATTTTCCATTTAGGCTACCCAGGACAGTTAAGGTGGTAAGGAAACAGATGCACCTGCTATTGTTCCCTGACTGATCTGTGTACATACATATGGTAAGTGTGCAAGAAAATCTCATACTCTCTCCTCATAAGGCGATGATCTAGCTCGGTTCCAAATCACCCAACATCACTATTTTTTTAAGCAAGGATTGCCACTTCTACTCACAGTCTGTGATAATGGGATATCACTGCTTTACATTGTTCCTTTTGTATGATATCTAAAAGCACTTGCATAACTATAAAAGATGTGTATAACCATAAAAGACTGTCTCTAGTTAAACCAGTCCAAAGTTAACACGTTTTTAACTCACTGCTTCACAGCTGTAGTTTCCAATAATTATGAGATTACTACTGATATAACCTGGTGCTTTTAGGAAGTACTGAGTCAGACATAACTTGCACCACTTCTAAATGACTTAAGAAAATATAGGCAAAGCAGTGTTGCTTACAGCATGCCTAACTGCAGAAACTGCTAAAGAGATTCTTGGCTAATGTTTTGCAGGAAGTCAAAGAGAAAATCAATCAGTGTGCTGGAAGATATTTATATGCAAACTAAACTTTTATCTGGGGAGAAAACTGTCATAAGACATTTGTATTGAACCTGGGAGTGTAAGGGATGATCATCAAAAAGCAGAAACACTGAATACTGGAGAAGGAAGGGAAGGCCTTGTGGTTAAGATATCCAGCCTCACAGCAGGACTCAGGTATGAATTACTAGCCACAGGAAGAATGTAGTGCAGTATGTCAGATACAGAAATGATATTTTTCCAGTGAAACAGTGTCAGCATTTAGTCCTTTCTGGCTTGGTCTTCCTCCTTCAATTACTTGTTTTTAATTTTTAGAGTCTTATCAAAAAACGACTCTTGACAGTATAATATAATTGGCAGTTTGATCAACGATAAAAGATGATGGTTTGGGGGCATTCATTGCTTTAGGACATTCAGGTTTACCGTTTTATAAGAAAATATTAAGCATGTTTCATATGGATGGAAAACTCTCCTGACCATCTAACCCTGAAAACTGGGCCTGGAATTAGGTAACAGCTTGGTTTTCATTCTGGTCCCCTCTCATTACCAAAAATGAAATTTAGCAACTGCAATTTTTTTCCCCCCACTTTTCCTTACCCAGATAAAATTTTTACTAATTCCTCAAGTAGAATGTTGATCAATAGTGCTAAAAGGAAAAACATCTCAACTCTCCTGCTCCTGAAAAAAACCCAACAAACCAATCTGCACCACTCCCCAAAAAAACAACCAAACAAAAAACCCAACCAAAAAAAACCCCAACCAATCAACCAAAAAAACCCAAACCAAACCAACCAACCAACCAAAAAAACCAGCAATGAAAACCAAGAAAAACCTTTAGTTTATATTAAATTTACATGCATTAAACATTCAATAAGTGTTTGTGGGCCAACTGCTATGACTTGGATAATAAAAACCATGTAATGAATAAATTATTCTTTACAAGTTAAGCTCTCCTTTAAACAGTCTATTACCCTACAACTCCAGCATAAAAGCTTTCTGCAACATCAGCGTGTCTTTCCATTTCAGCACCTTGCAACGCTCCTCAGAAATCACCTGGATAAGACCACCTTTCTATTGCTTCCGTGTTCTCACTCAGCACCTGTCCCCATGGTGTTTGAGCTCCTGCTAGGGCTTAAAACAGCGTGGCTAACATCTGCCATATGTTGTTTGTACTCTCATCCTTCCCCCAGGGAGGAAACGTGCCGTAGAGTTCTGTTTTCAAGAGGATTTGGTTTTGTTGGTTGGTTTTTTGGAGGTTGTTTTGTTTTGTTTTCTGTAGCACATGTGGAAGTTAACTTATGAGAGCTTTAGCCCCCCAAAAAGGGAAATTCAGAGTCAGGCTGACAAACATCGCTGGGTCAGCAAGGTTCCCTTTGCGGGTGGCAGAGCTTGCCTCAAGAGCATCCTCACTGCAGCTGCCATACAACTTTGTGGTCTGTCCCCACCCACAGGAGTGTCAGAGATCAGTCCCCAAACCTCTGAGTTTCATGTGGAAATCCAGAGACACACAATTACCTCAGTATTATAGGTACTTGGTGCAAGGCAACAAGCAGTGACATGTTCCATTTCTGAGCAGTATTAAGGTTAAGACCTACGTACAGATTTCTGTAGCATAATATTGTGGTGTATGCAACTTCTTTCTGTCATTAATGACTCATCTTACCCAGGAAACACACTTAATCACAGCTACCATCTAACGAGACTAACATCTAGCAAACAGGGTGTGTGTGGTGTCCTGAATCTTCTCCTACACTGTTTTGTGGTTTTAGGTTTTTTGTTTTGGTTTGGTTTTTAATTTTAAAAAACAGAGCCAGTCCATATAGTTCAGAGCATGAGCATCATCTGCACATTTTTTTCTGATCCCTGTGATTATTTTGCTTAGCCTTCTCTGAAATTGCTTTAGATAGCTAAGCTTTAATGGTTCCTGACCACGACAATATTTTCATCAGTAAAGCATGTGAAATGCTTTTGAAATTGTGACAGTGAATACACTGACTATGTGTAACACTGGGAAGTCAAAAGATATTTGAAAAATCCCTTTTAACATCTTAGTTTTGTCTTTACAGTAATATGTTTGTCTCTTGACTTTTAGGTTAAATGCCCTTATTAAGAGGAATACTCAGTTACTGACAGGAAGTGCGCTTTCTTAGCCCTCCCCAACCCCAAGAGTAAATACCATTAAAAAAGATCAATGTATGTCTGAAAAAAATTACAGCAGCTGTCTAATGATAGACACCATGGTATAGATTTTCCAAATGGAAAACTAACATAACTGTGGCATCTGAAAGTTATACAACTACAAACAGATGAGGTGCCAGGAATAAACAGCACATAATTTTTCCAGTGAAATATCAGTGTGCCCCTACCTAAAATCCCTCTGACAATCACTCTGACAACACCCTTTCCATGCTGAATAGATTTAAGAAAAGAAATTTCTCAATATTACTGTTGCCTTTTACCCATTGATATATTTGCTAGGGACTGCTAACCAATTCTATCCAAATCACATATACTCTAAAAATAAAGTGATGTGATGGGACCACCACCAGGTCAGACCCGAACTTCCTGGTCCTACTGTTTACCCACAGCACACAAGTATTCCATGAAAGAGTCCTCTAGGGTTAGGCTAACACCTTGCTTGGCTAAATGAAAGGGGTTTCAGGATTTGTAGGGACTACAACAGTTATACCAAAGAACATAACCATCACTTCAAATAGCTGCTGAAGCATCTGGGTGAGCAAGACATTCTTACAGCTCGGAGGTGAACAAATCAAATAAGATCTGGTTTTCCAGCTACCCCATCATGCCTTCTTGCTGCCCTTTCCTAACACACACACAAAAACAAGCACTTCACACACACAAATCATCAGATCTTTCCTGGAGTCTAGCATAAATGTGTGGGGTAAGCATAATGACCTCTGTTATTTCTACTTCCCTACAACACTATTGCATGAACTCTAGTGTCAACTGGCTTCAGTGCATTGCCTCTTGCTGGCAGCAGATGTCCTCTTGCAGCCATCACTCTGCATTTGTAAAAAAGGTTAGCAGTGGCCAAATTACACGAACAGTTTTCATCTGCTGAACAGCATAATTTTTTTACTTCACTTATTTTGACAAAGGTCTGGGAATATGCAAAATATGTTACTTCTGTGTTCTTGTAAATCAAGACTGAAGAATCAAAAGAAAATATCAAAACTCTGTGAATCTCAATTCAGTTTTTACTTTATGCTTTCAAAGAGAAAATTAGGATGATTATTCTTAGTTGACTTTGTCAATTTGCCACAAAAATCATAAGTCAATCCATAAAAGACACTCCACTGCAATTCTTGGCTGAGATGTAAATACATTTCCTGTCTACACAGAGCTTGTTTTTTGTAACTGGGCACCTAAATGTCCATTTTTCAGATCCTGGTTTTGGCAGGTTAGAGGTCTAAACCAGAAAGCAAGTAAAATAACTGGTAAATTTTGGATTTGATGTCTTGTTCTTCACCCTGCATTTTTGAGGGTAGCAAAATTCATTTCTGGGTGTGCACGACTTTACATATGCATAAGTTTACAGCTTTGGATACTTGAACACTACAGCTCTTCTAAGTTAGTGGGAGCAGAAGTAATCCTCTTGAGTCAGTTAAAGCAGACAGCCACTGTTAGCTGTAAGAGCTACTTCAGCGGAGTTACAGAAATTGACACCAGTGACCAAGAATTGCTTTAGTGGCAGGGTCTCAGGATACTCGCCAATAATTATGTTATTTCAAACCCTGCAATGTACTTTTGCAGTCTTAAGGAAAACAATCTGGTACAGCAGTTTTGCACAAGTTTTTCTATGAGGCAATAGAAGTGTGGTTAGGGGGAGAAAGGCCTTGTTTCTGTAGCTAGCCACACATGTCCAATTTTGGTTAAAATATTTAACAGAAAAAACACTTGGAAAATGTACTGTAATTTTACAAATGGTTTTTACACATTTGTTTCTCCATATGGAATAAAGAAATGTGTCTGGGAATGCTAGTACCACAACTCCAAATTCTTATTGTCTTGCTCACTTCCTGATGAGATCCATACACAAAAAGCCTTGAAATATGAATTGACTGTAAGAACCCCTGTTGCATAAGCCACCCGTTTCATGACAAGATTGCTGGGCAATTTAACAATGTATGATTCTCGTTTCACCAGCTGTGCTTGGAGCAGAAGGAAATTCAGGTAATGTTACAGTGTCACAAAACTGAACACAGAAATCAAGGAACCACTGAACAAAAAATGCTACAGAAACTACCTAATGGTTTCCTTTCCTTTCTACATAAATACAGATATGATCCAAGTAATCAAACCAAGACTTTTTACCCTCCAGGTACAGAAAGAACTAAGATTTGCTTAGAAGTATCTCTAAATGTTCTCAATGGTTTTGTTGTTTTGATGGAAAGTAAATGCATTATTGAAAAACACAGCAAACCTACCAGGACAGAAAGTGATTGAATTACATTACTTCCTGGTTTTGATAGCAAGCATCAGAGCTGATAAAGTTGATCAGCTTCTTTGCACAGAAATTTAGCAGAAAGTGTCTTTTTCAAGAATGAAGCATTTATCAGATTTTTCTTCAGATTTCTTCCCCTCCTTCAATAATCAAGTATTTGCATTTGCATCAATCAGTGGTCTCTGTTACAGATATTATTTGGAGAAAGTAAGATCTCATCTCACCTTCTCGATCTGGTAACTGTCCAAATAGTGAACATGTTTGTCCTTTCCTGCCTCCTGGAAAAATAAATCAGAATCTATGGAGAGTTATGTTTAAGCAAAGACCAACTGATTGTGAGCTGCTTTATCATCTCACATGTTAATTAAGACTAGCATCATCTTTTCAAATAATCAGTCAGAATATAAGCCAGGAGTACAGAAATAAAAGTCACAAAGAAGAAATAGCAACTGAAAACTGGCTTGCTTGTTTTCCAAACCAAAAAGGCACAAGCTAGGCAAGCTCCAGTCCACTGCATTTCTCAGAAAACTGTTCTAAGACATCACCTGTCCTATTTTTAATATGAATTCTAAAGTGAAACAATGGTATAAATGGGAATTTATATTTAAAATATCCAGCATTACAGCTGCAAAATTGCAACCATTTTCTTCAAGGGAAAAAAACTATTACAATAATAGAATAATTAGGAGATTATTCAGAAGGACTGCAAGCTCAGCTGTGCCAGTTTTTTCACTTGAAACTGCACACTAGGTTCAGCAGCTGATGTAAACAATTGCATGTAGCGGAATTGTCTTCCAGTGCGAAGACCTAACAGAAGCAAAGCTATAAAACCATTAAGTGTTTCACAATGCTGAAGAGTGCACTGGGAAATTCTGAAAAGCTTCAAAAAATAAGTTACACTTTGATTCCACTAGACTTTCAATCAGAGTTTCAGAGGTGTCAGAAAGATCAGAATCTGTCTTATAAAGCCACCAACATTCATCCATTAACAAGGACAGTGTTGTTGTCTCAGTACCCTTTTCAACCCTGCTGTTCAGGTCCCTCTGAAAGACACATTTCAACAATTACTTTGTGTGGTTAAAGTGTTTGGAGGGGTTCCCAATCACTTTATTTCCTGGCATTATCATTTTATCCAGTTTATTTTATCTTTTAAATGTCAACTGCTTACAAGTACCTAGTTTTGTGAAATGTTTAGTGTGACCGTGGATGCATAATACTGGAGAACCCAGTTTGTATTTCATTAATAGGATATGGAACAGCTGATGAGTAGGTAACTATGTTTTCACTCGGGCCTTATTCGGGTAAAATCATACAGTTTAAAAGCCAGGTAAGAATTTCAGAGCTTTAAAGAACGTTGCTCTATCAATTCAAAAATGTTTTCAGCCACATCTGTTCTGAATTCATAGCAGTTAAGTTGCAACTCTCTGGGTAGCAAACATATGCAAGGTGTTGCCTGTCAGACTTGACTAGCTCTGCCAACACATGCACACACGTTTTACTCATAACCACAAAGAATTTCAGCTTGTGTTCTGGTATGTGTTACGTGGATCTGTAAACAATACAGTGCCTTTCTGTGCTCCAGGAGATTGGCAAGAATGATGAGTTGGCAAAGGACTACTTCGTGTTTTTCTGGCTGAAATTTAGTTGCTTCTTTTACATGCAATTTCACAAATATATCTTCAAGGAACCTGCTCCCTGCATTAAAATGCTGAAGTTACCATAACTTTTCAAACTTCTCTCTATTCTTATAACACCACCTGAAGTCTTTTGTTTCTGAACTCAAGTATGCTAGTAAGAGTTTTACAATCACAAGCTGCAGATTACACTGTTACCATTCAAATGCAGTATGACCTAAAGAGCAAAGGAGCTGAACTGAAAAAAACCCAACCAACCAAACAAAAAAACTCCATCGATATCTGCAGAAGGTGTCACAGAGTCAATGAATGCATTAGTAATCAATGCTTGCTACAGTCAGCACAATGGAGTTACAGAGAGCACTTAATATTCTGCAGACCTGAGTGAAGAAACCCAGTCATTAAGGAGAAAAGCAAAGATTATGTTCTCATAGACAGCTCAACCTGCTCTCAAAGCTCCTGGAAATGGTTTGTGGAGATTTACAGCTTGCTTAGAACTTGAAATAAACATTCAGCCTGAGGATGTTAAGACAGTGTGGGAAACTAAAATAATTTAACACCTCACGTTGTTACATGGATGTAAGAAGCTACCAGAAATTTGAGCCATGTCCACCACAGTGAAGGTATTATCAAGAGATGCTTTTGCTTTCACCAAAATCTGCAACTATTTGCTGTCATTCCATTCTTCCTAAGAATGAACAAAAGGTGAACAAAAATAGTGAGTGCACAGAGCACAACTTCATCCCAGTTTTGATCTGAGTTCTGCAATATTGCAGGCCTGAAAATGTTAAACAGTTCTTTTCTACTTTTCATCAGAAAGATTTGTTGGCAATTAACTGTGGAAGAATTAGGAGGATAAATCTGTTGCTAATCTTTAAACATGATCTGCTGCCTGAATGGATTTACCATTCATTCAAATTTAAGACTAAGAACTGGATTTGTGGTACTTGATCCAAAGGCAATTCATTAAGGCTGGTTCTAGAAGGTAGGTATATATTGCATTTATTTGTATCAGAAGGACAAAACTGCCATTTTAATCTTAAAAATTCAGCTTTAGATCCAGTACGCACTGTTCCCAAAAGGTTCATAGCATCTGGAGCACACTCTAAACCTGGAATTTTGGGGAACACTTACAGTCACAGTCCAGTGCAGGAAAGAGCTTCTCTCTGATATGGACACAATCTTTCACAGTCTCTGTGTAAGATCTCTTTTCAAACTGAAGTAGGAGATAGCCACTTACCTATAACATCATAACTTTGTAATTGCCTATTCATCTGCATATTCTTTGCAGGCAAATGAAATCTACAGCACACACTGCTCCATTTAAAAAAAAATGGATTGAATTATCAGTATCCGACAAGAACAACCAAATCCTTACCTCCATCTAGGACTCAAAGCATACTGGTACCCTCACAGCTTTAAATGGGCAGATTCATGCTCATTCACTTTCTAAAAATGGATCCTTTTTTAAGGCATCTGGTTGCAACTATGAGAAGTGACTGTTGCATACATCACACTTCCATGCTTCTCAGTACTGTAATGTCAAAGGCTCTGTGCATCAGAATAGCCTGCCAATGATGGTTTCACTGTTGTTGTAAAAGCACTCATTAGAGATCCCATTTTTATGTAATACAGCCAGTGGGTAACCATACTGTAAAAGTAGAGGTGTTTGTACAAACCAGTGTGACCTTTATGTAACCACACAGAGATTAAAGGGCTATTCAGGCTGCATGAGAGACAGAATTTACCTTGTCAGAGCATGAGAAGTATAGTTCTCCACCATGAGCGTGGTGAAGCACTGGAACAGAGAACCTGTGGATGCCCACACCTGGGAGCGTTCAAGGCCAAGTTGGACAGGGCTTTGAGCAACCTGGTCTAGTTGGAAGGTATCTCTGCCCACGGCAGCAGGGCAGGAACTAGGTGACCTCTGAGGTCCCTTCCAACCTAAACCATTCTATGATTCTGTAAAGTCCTTCTTTAAAATGCTTATTACAAAATAGCAAGTACGGAAAACACCACTGACAAAAAAGCCCCTTAGACATTTTGGTTTAGACTGGAGTCCAAATCTTCAGGTAAAAAAGATGAATTGTCTCAGGGTTAATATCCCTTTGCTTTTCTTCTAGTTTCATTCTCAGGAGAGGAGGCCTACATGATGGTTGTTAAAGGAGGTGTGGAATGTGAACCTTTAGAACCAAAACTCATGAACTTCTGTTGGCCACCTTACCAATGGATGGCATTTATGTCAATTGTGGTTTTATTTTTCATCTTGCAGCTCATGAGCTCTAACTTGCACATGGTGCATGTTATGTGTGTTACATAAAATTCATACCAGATTAGCCCATTAGAACACTTTTTAAAAAATAGCTTATGAAACTTTCTTTTCAGCTTAGAAAAAGTTAGTCTGATGCACACACATACATTTATGACATATCATTCTGCACACACATTAGAATCTAGTCAGGTTGGACAAGTTGGATGTGAAGAGCTGATAGTATCTCACAATATACTGCAGTATCAATTTTGACTGAATTACTTTCTTCCTGAAGTGATCCTGACTTCATTGTGGCCAACCTGCTTTAACTCCAACAGAATGGCTTTGCGTACAAGTCTTTCCATCATGTCTGCCATGTTTCTAATTCAAATATGCTGTGTGAAACAGCAATTAGCCAATTCAGTGTGAGCAAAAAGTGGGAGAAGAAGAATTGAAGAACACAAATTCCTAGCTAATCTATTTAATACAGTGTTCATGTTTCTAAAAGAAATGAGATTTAAACTGACACAATGTGGAGTGCTGTTTGGATTAAGGTTTTGAAGTAAAAGGTGGACATCAGTTCAGCTGCATATTGAGGCAGGGGAGAGAAGCAGCTGAGCGACCCATCTATTTTCTTCTGCAGTACAGACAACCAGCTCAGCAGAAAGTTCTGGGTTGCAAATCTCCAGCCTGAATATGTCTGAAGTCCCTAATCAGAGATACGTGAGATTTATCACACAGGATACAAAATCTAGCTCTGCAACAGCAATATTGCAACACCACATGTGGGTAACTGTGTCTCTGCAAGGCAAACACTCCCATTCAAATTAGCGTCTGTTCTGCTAGTGGTCCCAGCAGCCTGGCTGAGCAGCTCTTACAAGTTTCTAATACAAGTTTTCTCTAGTCATCACAGAACACGTATAGGAAACACAGGTGCTGAGTGCAGTGCTGCCAAGCCCACATGGGGAAGAGGTGCTAAAAAGAACCATGAGCAGGAAACTGACTGCTATGCCCACATTCATCTCTGTGATAAATTACCTTTTCTTCCAAAGGTCCACCTTTGGCTGAGTATGCTTTAAAAAGAGGACTCTGGCCCTCATATACAGTTAAAGCAGTCATTAACTCACAACAGTTGTGGTCAAATTTGCTCCCCATCGTATGCCAGGAAAACATCATGACATTTCCACTTCCTGCTACTTTGTCACTACAGTTGTTCAGGGTGCCATGGTACAGTTTGGATAGATAGAATGCAGGAGTACTCTGGTCAGTAGGTACTCTTACTCCTACAGAAAGCTTGTGTCAAAGGTTGCCATCTCCAGATGTTTCCCAGGCAGATCTAAGTCAGGTTTCTGCTGGTGAAGTTAATGCAGAGCTAGTTCACTATAGAACTAGGATTAAGCACATTTCCAAGTTGCAGTGGTGCATGGCTTGAGATAACACTAACTTTATCCTGCACTCCGCTTGCCTTGTGAATAATTACTCCTTTGCATATCAGGTAAATTACAGAACTTGATGTTCAAGTTCTTCTTGGCACTTGCACAGGACTCTTGCAACATCTTTCTGCTTCCCACTAGGAGCTGGGACACGATTTTTCAGCTTAATACTAAGCTTCCAACTGACTTTGGACATTTTCTGTGCTTGCTGCCAGCATCATCTTTGTTGAGCATTAGGTATCAAGACAACAAAAATTAATAAAGACTAACTAGTATTATCCTGCTATTCTCCTTGTCAGTACAGGATTGCTTTCCCAATGCTTGCTTTATTTTTTTGATAATTTTTTGAGGGTAGCCATAGAGCCAACAAGTTATAACTAGGCACACTAAAAACACAATATTATAAGCTAACCTTTCACCACCCAGAACATCCGAGAATGGTTGCAAACACTCCCTTGTGCCCCTAATCTCCTTAGCCATCATTCCCCTTTGTGTGTGTGGTTGGAGAAGGCGGGGGGAAGTAAATGACTCTCATGACCTGTTCCCACCAGTTCCCACATTTCTCTTCCCACCATGCCCTCCATGTGTTTCTCTCCAGTGCAGCAATACCAGTAGGATGGCAGCAACCACAGTTATGTGTCACTTCCTACTACCATTTTCCTGCCTCCCTAGTTGATAAAGTACCAGGTCGAAAGGAGCTGGCGGTGAGACCCAAGAGTGCAGAAAGAGGGTGGACATCATTCCCTCACTTCCACTTCTAGCTGCTACTATGTCTCAGACTTGACAGAGTAAGAACGAAGAAGCCAGAGGAAAAGCTAATAGAGCAAAGAGGACCAAAGACAACTGGTACTCGTTATCTTGGTGATATTTAGGAAAAGAAAAAAAAAAGTCCTGATGGCCACACCAAGTCCTGTTTTTCTGTTTCTGGAGTGATGAGAGAACAACTGCAGATAACTGGCATGCCAGCACTGACCCAAGGGAACTGAGCTGGGAATTCAAAGCAGAGTGTGGGAAATGAGTGGGTTAGTGAGGAAGGTCCAGAACAAGAACAGTTTAGGAATACTGCACAACTGGAGGATATAGGGGGATGACAAAAATGTGACACTTACAGAGCAGGAATTTCCATAGGGCACTATCTCAATAGCTTTTTTTCAGGAATTTAAGTTCAGAGATAGACTCTCTGCTTTCTTTTCAGCCATAAACTGCCATTGCAAAGGATTTCTCCCTTCACCTCCTCCTTTTTTGCTGTCAGAAGTATAGCAGCCTTAAGCAATTAACAGCAGTTGTGTTGAAACAATGAAATTGCTGAACAATAGGGACAGACTCATTACTATGACAGACCCAGCCCTATGCTAATCCAGACCAGGAACTCTGAATTCACCGCCAGAAGAATTACAAGTTAGTACATTATTAACTTCACTGCATTTCAAGCTGGAAACAATTCATCCAGTGTTTCACAAAATCAGTACACCTATATGTCAGACATTGAAAGTCAGAATCTAATGTTGAGAGCAGGAGTGTAACTTACTCTTCAGCCCACCAAGATAACTAATGTGACCCACTCTTCTGGGGACAGTTTGGGACTGGAATGCATACCAGACACATTATTTGAGGCTAGCAGTGGCAGCCATGTCCCAAGAGCCCAAGACTCCTCTCCATCACAATGCAATGGGCACAGAAGTACTTAACAGTGAACAGAATGATCTTCATGCAGCTAAAAAACAAAAGGGACATTTATCGTCTCTGGCTTGACTTTTCAAATAGCCTCAAACCACATTTTCTCTCTTTAGTGTGTAGAGCCTGGAATTTGACAAGTGTATCATTAAGTTCTGAAACTCAGGGAGAAGATTAACTATTACGCATTTCAGTCAGCATGAAAGTGAAGTTCACTGATTTTAACCATCCACTACTATAAAACTATAACGTAATGTTTGTTTGTAGCTAGCCACAGCACCCAAGGCTTTCACTCTCATCTGTTTAATCAACTGCTGCCCCAGGTTCCTCTTCTCTAACCATGGTGAAGACTAGCGAGTGAAGCCCCAAGGGAGTTCCACAGTACTCTCCCAGAAGACCATCAGAAACCCTCCACAGCTGTTTAGCTCCAGTAAAGCATTTCCCAAACATCTCCTGTAGCAACAATGTCCTTTGTTCCCTTTGCATCAAGTGCCACCTCACTTTCTAAGCCAGCTTTTTCCAGCTCCCCCTCCTCTCCATTGCTCAAGTCCCACACAGCTGTGCACAGGGATTCAGTCACATCTTCACACTCAGGTGCAACTGCGCACGGTCTTCACCATTTATCTTTTTCTCCCTGGGGTTTATCCCTCCCTAACAGTGCTCAGCTTTTATGGCTGCTCACTTTTGCAAGACCCTCAAAGCCGTAATTCCTCTTATTTTATTTCACTCATTATTTCCACCGTACTCTTGGTTTTCCTTTTGCCATTCATTAGCTATGTATCAGAACAACCGACCCTTACAGCAACGAAGCCACCAGCTGCAGGTGTAGAGGCAGCGAGCGCCCTGGGTACTGATGAGGTACCAGAGCGCAGGCCCTGCCCCTCAGCCAGTGCCCACCTGCGACGGCAGAAGCCAGCAGGTGTGGAGAAAGCAACGCCAAAATCACGCTGGCACCATCAACAAACAGCGCCGGGTCTGAAATGTCGTGAGGAGCTACGCACTGATGCACCCGAGTTCGTCTTCTTGCGGAAGCTCGGTTTATAGCTAATTTCATTATTTAACACTGAAGAGGGCTTCTTCCCAGTCCGGCCTTGCTCCCTGAACCGGGCCGCCGGAGCAAGAAGCGGTTTGGGGCGAGGACGGGAGCAGCGAGTGTGGAGTTACCCACGCAGGACCGCGGGACGGCCACGCTGCCACAGAAGGCGTTTCATTATAAACCACCGTTACGGAATTTACGAGAAGCGGCCGCAAGCCCGCGCCTCCTCCCGCGCCCTCCGCGGCGGTGCCCGCCGTTAACCCGCGGCCCGGCCCGCCGCACCCCGCCCGTTAACGTGCCGCTTGCCCCGCTCCGCCGGGCCGGAGGGGGCGCTCTCTCTCGCGGCCGTGGGCCGGCCCCTCGGCCCGTGACGCCGGCGTGCGGCGGGGGCGACGCCCGGGCGCGGCGCGGAGGCGGAAGTGGGCAGGCGCGGCGATGGCGGCGGTGGGCATGGGGCAGCAGTGGGTGCTGGTGGAGATGGTGCAGGCCTTCTACGAGGTGCGGTGAGGGGCGCGGGTCCGGGGTGCTGCCCGACCGCCGGCGCGGCCGTCGCCGGGAGCGAGGGGGTGGGTGTGCCGGAGGCGTCCCGCCGCCGGGCCGAGCGGCGTCGAGGCGGGCGGGGTCCGGGACGCCCCGTGGCTGGCGGGTGTCGGGGCGCCCCTGCCCGCGGGCCGCTGATTTCGGCTGCAGGGAGCGGGAAGGTGGGCCCGGGCCTGCCCCGGGGCTGGTGGCCGGGCAGCCTCGCTCGGTGGCGGGGAGGCCGGTGCCTCGCAGGGCGGTGCGGTCCCTTCCGTGCGCTGGCTCTGAGCCGGCCTGGGCCAGTGCGGCCTGCCTAACGCCGCACTCGCGGAGCCACGAGTATATGTGCACGGTGTTTGTATATTGAAAAAGCAGATGCACGCACTTAGCTTTTTTTCTATTTGAGTTTATAAAGCTACATTTAGTGTTTATACCGGAGCATTAAACCTTAATAAGATTCACAGCGTTCAGGGTTTGAAACTTACAAGTTTTATTTGAAAAGGAAGAAACAACTTTTAAATGTTTGCACTTGTCTCCTGGAGGAGATCAGCTTGGCATGTTTGTATCCAGGCTTTGTTTCATGGTATTAAAAAGGATGTCCTGATGATAAGCAGTGTTCTTGTATCAACAGTCTGTTTACCCCGCTTCCTTTGGCAAAGCTTGGTAACTTTGTGAGAATTTATACTAGGGTTTGCAGTACAAATATGGGAGCACTTAGCTACTCTGGCTGGTAGCACAGTCTAGTACACTGAATTCAGGATAATTGTAAGCACCGAAAAGCATGGGGAAGTAGTTCGTGTGGACCTCTACTGCTGCTGCATTACGTGTTCTTTAGGTATCATGGTGTGCGTATGTATTTTTAATATGTTTGGTGAACCGAAAAGTACTCTGCAAATGAGAAACTTGTTATTTGCATTTAGATATGCCATAGGACTCCTAACTGGTTTTAAAAACCTGTGTGCAGCTTCTTTTAGTTTCTGGATGTGTGGTGCATTCCACTTACTTTTGTTGGCAGTTCAGATCCCACCAAAATACATGGATGTGTGGGAGCTCTTCCACTGAGTTGAAGAGGGAGTGCACTAGTGTGTTTGCACTTTGAGTCTTTTAAAAGTAGTAGACTTCCACAGTGTAGATACAACAGAGTAAATGACACATGGGCAAAACTAATTCTGGTGACGGTATTGGGTTCTACCTGCTCAAAGTGCCTGTGAAACTAACAGAAATGGGCTCTGAGGACAGGATTAGGTTTCTTTGTAAATAATAGTAGCTGGTCACTGCCGGTGGACTATAAATTGTAAGAATGAAGGGCTGAAGTTGATGTGTACAGGTGACACAGACATTCAAGCTCTTGGGAGACTTCTGCTTGTTGTGAAAGATTTCCGCTTTCACAGGTACTGGTGCAACCCGTATGGCTTATCTGCCTTTACTCTGAATATTCAGTTTGTGTGCACGTGTGGAACCGAAGCTGCTTATTAGTTTAGAGTGTGCCTTCTTTATTAACAACAGAATAAATCTATTCAAACTCAAGTTAACAGCTACGAGTAGTAGTTGCAAAGCAGTCCACTTTCATATAATTATAATTTTTACTGATTTAGAAATACACAGTAGCTGATGATCAGCTTTGTCTTTTTTTCTGAGTGAAACTAGCAAAAAAGAAACTGTTGCATAGCGTCACACTGATTCAAATAGAATACTGTGTGGACTTATTTTTGTGCTTTTATTTTCAGGCTCCTGCTTATCATCTCATTTTGGAAGGAATTCTAATCCTGTGGATAATCAGACTTCTTTTCTCCAAGACATATAAGCTTCAAGAGCGATCTGATCTAACACCTAAGGTATGGTGGAAAAACACTTTTCTTTAGAGAAACAGTTTATAGCTATTGATATATTTGGTTGTTGAACTCTGCTGCATCATAAATTGTGCTGATTTTTTTTTAGGATTTCAAAGGGTAAGCTTACTTTGGACTAAGGAACTACTTATTGCTTAAATGCTTCAGTTTGTGCTTTTAAAATAGCACTGTGTTTGAGAATCTAAGAAATATAAAAGAATTGATATGACCATGATGGCTAAACTATGAGAAGCTGACATTAGCTCTGCTCAGTGGATGGCTTTGTTTTAAAAATGGAAGCTATGCTAAAAAAAACCCCAACAAACAAAATGAGTATAGAAAGTAGGAAAATGATCAGTCTGTACGTGTGGTATCTGTGAGTAATAACAATGTAGTTGTCTCAAAAAAAGAATGCTATAATTCTTGATGGAGACTGGAATTTCTCCATGATTTCGGACTGGAGATTATCAGGAATGAGTAGAGTTTGTTTTGAAGATGTCTCTGGACTAGTCTGTCTGAGATATGGTCTGTAATTTGGCTTGCTGCATAATGTGAGAGGATGCCATTGGATATATTCGAAGGATGAGTGGATGCACTCTCTGAATGTGAAATAGTGAGGCAAACAAGGACGTGCACATTATTCTCAGTCAAAGGTGAACTATAGCAATGTATTGCAATGTGACAACCAGCCTGTGTATGTGAGGAGTTGATCTGAATGATCTGAAGTCCCATATGACAAACAAGCTTAGTTTGCTAGAGCTTCAGAGGAATTGTAACCTTTATGAATGAATAAACCACTGGGATTTCTTCATGGTACTGGGGAATTTTCTGAAATAGATTTATGGGTAGTTTATTTCACCTTGTCATTCCCATCTATATCGTGCTTGCATGCTTTTGATCTTACTCTTGCTGAGGATACATGTTAAGGATGTGAGCTCAATGTAATGTGTTTCAAAATCAGTGAACAGGATATAGGGTCTGCAGGCATAAAGCTGTAGGTGTGAGCCAATCTGCAGCCAGTATGCTCTTTTTGGACTACTCTTACTTTGGAAGTACATTTGGAAGTACTTTCCATCTACAGGAGGCATCTCTAGCTACAGGAGGCATTAGGCTAGCAGGCTCTTGTCCTGCTGGGGGGCTTCAACCACCCTGACATCTGCTGGAAAAGTAGCACGATGAGCTGTAGGCAATCCAGGAGACTCCTGGAGTGCATTGAGGATAACTTCTTGAGCCAGGTAATAGACAGCCCTACCAGGAGGGATGTGATACTGGACCTGATGGTCACCAATGCAAGTGAGCTAATCTGTGACATCAAGATTGGAGACAGCCTGGGTTGCAGTGAGCACACGCTCATGGAGTTTGCCTGAGGGATGTGGGGCAGGTGAAGAGGAAAGTAAAGTCAGAACCCTGAATTTTAGTAAAGCCAACTTCCAGCTCTTCAAGGCATTAGTCAGCAGGATCCCCTGGGAAACTGCCCTCATGGACAAGGGAGCAGAACAGAGCTGGCAGATTTTTAAGGATGCTTTCCATTAAGCACAAGAGCTCTCAACCCCCAGGCATATGAAATCAGGTAAGGAGGGCAAGAGGCCAGCGTGTCTGAGTGGAGACCTGCTGTTCAAACTAAAGGGCAAGAGGGAAATGCACAGGTGGTAGAAGCAGGGATGTGGATCCTGGGAAGAGTATAGGGCCACTACCTGGTTGTGCAGAGATGGGGTCAGGAAGGCCAAGGCACAGCTGGAGCTGAACTTGGCAAGAGATGCAAAGAATAACAAGAAGAGCTTCTAGAGGTATGTCAACCAGAAAAGGAAGTCAAAGGTAGCATGCCCGCCCCGATGACCAAGACTGGTAACAAGGCATGAGGAGAAGGCTGAGGTATTCAACAGTTTCTTTCCCTCAGTCTTTACTGGCAAGCTCTCTTAACACACTTCTTGAGTGGAAAATGAACTGCAAGATAGGAACTGGAGGAGTAAAGTCCCTCTGACTGTAAGTGAGGATCACGTTCGTGACCACTTAAGGAACCTGAACATATGTAAATCTATGGGACCTGATGAGATGCATCCCAGAGTCCTGAGGGAATTGGCTGATGTAGTTGCTAAGCCACCTTCCATGATATTTGCAAAGTCATGGCAGTCAGATGAAGTCCCTGGTGACTGGAAAGAGGGAAACTTCACACCCATTTTTAAAAAGGGTAGAAAGGAGGACCCTGGGAACTACCAGCCTGTCAGCCTCACCTCTGTGCCTGGCAAGATCATGGAACAGATCCTCCTAGATGCTATGCTAAGGCACATGGAGATGATTCGGGACAGCTAGACATGAGGAAGAAATTTTTTACAATGAGGGTAGTAAAACACTGGAACAGGTTTCCCGGAGAGGTGGTAGATGCCCCATCCCTGGAGACTTTCAAGGCCAGGCTGGACAGGGCTCTGAACAACCTGATCTAGTTGAAGACGTCCCTGCTCATTACGGGGGGGTTGGACTAGATGACCTTTGAAGATCCCTTCCGACACAAACTATTCTATGATTCTACTAAATGAGGAGCATTCTAGGGAACACTTTAGAATGTATTTATGGGAGGTATTTAATACTGGAGGCAAAAAGTGAACTGAGCAAGAATCAAGAAAGACTGGTTCAGTTTTGTGCATGGAAGAGTTTGCATTGATCCTGGGATTCTTGAAGTACTGAAGTTCAGATCATCTAGGAAGACATCCTGCAGCTTTAAAGTAGCCACTGATTGTCCATTTGGAAACTGTGATAATTCATTTAGTAGAGTTTTCCTGCATCAGATGGTTTGGATCTCTGGTATTTTGGGGGACAACATTTTTTCTTGTGAAAGATTTTTATTCTCCCTGCAGTAGATGGTGGGAAAAGGCTCTTCGCTACTCTTGTGTGACTGGTGACGTGATAAAGCTGAAACCTATCCCTTCCTTACAGAGTAAGGATTACACTCAACTATTTCTATATGCATCTTGAGTGTTATCATCCAGCCGCAGGCCACCTCCTTCATTCACTGACAGACCATTTTGCTGAGGTTGAGGTGTTGGAGAAAGTGCTCAGACAAATTTGGAACAGTGGTATGGAGGGAAGAAGATTGTTCTATATCTTCTTAAATGGGGGCATAGGGCAATTGGGAGATTGCCTGTGTAGCTGATCTGCTGCAGATCAGTGGAAGCAAAAGTTTAGAAGGGGGTCAAAAGGGAGAAAAACATTTGGAAATGGCTCATGCTTAACAACAGTCCTACTTTTACAGGGTGGCAGTAGTAAAGTTTACTGTCAGGACAGCAGTAGCAGGCTTTTTGAAAAATAAAAGCATGCAAATACATTGTCGCTGTGGTACTTCCGATGAGATTTATGCAAACTTTACTGAGCTTGAGGGGTGAAAAGGAGTGTGAATACTAGCAAAAATCCAGAGTGATCAAGAATTGCATTGTATAGATACTGGTACATTGATTCACAGTTGCAAGGCACAGAAGAAAAAAAAATTGCAGAGTGCTAAGAGCTGTACTACAGTAAAGGATTTGACTTGAGATGTTAAAGACATCAGCACCTCTGTCTTTTTGTTACCTGTATCTTTGTGGCTAAGAGTATAGTATGGGGGAATGATCTTCGGTCCGATGGTATGTTCAGGTTGGCTGACGATGAAGGAGATTGAAGTTAGTCTAGTTGGCTTTACCATTGACATCTGAAGAGGGAAGCAGTGTTTTCCATAGGAGGAACTGTATTTTGAAGGGAGTGTCTTTTGTACAGATAGCTTATTGAAAGTAAGCATAAGTACAACACTGTAGTGTACCAGTTAATAAGTCTTCTATAGCTGGAGGACTTAAGCAAACTGATATATCGGAAGTGGAGTGATTCCATCTCTTTTTCTACAATGTAGTTAAAGACACGCGAAAAGAGCTCATTTATCTTCTATAGGGGAATAGCTGTGGCAAAAAAACCCCAACAAACCACCACATCAGTCTTCACTGAAGATCCACGGATAGTTGACACTGTTCTATGTTGTGAGTTAACCCCAGTAGGCAGCTAAGCATCGCATAGCTGCTTGCTTGGTTTCTCTCCCACCCGCAGTGGGACAGAAGAGGAAAGGAAGAGTAAAAGCAAGAAAACTTAGAGTGAAGATAAAATTGTTTCATAAGCAAAGGAAAAGTGGAAGAAGACAGAAAAGAAAAACAGCAATGTGAAGGCACTCACTCACCACCTCCCATGGGTAGACCAATACCCAGGCAGTTCCCAAGCAAAAGAGGGCAAACTTCCCTACATCTCTACTTTCCCTTCCATTGCTGAGCATGGCATTATATGATATGGAATATCTGTTTGGTTAGTTCAGGTCATCTGCCTGGTTGTGTCCCCTCCCAGCTTCTTGTGCACCCTCCAATCTATTCACTGTGGGGCCAAAGTGAGAAGCAGAAGGCCTTGACACTGTCCAAACACTGCTCAGCAAGAACTACAATATTAGTGTGTTATCTGCATTGTTTTGGTCACAGATCTAAAACACAGACCTGTATGAGCTGCTGTGAAGAATATAGTACAGTCTGTTTCATACCACACGAGATCACACACAGCCAGGCTTCTGTGTGCGTGTCAAGCTGTATGTAGTAACATGCCAGCTGTTCAGTGAGGACACTACTGATTTGCCTTCTGATTTGTTCCAGTTTGATTCATGCTATGGTACACCAGAAAGAAATACTGGGTTGCTCAGGTACAGGCACTGGAGATAGGCCAGCTCAGGCTGCCTTTCTGTCAGCCACTCATGTCATGATACTTGGAGCTTCTCTGTGAATTATTGTTGGGGATGCTGCCAGACCAGAGCTAAAGAATACCACTACTGTACAGCCATCTTAATGTGATCTATCAGGACCAGTCTGTCCTGGGGAACCAGAGGTAGATGAGATGTTGTGCAACCTAGTGCACTTATGAGTCATACTTCTAGAACACTGAAGAAATCCACCCTGAAGGTGGCTTCCGGGTTTAGTCAAACGTGTAGCAAGAGTGCTATAAAATCCAGTGCAGGAATCAGCTTTCAACTGTCTTTCATCCTTTAACAGTGTTTGTATATATTCTTATTGGTTCTATTCAAAAAATAATGACATCTCCCAAAGCATTAACTAAAAAGGTGGAGTACTTCTCTGCGACTCTAAGTTCATGATGGTTTGGGATTTTGGGAAGTACAAATAAGTCTGTGGCCAGACAGGGTGCTAGACATATAGATTCATGTGGGCTTTTCACCCAAAATAAAATCTATGGAAAGTGGCAAAGTATCACTGCAGACTGGAGTGGGCTACGGGAGGTCGTATGGCATCATTTGGACACAGTCTTTCTCTCCAGCCAACACCCATTTGTGTGAAAGCAAGGTGCCCTCCAGATGTATGTGTCTTCTGCTCTGCAGTAAATGATACTGAGCTTTTCTCTCAAAATTGCTAAAGTCTTACTAGGAGACACCTCACCATTTATGGATGGGAGTAATAGTTATTTTCTTTGTTTTTAGAATTTTCACTGCGGTAGTAGCGTGGGAGCAGTTCTATTAGAGCAATATTAGTCAGGAGGCTGAAAAGTTCCTGTCAGAGACAAATGTTTAATGCATGACTGTGAATTACTGTAGGCTACAAGAGCACTCTCTGGCAGGAACAGCCTTGAGTGATCGATCTTCTACAGGGAAGAGGAGATGTCGTCTGTTCTTATAAAGGTTTTAAGTCACTTTGAGTGAAGACTCCCTATGTAGGTGAAGATTCTCTTAAGTATTAGTGTAGTTTGAAAGAGAGAAATTTCTAACTAGCGTGCCCATCATTTGTGCCAGTTTATGCCATGCTGATATATGATTCTATAACTGCTGTGAAATAAACCTGTTACTTGACAACCACCAAGTAAAAAATATAATTAATCTTCGGGTATTGACACAGATGCATGTGTGACACTGTTTCAAAACACTAGTGCTAGCCAAGAACTATCTTCTTGAACATAATTGCTACCTTTTCTTAAAAGCCAGGGTCAACAATACAACTTATTTAAATAATTTGGGTTGAATGTGTTTATACTGAAGTGTTTCTCTTACCCAAGGTATCTGGCATTTAAAAAGTAAAAACCAGAACCAGCAAAATATAACCACCTAAATCCATTTTATTTATATATATATGTGTGTGTGTATATTTAGCTTAATATATTTTAAATGCTTATGTATGTGCACAGCTGTGTAAATGTGTATATTATAATTTATAAAATATACATATGAACATTTTATATAATCTATTTTGTGTTTATTGTATATTAGTTGCTAAAATGTATAAATTTTATATTGACATGTATATTTTATTTAACATTTGTGTTCATATAAATTAAAAATATTTATAAAAAGGAAAGAGGAAAAGCTGAGAGATTAGTTCACTTACATTACAGCCCAAGAGAGTGGAAGTGGAAAGTTTTGAGTTAATTGTTTTCATCAAGTGGATATTTCCAATATCTTGAACTGAGGAGAAACAAGTGAATCAACTACATATTCATGATGTTACATTGTGAATTAGAATTTGGTTTCTCTCTGTGTTTGAAAATGAATACTATTGTTTTGAAATTTGGTGCCTATTTGGAAGGCCGAAGATGAAAGTGCTGTTCTGGATGTGGGGTCACTGTGCGAAAGCCTGCCTCTGGTCTGTCTTTTTGGTCAGAGGAAGATGGTCATGAAACATCATCAGGATGGACCAGTGTACTGAGATATTTGGTGAATGGAAGGAGGAAGGGGCACAGACTGTCCCATCTGCAGTGTGGATGCCTGTTTTAGGTTGAGATTGGTGCTCATTTTAATCACCAACATCTCCAATCCCCCACCATAATGAGGGAACTTATATGATAGAAGCTTTTGGTAAAATACTGCCTGTGCTAGCTACATGTGGAAACAGGAGACATAAGATGTGAAGATGCAATGGTTTGTTGTTTATGTTCCTCTGTCCATGAAAATGCAAAATGCCATGTAACAGGTGAGGAGAATGAATGTGAGCTAGAATTAGTAAAATGGTATTGTTTGAAATGAGAATTAGTCTTCTCCTGGAGATTTTATTTTGTGGTAAGAAAAACATCAGGATATTGCCACATCACATCTGTGGCTTGGCACCTATGCTGTTGGTTTGTGTGCTGCAAACATTTCAAAGGAAAGAGTGGAAACTTCTTACAACTTAATACGAATGGGAGAGAGAAGTACTAATTAGGAATTGCTCATTATGTTCACAGATCTCAACTGCAATTGTACTATCTTCATTTATTGTTGCTAAACAGGGTCCTTCTGTAAATACTATTTTTCTTTCTGCTAGACTGCGGAAAAAAGGTTTTAATTGAATTTGTGTATTGGTTGCTAAGCTGCATGGTGGTATTTTTGTACCCTTAGTTCAAAAAATTAGATGTAAATGAAAAAGTGAAGTACATACTTGCACAGATTTAATTCTGCCATCTTTGAAGAAAAGGTATGTTATGTTCCCTGCTCTGCCTTTGAACTATGTTGTATAAAAGCTGTTCAAATGTTCTTTGCATTCAGGTTTTAAACAGAAGAAACACCATTCTTCTCAAGTCCTTCCCTTTTAGGCATTTGATGTCATCTAATGCTTTCCTTATTTATCCTTCCATAACTGACAGGCTGCACCACTTCTCACCTGATTTATTGTGCTTTCTAATTAAAAGAAAAAAAGAACAACCAAAATAAAGGAAAAAAAAAACCCACTCTGTGCACTAAAATGAACACAAAATGGTTGGTGCGAGCTGCTCCATACATCAGGGATGTGGGGCATTTCGACACCAACTATCGTAGGAACAGAGAAGGTTGCATGAGTGTAAATCCTTCTTTCTGATTTTCAGAAGTCTTTTTGAACTCTTGTGAGAAGGTATAAGATACTCCTGGGCAATGGTAACTCAGGATATGGTTTCTCAGTATCATCAGCCAGTCTAGGTTGGGACTACTTTGTTGTGGCATCTAGTTTAGCTATATATCCATCCTGCTTTTGTTGAGTTAGTTTTCATCTTGATCGTTTTTCTGAACAAGGTTATTGCCTGGTTTTGTAACTGCCTATCCCAACACAAGGAAGAGGAATATGTATGTGGCTGGGAGAGGACTGTACTGTAGCAGCTGCTGGCTTGTAGTGATGTGGGTCAGCACACATAGTGTTAAATTACATCTTTGATTTTGGTTTTCAAATAGAAACATGGGATTGAGATGCACACTAGTACCTGTTCTGAGACAAGAATGGAATTGCTACTCTCTGTCTTGGATCCATGAAGTTTAACATACAGAGTTATGGTTCCACTCTGAGATTAAACTGAATTTGGGTGCTACTTTTCCACCATTTTGGTACTGTGATGCATATTCATCTTTATAGAGTGCATCATCTGGAAATCTTTTCCTGTAGGGTTCTTGAGATATTTGCTAAGTCATGTCAAACATGAGGGTTGATAATAGAATGCAGTAATGAATCACAGTCAATAGTATTTACACAAGCTTAATTTATTATTGTTCTGTTCTCTGGTCCTCAGATATGTGCTTGGATTTTTTTAATTGAAGCATTGAAATCTGCTATTAGACCTTCTACGGATGGCACTAGTACAGGATAAATTAATAAAACCCCTACTTTAATGTAGCATATGTAGGAGTATGTATGTAGCATTTCAATATATACACAACTGCATGCAAGGCTCCAGCTGGGGTCTGTCCTGTGGTGGCTAAAGAAAGTAAGCAAATTTTCTAGCATAAGTGTAGCCATTTCAAAATACTGAATAAATTCAGCTCTGTTGCATGTATTAGTGGCATTTTGTCTCTTTTGAAAGATATGTCCTGTGGGTTCACAGAATCACGGAATCACAGAATGTTAGGGATTGGAAGGGACCTCAAAAGATCATCTAGTCCAATCCCCCTGCCAGAGCAGAAACACCTAGGTGAGGTTACACAGGAAGGTGTCCAGGTGAGTTTTGAATATCTCCAGAGAAGAAGACTCCACAACCTCCCTGGGCAGCCTGTTTCGGTGTTCGGTCACCCTCACTGAGAAGAAGTTTCTTCTCAAATTTAAGTGGAACCTCCTGTGTTCCGCTTGAACCCATTACCCCTTGTCTTACTGTTGGTTGTCACCGAGAAGAGCCTGGCTCCATCCTTGTGACACTCACCCTTTACATATTTATAAACATTAATGAAGTCACCCCTCAGTCTCCTCTTTTCCAAGCTAAAGAGCCCCAGCTCCCTCAGCCTTTCCTCATAAGGGAGATGCTCCACTCCCTTAATCATCTTCGTTGCCCTGCGCTGGACTCTCTCCAGCAGTTCCCTGTCCTTCTTGAACAGTAGGAAATTTAAGATGAGAAAGTTCAATTAAAAGGTATTTAAAGAACCTCTGCAAAGTATTAGAAACACAAGTGACTATGCTTATATAAAAAGTATATTTTATGAAATACAGGACTATTGAAATTTCCTTTTGTTTTTTTGAAATAGGCCTCTGTGGAGCTCCTGGGATATTAATTAATACCTTGGAAATACCTAGAAACAATAGACCTCTGTGGAGCTCCTGGGATATTAATTAGTACTTTGGAAATACCTAGTAACAAAGTTATTAATTAGCTTGGTAAAAGGAAAACAATGAAAATGCAGGAGATTAGTTGTATTGTTACGTGTAGTTAATTTATTTTTTTCTTATCTTAATTTGGTTTTAACTTCAAAGGCTTTGAAAAGTGTATTTGGAAAAAACAACAATGGAAAAATGTATTTCTGTGGTGTTTTCAAAAAATGATTGCCGAATTTATATTTTGGTATTGAAATAAGTAGCCTTAAATATTCTACTCCTTTTGAAATAATAGACAATAAAAACCTGTTGTATTCATACCATTCCAAGGTAACATATTAACAAATACATTATCAGGTATGTCTTGCTGTGCTAGTGAATAATCCTCTGGGAAAGTTCTGCTTTCATGGTATGAAGGATGATGTTGGTGATTTGCCTGAGTGGTTGCTAATTTGTGTGAAACTAGTCTAATGCACCTGTTATGGTGGTCCACTGCATGTCCTTTGGAAAATCATCTAGCTGAGGTTTTCCAAATAGTTTTAAGCACTTTGAAAATGAATGTACGTTCAGTATTCCTCCATGGTTAGGTGGCAGATAAGTGATTAGTAGTTGTTGTTACCATTTCTCAAGCATTTGTCAGTTTTTCTCTGTTGTGTCCTGCTCACATGTGTGTTACTTTGCTAAGTATTTTAATGCCACCGTTGTTTAAACAGCACTGTTGAAGACTTGAGAATGTAAAGTGAGGCAATTTATATTCAATTATTATGTAATTTGTATTCAGTTACATAGACTGTAGGGGACAATTTTCATAATTAGTAGATTGAGTGAAATAGTATTGATTAAAACTTGGCAGGGACACCAAGTTACTATCTCTTCCCCTGATCATCATATGAGATCTTTAGTGCTGGGCTGGGCTATCTTTCTTTTCATCACTTTTCCTTTGAAGAATTCAGAGACCCTCAGTTGAACCTACAAAGATAATATCAATTCTCAGTGTCTCAGAAAGGTGATACCTATTAGCATACATAATTTCTTATACAAGTATTACTAACTGGTTATTAGCAAAAAAATTCTGTTCTAAGGGAAATCCTTTTTGAGCAGTATTTCTTATCTCCTGTTCAGGAAAAAGAAGAGTTGATTGAAGAATGGCAGCCAGAGCCTCTTGTACCTCCTGTACCAAAAGATCACCCAGCTCTCAACTACAACATTGTTTCAGGGTAAATGTAGCCAAAACAAATTCTGTTTTTATTTCAGCTGAAATACCTTATGTCTGTATTTTTAAGTGTATTTTGTACTAAGCATTTCCATATCCTTAAAACCTTTCATAAATGAATTGCATTTTTAGATAGCAGGACTGAATTTGCCACTGAAGAGATGGTCTGGGTTTTGCAACATTATCAAGACTACCTTAGTAAGAAAGTCTTTCTTTAAAAGTTGTAATTTTTTTTTTTTTTTTTTTTTAAATTTTGGGAGTGTGAGGAAGGACACTGTAACTTTGCCTTCATTGTGGGTCTCTATTGTTTAGTAGCAATTTTTGTCATTTCTCTGAATATGTAGACCCCAAAAATGGTTACCACCTTCTGTGTAGAGGTTGGGGGGAAACTGTATCATCACAAATCGCTTCAGAAGAAACTGATACTATGACCAGCCACTTGGCACTTCATGAAAAGTTGTTCCTCTTTGGACAGTCAGGAGTGGAGATGCTTGGTGGCAAAGTTGTTTTTTGAGGAAATTATGGCTCAGCACTACTTTCTTATGTGTTACAATGCTTTTAAAATGTGTGCTGACTTTTGCAAGAGTCACAGTATTTCAGAAATTGCTTTGAAATTTCTTTCACAAGTTTCAGATTTCTTTATGTTAGTAACTTTTACAATCTAAGCATTCTTAATATCTTTCTAGTGACACTAATAATTTAGAGTATTTTAGTGACAGAGCACAATTATTTCCTGTCACAGAGAGCTCCATTTTCATGGTTCTGCCACCACAGAAAAGTCTTCCTAAGGAAAGATATGCCTAATTTAATCAACTGTGATGTGAACAATCCTATTATTGTTCAGAATTTTGAAACAAGCAGTACTGTGGAGTTAAAGGAAGTGTTGGATGTTTAAAAAAAATCTGAACAAATATATCTTTTAGATTGGTTCAGAAAACATTTAATTATTCAGAACTTGCCAATGCTTACAGTTAGGGAATGTATTGTGACAGAATGTTAATATGCGGTGGCTGGTGAACTTAATAGTGACTATGGAGAAAACTTGGCATTTGTCTTGTAAGATTTAAACTGACAACTAACTACTTTCCTGCATGTTGCTCAACAGCTACAAGGTTGTAACTTGGGCTATAAACTTAACCCATGTTTCAGAATTAATACAGAAATGGAAGGGCATCCTAATTCCAGCTCAAGAGCATTTCTATCCTCTTTTTACTTTGTATTTTTAGGGGATCCTATTGATGCTAATGATATAGTCTTCTTTCAGTGATCTCCATGTGTTAAAGTCTATGTGAACAGTGATTTACATAGAACTTCATTATCTTAGTATGTGGTGGTTTAACATTGTGTATTTGCAGTAATGTCTGGATAGGCTCATAACCACTTAGGAAGTGTTAAATACTTCAGTAAAAATTTTGACCCTCTGTGTGGGGGAGGCAGACGTCCTCCTTTTTGCATATCCCAGTAGTGCCAAATGATGAGCAAAGCCAATAACACACAGAATCGTTCAAACAAAGAAAGTGACCAATCTTGAGTCAGTGGTGAAGAAGTTACCTGTAACGGCTCAGTCACAGTCCAGAAATTTGTTAGATCTTGTGGTAGCTTTTCTGTGAACTGATCTATGCATGATAGCTTAGTTGTACAAGATGTAGTTCAGAAAATGTAAACCTATTTCCTAAAACAGTATGTCTGAAAAAATTTCATGCTGATTCTTGTTTTGCTTTAAAATAAAAAGGAACTAATGATCTGGCTTTTATTAACTGTATCATATTCTGTGACTGGTTTTTCAATATATAGAACACTTAAGAGGTAAGTGAGACGTCACAATACAGATGGAATGCTTTCAGTCCTTAAAAGACAAAATTCCTGAAGGACTTGCTTGCAAGTTCTTTGAATGTGGCTTGAAATTTATATTTATATTTTTATTTACAGTTTTATGTACAGTTCCAGCTCAATCTTGTCCCTAACCATGATACTTAATGAACTCTATTGTACTAGAGGGAGGGAGAAATGTGAAAGAAATTAAGTGTTTCGCCGTTTTCCTTTTGCAAAGACTTGTGGGTTTTGATGTTGAAAGGAAGGTTTTATGATTCTGCTAGCATGCATGTTTTGGACATAATTATTCACTGGAATAAGCTTTTGAATGAATGTTTAGTGCTTAACCATGAGTGTTCCTTTAGAAGTTTGGGTAAAATTCTGATAGCGAAGTGTGTCCATGTCATGAGGGCTGCAGCTTTGTTAGGGGCAAGTTGTTGACGAACATGAGTGTATTTTCTAGCTTTGAGACGTGGAGCTGTGGAGGCAAATTGTTGTAAATATACCGGGTTCAGTAGTATGCTGGGAATATACTGAGCCTTGTGTTAGTGCCAAAATGGATAGGTGCCAGTCCACTCTTGTGAATATCTGTGAACCTAAGCAGTTGTTTCGTGTAACAGAACTTCCAGCGTTTGGTGCAGCTCATTGATGAGCAAGACAGAGGAGCACATCCAGGTGTATTTTTAATGGCAGCGAGTTCTCCAAGACAACGTTCTGTGCATCTGTATAATGTTACTGCTATGAAGAAAATGTGCAGCTGTAATGCAGGACTGCTCCTTTGTGGGGTCTGGTTCACCTTGTATCCATTTAATGTAATGGAATTACAGTAATGAAGATGCACGGCACATGCACTGTGTTAGCAGAAAGCTTTCCAAAGCTGTAAGCTTTGCAATTACTTGGTTGAAGCAACGTGCTTAATTTTTAAAGTTAAATGATGCAAAACAAAATCATGGAGGTTTTTTTTAAGTGAAGTTCAGGCAGTTCGGTGTTGTTCTTAATTTGTAGTGAATAGCTTAGACTTAGTTTATTTGCTTTGCACACCAAAGGTGCCCATTGGAATATTGGAGCAGCTGTGCAAAGGCATTTGATATTTGAGCGGCCCTGTTTAATTTTGATAGTGAAAATTGCTCAGTGCTAGTTTCCACATGGGAAAAGCTTCTTGAAACTATTATGTTTGAGGAATAGTATATGATCTCATCTGTAATATTTGACAATGCGTACAGAAATGGGCAGACAGAAGGTTTTGGATTTGGCTTAGCTTTGAGACTTCTCAACACTCTCGAGTGATTAATTGCAACTTTTGATTTTGTAGTATTGAAGTGTCTAATTGCCAAAACAGGATTGCTTTAGAATACAGCACACAGATGTGATGCTTGTGTTTAAACGGGTAATAGCTATTTTTATCTTCATTTTTTTAATAACTTTTTATGAATCATAATTTTTTAGGGCATAAAATGTCTCAGCCCTTTGCTTTATATATATTGTGTTCTTGTTCATTTGTTAATATTGAGTGTTTTCACACTTTCTATGTTTCCTGTTTACATGAGTTATTCAAACTGATGAATTAAACAGAATTGGAAACTTAAGATAACAGATAACACAATACTTTTGTCTGCTTACAGCTAGTACCTGTATTTCAGGAGCCCCGTTCAGTACAAGATTGGTATTGTGGGTTTGCTTTGTGACAAAAACATTGGCAGCAATGGAGTGTCCTTTTTATTTGTAGTATTCCTCCTCTCAAATAGATATCACTTTGCTTTTAAAGAAGCTTTATTTATGTCTTCAGCAATCATCTTTGTATGAATTAAGTTTTCAACAAGGAATCATTATATATCTCACGAAAGTATTTATGGTTTATTTATTAAAATACAGGAATACAGCTTCTGCTGAATATGGTAGTATATTTGTGACTCAACACTGAACTTAAATATTGATTGGCAGTTGCACAGGAGGAAGTAGAAAGAGGGAATCTTGAAAAAGCTGTGTGCCTTTCACTGCTGAAAAACAAAATTCCAGCACTGATTGACTGTTTATGAAAATAGGAACTGTTCATTCATAACAATAGGTCTGACTTTTTTTTTCAGTCCTCCCACCCATATAATCACTGTTAATGGCAAGGAATGTATAAACTTTGCATCATTTAACTTTCTTGGACTTTTGGATAATGAAAAAGTTAAGGTGAGTTCTTCCAGTTACTGTATTTCTGTGATTATTTCTGTTTTACTTTGTATGTTATCTTCAAATTAAGAATGACTTAAGAAAGCACAGTTTTTGTCAAGGAAGTATGCTTCTAAAGCAGCAAGGAGGATTATAAAACTTGTAATTTTATGGTATTTGAATTTGTCTGTTACTGAAGTTTAATCTGGTGTACCTACTACATGCTAGCTGATTATCAAGCTAGATTCGTATCTAATGTCCTTCATCCTGAGAATACAGTGAATGATGCTTAAACACTTGTCTAAAATAGTTTTGATGTGAAATTAATTTATAAAATTCAGTACACTATTATACTTCCTATAAAGCAGGTCATATTGCATGATGCAAGGATTAGCCTATATACATTGGTACGAAATTGTCAGCGTGAAGTATATCGAAAACTTAAAAATCTAGTGTAGGAAAAAATATTTCTTGTAATTTTTTTCTGTTAAAGAGTGCGGCACAGGCATCTCTGAAGAAATATGGTGTTGGTACTTGTGGACCTCGAGGATTCTATGGTACTTTTGGTGAGTAAATTTCTTTGATCTGTCTTCAACTGTGTTCAAACTGGTTTGTTAAGTCAGCCAAAATAGTCTTATAATAAGTAACAAATTATTTCTGTTGCTATGAAGGGCAGTTACCCTCTAACACACTTTTTGCTGTTATTGTGAAGGACTGGTAGTGTTTATTGTTTGTAGCTTTGTTTCTTATTATTTTTTTGTGTTTACTTACTCTTCCTAATGCTGGTCTTGGAGGAGAGTTGCAAAGTTAAATGTAATCTGGTTTAGTTTTGGTCACCATAGTAGAAAGATAAAATAAACGTGTTAGAATTTAATAATGCATGGTGAATTTCAGTGTAAATTAATAAGTTTCTAAATAGACCACAAGAGGGCAGTCTGATTTCTCTGATAAAGATTATTAGTAAAGTTTACATAGTGCTGTAGTCAGAATGAAGTTTTCCTTTACTGATAACTTTAGTGTTGTTATCTAGAGATTTTGTGACACAAGCAGGTGTTACTGAGGGTTTTTTCATTCTTTTTAAGAAGTAGCAAGTTGTTAAATATAAGTCTCTGGAAATAGTTCTTTACAGGTATTGCTGTTTTGAAATACTGCATGGAAACCAAAGTGTAATGCATGAATTAGCTGCACAGTTGCAGGCTAAACGTGTCAACGCATCATCTTATGAACTTTCCGGTCTCTTTCCGGTCTCTTCACAGCATGATTGTACTAAATGATTTCATAGACTTAGCTTCCCGTGCCTTGACTTGAATTCAAGACTAACTTGAACTTTTCTCAGTTAATCAAGCTAGTCCTGTAAGTGATCAGCCAGCCACCGTACCTATTGTGATTTGTTAGTAGTGTATATATCAGAACTAAATTGAGTCTTTGATATTGATCTTGTAGTTTGTTCATTAGCCTAGAACCCCAATTTATTTCAAAAGAAGGTGAGGGTAGCCCAATGATTAGTAGAGATCTTTCAGGAAGCTAGATTCCCTCACTGATCACACACAGTTCAGCAGTGATCTGTTGGAATTCGCACAGGCTTTTTTTTCAAAAAACATTGAAAAGCTCAAAGAAACTTGTGAACTAATGCCTACTGCCTTTTGAGTCCAAGCCAATTTTAAGTTTTGTGAAATCTTTCAGTTCGGTTCTTTCTAAGAATTATTTGAAACAGACTAGTTAAAAGTTTATTTTCTCTGGTGAGAGATTCTTTGGATTGTTTCTTGCCATCTTTAGAGGCCTATTCCTAAGATCCAAACTGCATAGGTTTTACATTTGGTTTAGTTGCTGTTTATTGGCTTCTGAATTTTTTGAGTAAATGTTCCATTTCACAAAGCAGGGTATAATAATCTGTGGTATTGCTGCATGACATCACTAGTGAGGAAGTTAAGTTATACTCACCTATTTGAGATATCTTTTACAGAAAAAGTAATGGAAAATTGGTTTTAAAATTGAGATAAACACCTGCTGTTCTTGCTGGATCACAGACTGTCTCCCCATTTTCCCTTGACTTCAAACGTTTGTGTATTACAGGATTATGAATCTCTAATGAGAAACACTTCTTACATCAGCAATGTTGTGTACCTCAAATTTTTTACGCAACTTTTTGTGGCTTTGACTTTGGTAAATGAGTCATGTTGTGTCCAGAACTATGCATTTTCCTCTTACTTAACTATATAGGATTTAGTTGGTGATTGTCAGTTGTTGTCACTCATCAGTCCCTAAGAGGGGATAATTCTATTTCATACCAGTATTAGAGATCTCTTTCTTTGGAAACATAGATACCATGTTATAATTTATTTTGAATGGAGACTTGATTCTTCATATCTCTGCCTGTTTGAAGGGATTTGGTAGCCTTAGTTAAGACATTTGTTCTTTGTGCTGTATATCTGAAAACTTCATCCATGCCTTTATTCTATGATAAGCCTGAAATACTATTATACTCACAAATAACTGAATCTTTATGTTGTTGGGGGTTTTTTTCTCCATAATGACAGCTGAGGGTGTATCACTTCTTTGGTTGTGTTTTGGTTTTTTTTAGTGTTGATAGCCTTGCAGCAACAATTTCAGTGTTACTGTGAAGATGAGGACTCGCTACCTGATAAAATATATAAAAGATGAAGTGGAATTGGGTCTCAGTTCTGCTTTTGACTTGGATGTGAGCATATGCTAGGCACTAAACAGTCACTTCATAACAGTTGTGGACAGTAACAGCTTTGTTAAGGTTTCCTGGTTGTGTAGAAAGCTGTTCCAATCATATCTTCCTCTGTGCAAATGTACTCTAGGTAGTGTTTGCAGTTTTCACTTAAGCTAGGCTAATCCAAGTAATGTAACCAGACTAAAGCAAATCATTGTAATAAATAATATGAGAGTCACATAGCATTCTGTTTTTATCATGGTAGAATGGTAGTGAAGCCTTAATACTGTTTTAGGCTTTTTAATCTCACAATTATACAAAGAATTCATTCGCTTATGTAATGATGTATGAAATTTGTGTATGCTGTATATCATTCTGAACTTAAGTGTTCTTGCCCTTGGTAAAATATACTAGACTTGTAAAATTTTTTTTCTTAACACAAATCTGATTATATTCATTAGCTCATTGTTGCTGACAGTATTTCTTTCACCTACTGTTTTTACCTAGACCTTTCTCATTGTAGCTGTGGTTGTTGCTGAGTAAAGCTCAGTGAGAAGCATGCAAGTTTTCATTTTTAACTGTGATGGTCTCATAATCTTTTCCAGTTTTTTAGTTAAAGGATGTAGGCAGTTTTTTACACTCAAACAAAACATTTTTTCCCAGTAGGTATCAATAGCTGGGCACTCGAAGTAGTAGTTCTGTCCTTGTTTCCCATAATTTGTTATTCTCTATGGGCAGGGCTTCAAGAAGGAACATTTTTGGCTGAGCGTTGTTTGTATTGCATGGTTTAAGTACCATGTGTCCAGTCTCTTTTTTTTGGTGCTTGCTGACAGAAAAAGATCTGTCTTGGGCTTTTTGTTCAATAATTGAATCGAAGGTAATCTGTCCTGTTTTGAAGGCTGACTGGAGATGGTTTTATTGGTTCTGAAGTCCATATTACAATAAAGGAAAAGATACAAAAATTCTGAAAAAGGACTGCTTAAAATCTCTGTCAGAAAGTAGATTAGATAAATCAGTATCCTTCCTTCCAGAAACTTTGGAGAATAAAGGCTGTTCTGGGTTTCTCAAAATGTTTGGTATATCCAATACAGGTTGATCAAAGCGATAGGTAGCAAAAGAAAATTTTCAAATAATAAGTGATTAAAGTTTGTGTTTCAATTTAAAAACCAGTTGAAAAATAAATAAAATAATTCCTTTCCATTTTGTTTTTGATGCTCAAGTAAACATTAGGAGAGGATTGTCGAAGATTTATAGTTTACAGTCTATAGATAAAATTGCTCTTGAGTGTGATTGGAAGGCAGTTGTTTGGAGATATACCTTTTACTTTTATTGTAGAAATATGTGAATCAAGTGGATGTGCCCTTTTGGGTTAATATTTAGTACGATAAAGTTAAGAGATTTACAAAGTCCTTTCGTCCTACACCTTTGCTGTTGGTGCCTGCCTAGAAATAGCAACATGGACATAACTGTGCCTCATAGGCTTTTGAAGAATCCGTATTTTTAACTGATGATGCCTGATTTGATTTTAGTTTCAATGAACTTCCAATAATTGTGGAGAGGTAACATTTGGTCAGTGGTCATCTTTCAAGTCACACACTAAGAACCTCTACTTGCCCTTTAATCTTGCTTATTTCCAGTTGATAAAATGCATGATTCTCTGAGTAACGTTTTCTAGCAGAAGTAGGTAGTGGCAATAGAGTTGCACAATTAAAATAACAGTTTGTCTGATATAGGTTATTTTGCTTAGGCAAAATACTTAATGCTGTGGTCACCTTTCTGCAGCAACAATCCACTCACCTTGTGGTATTGCCCTTCTTAATCTTTTGATTTAGTGGTGTTTTGTTTCTAATGTGGGTCACTTTGACCAAATTGGTTTAGGAAACGCTCTGTGTGTAGTTATGTCAATTTATCTTAAGGGCGAGTAATCTCTGGCATGGAAATGATGACCTCTTCAATTGGCTGAAGTGTGTTGAGGAGATGGTATGTGATTGCAGCCTGACAAGAGCAGTTTTCTGTTATGATAGCTGTGCTGTATGCAGTGGAAGCATCAGCTTGGGAGAATGTCTGCCAACAGGACGTCATAATCACTCTAAATTACATAGCTGTTGATTGTCTGACTGTAGTAAGTGTGCCCTCTAGTCACAGTCCATGAACACTGCATCGTTCACTTGTAGTCTAATCACAAGTAGATTTTAATTACCATTGCATAAGAACATGAGAGAACCACATTACATAAATATTTTCAGATCTATCAAAGCTTCTGCTTAATATTGGGTTACTTACCAGTTTGAGTGAGGCTGGATCAGTTGCAGCTGTTTTTTTGGAAGTTATTTGTTGTAATGCTCTTCCTATGAATGTGTGTTCTGTTTGCTTCAATTAGATGATTGCTAAAAGCAATTATAGTCTTTCTGATATGAAAACAAGTAAACTATCTAAGATCTTTTCAATTCTTCTCTCAAATAGATGTGCACTTAGAATTAGAAGAGCGACTAGCAAAATTCATGAGAACAGAGGAAGCCATTATATACTCATATGGATTTGCAACAATTGCCAGTGCAATTCCTGCATATTCAAAAAGAGGGGACATTGTGTTTGTGTAAGTATTGTGATCTACTAGGGAAATTCCAGATTAGAGTTTTCCTTTCAATTTTTCCTTTTCAATATTGTTAATCATATTAAATTAACTGTTCAGAAAATAATGCTGGTTTTGATCAAGGATTTTATTGTACAAAGCTCGACTATCTTTTCTTCACCAAATACTCCAAATCAAATCAGCTACTGCTTTTATCGTGGAAGAGCAGACTTAGGCACTCAGCTGAATAAAAAAACCAACAAAAAACCCAAACAAACCAACAACACACTCAAACTAAACTAAACTAAACTAAACTTGCGAATGCCAGAACTAACAGAAGTCTAATACCTAGTTTTCTTCTTAAGAAACTGTACAGTCATATTTGCTTTCCTGCTGTTTACTGCTGGCGTTTCACCTTTCTTGCAAGACAGTTGTTCCCGTAATACATATTTGCAATGGATTAGTTAGATAAATATTGGTACATTTTAAAATAACACAAAACCAGCTATACAGGATTCAGCAAGTATGTAGTCTGTGAGAGTAGCTAGTTGTAATTTCTCTAAGGAAAATTAAAAAGCAGGAGATACAATGTACCCATACTCAAGACTTTTCTGAGCCAGAGAGGAGGGTTTGAATTTAGTAATAGTCAATGGATTTTTCTTAAGCCTTGTTATTCTTTTAGTACCTTTGTAAATCTTTAATATCCATAATGCTTTTATGACATGTAGTTTCACAGTTTAACTTGAACATTTTATGAAAAAAACCATGAAGAAGTACCTGTTTTGAATATTACAGCTACTAGTTTCAACTGATGCGTTTTATTTTTAGACAGTGAACTGATGCATCTTCTCCATGAGAGGAGTGAGTGAGTGGCTACTTGGAGCTTAGCTGCCTGCTGGGGTTAAGCCACAACAAGCTGATAATTTTGAATTTGTCTGCCAAAATCTTTCTTAGTGCTCTCTTTTCTAAGTGTAAGACTTGCAGCCTATTTCACTTCTTTTGCAGAGGTTTTTTAATAACTTCAGTCGTGGGTTTTTTTGGTCATCTTTGAACATTTTCCAGATCAGTTTTTTTGAGATGGACAACCAGGATTGTTTGTGCACACTATTCAAGATGTCAGTATATCCTCGATTTAGCTATCTTGTACTGTTTCAGCTTCTCAGTGAAAAAAGATCTCACCATATTTAAAACCAACTTGGTTGAAGTTACTACATTTAGCATGTGCAGAAGGTTTAATTTAGTTGCCACTTTTAGAAGATTATTCTACTTAAGCAACCGTGAAATTGCATACTCCATCGTGCTCAGAGATTTGCTTTTCCAGCACTTCAAAATGATGAATAGTTCTTTGAACACTGAGATAGTAATTCCCAAAGGATATTAAAAAGCAGGTTGTGAATACTTGAAGGACCACTATAAATGTCACAGGCACATCTTTGCACTTTTTTTCTAAGACCCAGAGCAGATGGAGTGAGAGGTTTTTGGGATGATTACCATGGTAGTATACCTGGTCAATGGAATGCTGTGCTCAAATAAACTGGTGTCACATACAAACAAAAGGACCAGTGTATACTTCAAGAAAAAAAGCTGTAGGCTCGCTTTTAGTGGCTGTAGTGCATAGGGAAGTTGAGAAGCTTTGGAAATGAGTTTTCAAAGTGTAAAGAAAATATATGATGCTTTAATAAATCTAGTTTTAACTACACCTAAGTACAGATATTTGCTCAAAAGCAGTACAGTCCTAATAGCCAGCTTTCTTTGAATAATTGTTAAACCTAGTGCAAACTTAGAAGGGCTTGCTGTATTTACAGAGATGAAGCTGCCTGCTTTGCTATTCAGAAGGGTTTACAAGCATCTCGTAGTAACATCAAGTTATTTAAGCATAATGATATGGCTGACCTTGAACGACTGTTGAAAGAACAAGAGACTGAAGATCAAAAGGTACCATTCCTTTGAAGAAATATGTGTACTCTTTCGTGCCACCTCCCCCACATTTTTGTTTACTGTGTTGTATAAATGAATGGATGCAATGCTTATAGGCACTTACTTGGTTTTCCTAGATTTATTGAGTAGTTAATGTTGCTTATGTAATTAAGATGGATTTTTAAAAAATATTTATTTAGTTGCATTTGCCTGCGTAACCACTGGAAGTGAGCTTACAGGTGTTGGTAGTGGGGGAATACCTTTATGGGCAGATGACTGAAGTGTGAGATTATTTTATTTTTTTAAAAAAACTATTACAGAACTATTTTTTTGACTTTTAGAAATTTGTATCACTGCGTTTACCTAATAAATAATGTAAGTTAATTATCAGTTTAAATGCCACACTGTAAAATCAGCACAAAAATGGCTAGTCCTAACCCTTTAATTTATAAAATCAACATGACTCTTTTTTTTTTTTTCTTAGACTCTTCCCCTACCTTGCACTCAACTCTTAAGATATTCTCTTTCTTGAAAAAATTGGGTCAGTTTGATGGCTTGCTTCTCATTCTGACAGGAATACAAGAGGGTGTCCAAAAGCAGCTACTGAAGTCAGGATCAGCATGTACAGATAACTTTGTTAATTTTAAAAGAATTAGCTGAAGAGCTAATCACCATTATGTACCTTGTTCACAGAATGTTGCAAAGTTACAGACAATTGGAAGAAAGCTGATTTTGTGCTAATACATAATAAGAACAAAGTAGATGAACTGTGTAATTATAAGCGAATCAGCTAACACCAGTCTAAATCAGTAATGGATCTGATTAATAGCAAATTTCTAGACAACATAGTAGTTACATTACCTTAATGGAAAATACATCTTGTCAGATAATCTTTACGCGAGTTTTTAGATGTGGTTGACAGACGAGTGATGCAATTTGTGTAACACATTTGGTTTGTTAGAGCAGAGTGCTTTGATTTAGCCGTGTGCTTCATTTTTTAATGTAATTAGCTGAATGTGAACATAAAGTTGGTGGCCAAGAGCTTGATATAGACCATGTGTGTTTAACTCATACTGACTAGGAAAGGGTAGATCATACCACTAGAGTTGGTCCAACTTATGGAGTGGACTGTGCCTAGTTTTGGTGCCTACCACTCAGAAAAGTCAAATAGGTATTCTCTGAATCCTTATATAAGAACTTAAAAAGGTAAGAAGCGTGACTTAATATCCTTGCTCAAAAGATATAAACATGTTTAAAGTAAATACCAGTATATGACATTTTAAAAGAACAAAAATCATACCATTGAAGTTTAAACAGAAACCAGTGCAGGATATTCTTTGGGCCTCTGTTGTCCGGAGATCAAACAAGGAGTTTGTAACTTGAATGTTACAAATACTTATGGATTGTGTTTTATGAAGACGCTACTTGTGTTTGTGCTGCATTGAGAATCCTGGTGCACAAAACACTTGTTGAAAAGCCTTCTAAATGCTCAGATTAATGATTAACATAATAGAGGCAAAGATTTGTTAGTATTTATGAATAAAATATAAACAATACAACTACAAAATAATGTTCAAATGGGTTTGTTATGATTTGTTGCAAAACAAGGCATCTTAAATCTTGTGTAAGAGTTAAAATCTTTAAAATTATTACAAAATAAAGAAAAACTAGTCCAATGAGTTATTACAACTTTTGTTACAAGTGATAAACACTATTTAAACTTAAGTAGAAGCTTACTTGAAAAAGAGACATTACCTTCCTTCCCTTCCCATTACTGCCCTTCTCTATCAAAAAATCTTCAGAGCCTTGCTTGTTAGTAATAATTGATATAATCTGAAACCATGTCTTTCTCTGAAGAATCCTCGCAAGGCCCGTGTAACTCGAAGATTTATTGTAGTGGAAGGATTGTATATGAACACAGGAGATGTTTGCCCTCTTCCAGAATTGGTAAGTGGTTTCAGTTTGCCTTTTAAACTCTCCATATGAAAATATGTGGCTGATGAAATAGTAATAACACATAGTTAAGCCTACATAGAAAAGCTTTGCATGCAGTTTTTTTGTTTACCTTTTTGCTTTCGTAAACTCTACTGATAAACAGCAATCCCAAATCTTACATGGTTTTGAAACTTCTGATCAGGATTAGGATTCTGAAGCTATATGCAATGAGACTTGCAAATGAATATCTGATTGTGATCTTAGTTTTTAACCTGTAAAATATACTGTATTTTCAGCTATGCCGTATGCTACTAAATCATTAGACTAAGTAATATCTAAAAAAAAACCAAACAAAAAAAAATGCAAAAAAACCCTGTCATAAACAGTGACTCCAAGGAAAACATTTGCTATTCAGCATAAATTGGCTTTTTGTGCTGGCTAAAATCTAGTAGATAATGGAAGAAATGCTGTGGAAATGCATCATCTTGAAAGTACTAGATACCTTATTTAAAAAAAAAATCAAAATTTTTTTCAGTACACGAACATTTATGAAATTTAGTCTTACATGGTGGAACAATTTTGAAGGCTTTTAAAATGTCTTAATGACAGAAGACAACTCTAGAGCTGACATTTTCGCGGTATTCAGGATACTGTACTTGTCTGTCTTTACTTTATCTCCCCCACCCATTTTCTTACCGAATTCTGATGAGCTTGACTTGTATTTTTTGCTCTATTTTAGATAAAATTGAAGTATAAATACAAAGTGAGAATATTTTTGGAGGAGAGCCTTTCCTTTGGAGTCCTTGGAGAACATGGAAGAGGAATTACTGAACACTTCGGAATAAATGTAAGTGCTTTTTTGTGGGTTTTGTTGTGAGCAAGAGACTTATACAGGAGCAAATTGCACAATGGATTTCTTATACCTGTCGCATTAGCAGTGTTTAGTAATGTACAATAGAAACTTTAACATACTTTATCAGTCTTAAAGCGTTCAGATCTTGGCACTTTTCTTTCTTTCACGTGCTTACTTGAAATAATTTTACTTATGTTTAATGAGGAAGATAACAAAAGAATTATTACAATGCATAATTTTATGCTTTTTTGGACACTCAGTGAGATGATGATTGCAGTATTTTCCAGCCACATACACTTAAAAGTGTCATACTTGCACAGAAATATTTGGAGGCTAGGGCTAAGTCAGAAAAATCTTTTCAGTGTATAACCAGTGTGCTTTGCTCTGTTACCTTTTACTCCTGCGAGGGAAGCATACAGGGTATTTCAAAAAGGTAGACCAAATTTCAAAGAAACGCGATTTCAAATTGGGTCCATCTTTTTGGAATACCATGTAGGATAAAGCTTTTGGTGGTTCTTTCAAATAAGTTGTCTTACTACTCTACTAACAGGTTAAGCCAAAGTATTTTTCCAAGAGTCTACCTTTTGTAGCGTTTATTGAGCTGAGGAGTACTTTGGAAATCCAAAACAGTGTCCTTGCAGTTGCTATCACAACCACCTGAGCTGGGGAAGTGGGGAAGGAAGAAGTGCTCTTTCAGTTGCCAGCGTCTTAGTGTGGAGCATCTCTCACTACATTCTGACAGTGTCCGAGTTCAGCTTGGAAGTGAAATATCAAATTCTGAGAATTCATTCAGTCTTCTGTTATTTCCTATTGTTTTCATTGTAGGTGTCTTGATACCAAATGTGGAAAATAGAAAAATGAATGTTAAACAGCTTTAGAAAAGTAAACAAACAGTGCTACCATGGTGCTTGTCAAGTGCCATCTGATTAATTTTCTTCTATGTTAAATTCATTTACAAACATAATCTTTCAGTGTTGTCTGCTCAGAATGGGAATTTGTAGCAGTGGTCATCAGTGTGTGTTACAGAGCCTGGCAAAAAATGTTTGCAACTAACAAGTGAAATAAGACAACTGTGTCTCCAAGGTTAACATTCTCATTTAACTAGACTTATGCTCAGTTTTGATCACATTCTAACTCCTACTGGCTGCAGTGGGACTAATTACATTCTTAAAGCATGCTGTCACAGTGCTCTGAGGAATTGTCACCTGTATCTTTATAAATTGTTTTTTCTGTTTATATTCTTCACATTGCAATGCCTGGAAAAGAGTGATCCTATGTAAACAGCTACAGATCCAGAGATCTCAATTTCTCAAGTCCTCTTGTATTGCTTAAAATCGTTATTTCAATTGTAGCTTCATTTTAATATGTAATAGTTTGGTGGATCTTCTCTAGTATTGATAATAATATGAAACAAGATACATCTTTAATAGATTTATCTTACAGTCTTTATGTACTCAAAAACATCTGTTAATAACTTGTTAATTTAACTGGCAGATTGATGATATAGATCTTATTAGTGCAAACATGGAAAACTCACTGGCTTCTATTGGAGGATTTTGCTGTGGAAGATCTTTTATTATTGACCATCAGGTAAGCCAGGTCTCGTTTTTATATGGTATGGCAGGATTAATTAATTAGAAATAAGATTTAGTTAATAATATCAATTTGCAAGGAGTGTTATGATATAAGTTGTATGCAACATTTGATTCTATACAGAAACTGTTCGGTTCTGTGAAATATTGTAGGTGGATTGGAGACCTACTTTAAATCCTCCATGAACCTAGAAGTGTGGAGGAGAGGTTGTTTAAATGTACATGAATTAACTTTTAAAACATTGTCTATACTGCTATAAACAAAAAAGTGATATTTTTGTTTGTTTGTTGGTTTTGGTTTTTGTTGTTGTTGTTTTCCCTTTCCCCCCACAGCGATTGTCTGGTCAAGGCTACTGCTTTTCTGCATCCCTACCTCCTTTGTTAGCTGCTGCTGCTATTGAGGCTCTGAATATTATGGAAGATAATCCAGGTACTTAAATCAGGAAAATCATATTCTTTAGTCTTTCTTCACCCAAAATTCATTGAGAGAAGTATGAGTTACTTCAATTCCTCACCTGTTTAGTCTTCTAAGTCCTTTCTCTTTCAGCTAATTAATTTTACATGCATGATTTTTTTCTTCATCTAATGCTTTTATTCTTTAGTGTTTCCTCCACTTCTTCCAGATGAAAATGGGAGAGTTAGATGGGGCTAGGAGGGACAGAGATGGTTATCACTAAGCAAGTAAGAAATTATTATTCTGCTTTGTAGACTAGTGATATGCTTCTTCCTTGAAAACAAATTCCTTCAAGACAAATGGAGCAAGGACAAGTTAAAGAGAAACAAACAAGAATGTATTTCCTCAGGACTGAACAAGCCTTTCCTTTCCGCTTGCACTACATAATTTTTTTTTTTCTCCAAGTAAGCATCCAGGCAAGAATCTCAGGAATGATTATGCTGCAAACATCTGCAGTTTTGGCAGGACCAAGTACAGGACCTTTGGATAAAGCTGGCAGGCAGGAGTTTCTGCTCTAGGAGTCAGATAGTTGCCCTTGTTGCTGGAATCTAAGAGACATTTCTTGGCAGGGGATGGAGGAGGTAAGAAGCATATGAGAAGGACAAAATTGGCCAAATCTGTGTGAATTTGGTTTTAACCTTCATTAGCGTCAACAGACTTGAGAACGTCTGCAGAGAGGTGCAGTATTTAATTTGTCACAACTAAATAAAAACTACTGGGTAGCCCACACCTAGTCCTTGGAAGCTAAATAAATGAAAGAAAAAATTGAATAAGTTATGGGACTGTTAGCTGTAGTGGAGAGTCAACCTTTACTGAGGAAAAGAACCAAGGTTTGCAGATCCAGGAGTCAAGGTTCCCTGTTTAAGAATCTGCAGTGACTTGGTGAAAAGAGCAAGGAACGGAGTCTGCATGGCTATAGATATTTTATAGATATAAATAAGCCGGACCTGCCCTTTCAATCCCGTTACCAAGTGTTTGTGTCATCCTTTCCGTATGATCATGAACCAATGCAGCTGAAGTAACGAGATAAAGGCAAGTAATGCATTTGTCAGATCTTTAAAGCCTGTCATTTCCTGGCAGAAATGTGAATCAGGAACATTATGAAGAGTAGTGAAAAGATTTAGTACTTCAATAGATATGTATATCTTAGTTTTCCTTCCAAATGCTTTTTTAAAAGTTTTATACTTACAGAAATGTAATATAGAAACAGGATATCTAAGCCTTTTCCTTTGTTTTTGTGTATGTATGTGTGTGTAGACATTTTTCAGACTCTCCGGGCTAAATGCGAACGAATTCACAAAGCTTTACAGGGGTAAGTGTGTCTGTTGGTGTTTTTCTGACTGTTGTTGATTTGACCATGCCTCCATAATGCCAGCTGTAAAGAACTCCCCTTGCCCAAATCTGTTTCTGGCTTTAGAGATACTTAGACTGTGATATGTATGCTAAATAATGTATGTCTTAAACAAAGGAAGTCATTCTTTCCCAGCTGTCTCTGTTATGCTACTAAGAAGAGTCCAAGTTTTTAAAATCCCTGTACAAATATGGAAATGAGATTATACCTTAATGCTAGTGAGAATGTTTGCAAGCCCTTACACATTTAAGTCTTCAGGAGAGCGTGATAGCTTTAAATGGTACGAGGTGTTGATAAGCATTTTGAAAAAAAAAAAAAAGTTTAAGTAAAACCATTTGGGGTGTAGCTTAGCAGATGGTCTTTCAGACAACTCAGTGCATCTTGCAATCACTTTTAGTACAATATCGTTCTTACATATGAGACTCGAATGGCGACTAGTAAGAGAAAGTATTCATTATTCTAGAGGCACATAGAAAATTCCTAGAATTTATCTGAAAAATCAGGATTGTGTTTAAAAGTTCCTAACACTATCCTGTTTTAAAAGATGGCTATCCTGAGTAATAGCTTTTTTTCCTGACAGGTTTTGATACTAAAAAATATAGAAATTACTGTGAGTATTCAACAGCTATTTAATATGCAGAATAGATATTTGGTTGGTATTTTACAAATAATTTTCTCCAAAAGTTTTCTGTTATGTATTACAGAAGTGAATAATGTTTAAACACACACACAAAATCTGTAATGCACAATTTATTATACTAGCTGATTTTTGTAGTATTAGTCAGTTTAGTTGATAATTATAAATATGTTTAAAATATGGGAAAAAAATAGAAGGAAAAATTGACAACCTTTGACTCGTTAATATTCAGGACAAACCAGAAGTGAATAAGTCATGGCTGGTACTTTTCTATCCTGTGACTGATCCTACTTTTTCACTTAAATCCAGTGATTAGCATAGTCACAAATCAACAAGTAGGCAAAATACCTGAGTGTCTGTAATAGGACTTTTGTATTTTTGCCTTGTGGAAAACAATGTAGTAATGTAGAGGCCCCAAAAAATTGCAAAATAAATAGTTCTTCTAGGTCATACAGGAAAGAACTTGAAAGATGTAACAGCACCAGGGACCTGGGAAGCCCTGTAGCATGAAAATTATCCTAACAATTGCATAAAGCAACATCAGAGGGAAGATTTGAATTAATATTTGCAGGGTCCAGTGTGTTGTTTTTTCTTTCAATTAATGACCACACTAGAAAAAGTGTGTGATTTTTGGAAAAGAAGGCAAAGTTTTCAGAAAAAGCTTTTTTTAATACTGCGGCATTAAATACACTCATCTTCCCTGCCTAACCGTGGCTGCTGCTTGACTACAGTTCTTTACAGTGCTCTCACTATGATAGAGTGGAACTAGCTGTTGGTTTAAAAGAGTGTTAAATGGTGGTAGAACTGTACACAGAGAAAGTGGGAAAGAATACACAGCTTTTCTCCTTTCTCATGATAGAACAAATACAATGAGAGGGACAAATTAGAAGTAAAGGAAGTCTTTATTTTGGCCAAAGTGTCACTAACCCATGAAGTTTACGACTTGATATATAAGGACTAATGCATAATTAGCGTTCAAAAAATGTTGGTCTTTATATGGACAATGTTGGGGGAAGAAACCATAGTGTTGTAAGTTAGAGGAGTATCTGGTGTTCATTCTTGTTCTGGGTATAAGCCAAGTGCTGGTTTGTGGGAGAAATGGAAGAATTCTTCTGAATCGTGCATAGAAGTACTTTCTTATTGTCTGTGTCGGTTTATAAAATATATGAAAATGCAATAAAAGATGGGATGATTAACAGAAATTAGGAATATTCTTAACTTTCTTAACAATCTTAGATAAAGGAGATTTCTGTCTTGTATTTAAAAATATGCAGTGTCTTAGTGAACAGAAACAAAGAAGCTCTCTTGCAGGGAGACAGGATGGGTGGGACAGAATTTTGTGGTTTTTTAAAAAGCATGACAGTAGTAGGTAGTATTCCATGAGTATTTCATTACTTATTGCATATTCTATACATGGCTTAGAATTTTCCAATAAAGCCAGTTTTTGCAGAAAAGCAGATTTGTTTTTAAATATTTTCCCTTCCATAGAAACTTGACATTTTTTCAATGAGACCTCATTCTAGTTTTCTGTTAGCAAAATTGAGAAAAAAATGTTACGGTGTTCAGGGCAGCCCAGCTACACAGGGTTCCCTACTGCCAAGAACCTGGTCCTGCCACTCAGTTCTGCAGCCCAGCCTTGTAGCTGTGATGTGGAGGGCTGTGAGGAGGTTGCTCCCCAAGGCTATGTCCATCCTGGTGCATTAACATCAGGAAGCATTTCTGGGTGCTGGATCCCAATTGTCTACTCTGTGAAACTGTTGGAGTGATGCGTGGTGTGGGTTTGGCCCAGGCCAAACAGTGCTGTTTGTAAGATCTCCTGGATATGGTACTAGAGTTGGCATGAGCCAGGAGATGTTCCCAGTGGTCAGTTTGGATATGGCCACCCTGACATGGTGACTCAGATTTTAAAAGTATGGATGTGAGTCATTCCCATTCACCACAGGGCCAAAGAACAGTCCAAGGCATATTTAATTTACTAATATAGAACTATCCTTAAAAGGAGCACTGGAGTTCAGGAGGCTAGTTTTGTTCCTTTGTTACTTCAAAATCAGATCTTTCAGGATTCTCTCTCTTTTGTGTGGAATTTTTTTTTGAAAATGAAACTTTCCCAGCATTTCTTAGGAAAGTGAATTCTGATTCCAGGAATGTTACAGTGTGCATGCACTGGATTCTCAAGTACTTGTTGAATCCTAATTTGACAGAAGCTCAGAAAAACATAGTTAATACTTTACAGGAAAGGTAAGATATTGCCATCAGAAGGCCTCGTGTAAAACTCCTGGGTTTCTTCAAATAGTTGAGTAAGATGAATTATGTATTTCAGTATGCAACAGCTGTGACTAACAGAAAAAGTTCCAAGATGAAAATTAAGTTTGAAACTTGTAAGCAGCCTCTATGAGTAAGTGTATAGCAAATTCAAAGCATGCTGTTCAGGCAAACAGTTTGAATGGACGTGACACACAGCTTTCTTCCTACTCATCTTTTCTCATTAAATCTTTGGAGAGGGGCAGTTTATGATTATCTATTTCAATTAAAGAATTATGTCTGGTTTATAACTAGAAGCTAATACTGTGTCTCTCCAAACAAAACCTAATTGTTTTAGTAGCTTGTCTTAAACTCTGTTCTCCAGCAAATAGGTTTAAATTACAATGAAACTTCATCTGACTTCTAGTCTCCCTGCTTGTAGAATGCTGCTTCTCAGGAGTCAGGTCGCTCCTAGGGAATGTAACTAAGAATGGATATGTTGTACAGCTATACTGTGTATTGTCTTTCTATCTTGTAGCTGGATGTTGAAGTGCTTTTCCTTGTCCTTCCTGTTACCAAATGTTGTATCCCCAATCCCTAGATATGCATGCAGCAGTGACACAAATGCAGTGTGTGTACTTGTATATTAAAGAAATCGCCTGTTTGGTTAGGTTTCAAGTGTAGGTGAATGACACCAGAATGTTTGCAATTTTGTTTGCTAGAGTATAATTTTATTTTTTCAAAGTTGTAATTTATTTCAGTGTGTTTGTAGTACCAGTTGTCTCTCCTGAAGGCTCCAGTTCTGCTGTTTATGGATTTAACATCTCTTCTGCTCTCACTGGGTCTTGAACTTTGTAAAAATAGAAAACTCATTTGAAAATGAGGGTATACATTTACAATGCATGGGAAGCAAGCTCATCAAAGTCAGGAAATCAAAATTACGGCTAATGGTGGACATGTGTTTATGGGAGCTGTTAATTTTGGAGACCAAAGTTCTTGCTTGGATATTGGATACAGTTTTTTGGAGGGGAATAACTAAGTCCATAATATGATGATATGAAGTGTCAGGACAATGAACAATCAAATGTTAATAATTTTTGACAACCAAATGTCTACTATTCAATCAAATTCTAGGAACCCAATTAACAGCTGTCCCCATGTACAGATGTGAGAGCAATTCTAATGTAACTAGTTTTAGAGGAGCTGCTTACTACATGACAGATGATGTTGTAAAGGTGTTCTACAGGAAACAGTTGAAAATCAGAAGTCTTGCCAAAAACATAAACCGTGTTTCTTCTTCCTATGTTATAGATGGATTAAAAGATTTATTATTGTTTATTTTCTTAATACAGATTCCAAAGGCTTGACTTAGCTAGCTGCATTTCTATAAGCAACATACAGGCCTGACACTAACATTTCTACTACATCTTTGTAGGGATCCTTTCATGATTTCTGAATCATTAATCATATTTGCAAAAGGATGAGTAACTATTATTACACAGACTTGCTGAAACTACATTTAATAAACTCCTTAGAGACATTCACTTGATAATTGGTATTATCTTTTACCTATTGTAAGCTGAAATGTGCGTATCTTTTGTCTGCATTAGTATTAGTAAAGTGAAATATCTCTCTCTTCTCTCTTACCACATAGAAAGGGGAAACACTGCTATCTGGAACTTTAACACGTGTGTTCAAGTAGGATGTGCATTAAAGGCTTTTTATTTGTTTTAGGATTTCTGGCTTAAAAGTAGTGGGAGAATCTTTTTCTCCAGCATTGCACCTACAGTTGGAAAAAAGCTGTGGATCTCGAGAAGATGATGTGAAGTTACTCAAAAGAGTTGTGGATTATGTAAGTGTCCCCACAACAATTAAAATATATCATTGCCTTCGAATGTGAGTAATGAAGTGCCTATGGGTATGGAGGCTTGTTGGATAACTTGTTGGAGCTGCAAGAAACTCAGTTTCTTTTCTGGCTGTAGGGCTACATTAAAGACCATCTTCCAACCATTTATTGCTTCAGATTATTAGTTCTGTTGCACTGGGTTAAAATATATATTAGATATTTTACTTCAGAAAATAATTATTTGCTTTTATGTGCTTCAAAACTCAAGTTAAATTGGCATATAAAACTGTTGCTAGGAAAACTTCTCCAATTTCATAAAAATAACGGCTATTGTTTGAACAGAGTTCCGGTTTAACCAGTTGAGGTCTAGTTTTCTGTAATTTTGTGCGTTTGAGTCCATGAACTGGGTCTTTTTGTGTGAAGCATCTCATGTTTTGTATGTCGTATTTTTTCTATCTTCAATATACATTGGTTCTCTTTCTCCCACATGAAGGAGATGAAGGTTGATGAGGAAGTTTTATATTTCAAGCGGCAGGTAAACAAGACTACACAACAAAAAGAAACTCTGAAGTTGATTTCCTTGAAAATATGCTTAAGTATGATTTAATAGCCTACTTAATACAGCATTTTTGTCTGATTACTTGGAGAGGGAAGCTAAAGAAACTACATGCTGACCTGTTTTATGTGTTTATGCTGTATCAAAATCAGAGGTGATTTTGCACAACCTTCAAAACCTCCATTTGGGAAGGAAATTAAAGTTATTCTGACATCAAATTCATAAAAGTTAGTTATGTGTATTTGGTGATCAAAAGGATATGCCATCAGAAGTTCCCAGATTGACGACTACTGTATGTTCTTTATTTGTAGTGCATGAATAGTGGTATTGCATTAACTCAGGCCCGCTATCTGGAGAAAGAAGAAAAATGTCTTCCTCCGCCCAGGTTAGTAGAAAGTCAATACATTATTTCATTTTATTGAATGTGACACTTTATCTCTTTTCATACGATGATGGGGTTTTGTTCGGTAGGCTTGATTGAATAATTGGTCCTGTAAAGCCGGGAAAGGCTCCATTTTGAGGTATATTTTCAGTCGCTGTTACAGGATGCTAATACCCTGAAATAACTGTATCAAAACTACCTAAATCTCAGTGATCAGCATGTTGCCTGTTGCCAGGCACATTTCCATTATCTGCACATCTGCAGTTGAAAAAGGTAACAATCAAATTTCAGGGGGAGGGAAGAGAGGGCAGGAAGTAGTCTGACCTTTTCTGTTTAGTCTTGTCTTGTTCCTGGTTGAATTTGAGTTGATAATAATTTCCCTAGAGTTAGTGATCTTAATGTGTTGAAATTAGTACAAGAAAAGTCTAAAGCTGAAGGCAAGGAGTAAAGTTTACCATGTATGTTCTGTTTTTCTTTTTCTAGTATTCGAGTAGTGATAACAGTGGAACAAACAGAACAAGAACTGGACAAAGCTGCATCACTTCTTAAGGAAGCTGCACAGTCTGTCTTGAATTAGACTGCTGTTCTGAATTTCGCTTTCCCAAATTATCAGGACAAGTGTTTTACACTGTATAGTGACTTCAGATATTCAGGTTCTTCCACTAATGGCATTGAAACCTGACTAACACAATTTTTCCAGAATGCTACAAATGCAGTGAGGGGAAGAGTGCTGAATTTTGGAACTGGTGAATGACACAGTGTACTTGCAATTCAAACTCTGCCATTTACTAGCATTCCTTAAAAGGGGATAACTCTTCCCTAAGTTGCATCTTGAAAAGTTTTAAATTTATTTCTTCAAAACCTGAAATGTTTTAAAAAATGTATATGAACATTCAGCTTTCACCAAAAACGTCTAAAATGTATCATTTTCTCTGCGTATTCTCAGAATTTAGGAACTTCAAATAAATTTCAAAGGATTATTCCTCCCCACTACCCCCAAATGAAGATAGGCTGTTCCTAATATGCCAAAAGGGAGAAAATAACACATTAAGAGTTAATTTTGTGCTATATTATATCATTTATTATTGAATTATAGGAGGAACTTCAGTTCTTCTTTGTTTCTATCTTTCTGTAACCATTTTTTGAAACTAATTTTTACAAATGCCTGGCCAGAGAATTGCATTATCTAAATGGTAAATTTGTATTAAATACTATTTGCTTCCTGCATTTAATACATAATTATATGCATCTTTGATATTATGGGTGAGGTTTTTCATACAATTAACTTTAAAACATCTAAACTGAAACCTCTGAATTGTGAAACTGGTGTAATTCCATTGCAGTGTGTTCAGTCAGGGGGGTTTTGCACCAGTCTTGAAGACAAGTCATAAGCAGCATGAAGAATGAACCAAGATTTTGAAACATCAACTAAATACTTAGCTTAGTCACACTACTTTGAAGCACTAAAATGGTGTGTGCTAAGTTTTATCTCTAAACAGATATACCTTAGAGGGGAATACTCACAGATAGCTAATAAGTGTTTAGGTGGTACAAATACTACTGAAATACAATGCAATACATGCACATAGACCCCCAATTTAATTAGATAGCAATACGTGGAGGTTATGCTGTTAGGATTTTCAGTAAGAACATGTAGACATTACACTGATGGACCCATTACACCAATCAGAGGAAGCTGGTAAGGAAGAATGACAGTAAGCTGTATCTTTTTATAAAATAAAAACTGTAGCTATGTATTTCAGGTTTCACTTTGAAAATGCCTGTTTAAAAACTTTGTATTCTGCCTGATCTGTATTCTGGGTTGTTTTGTACTTATGTACCTTTTTGGTTGCTGCTACAAGGACTACAGGACTATTTTTGAGAAACATCATTCTTTAAATAAAAGGTTAATCATGTTTGATTCAGATTTTTACTTGTCATATAATTAGATTTTGTAGCATGATCAACCATATTTTTTTGAATATTCTGCATCAGATCAGCATAGTCTGTGTTGCCTCTTTCAGTTCATAGTGACTGTGCTGGCTTTCAAAACTTCTCGCTAGCAAATATTCAGATAAACCAGCTGAAGTTGTGCTGGGGCACTTCTGTGAGTATTGCTTGACTATCCAAAATAGTCAAATCATTATCTGTGCAATGTAGAGAAGCATTCATCCCCATGTGAAAAGAGTATTCCTGTTGCACTGACATTTAAGTTTTTCTCTAACAGTGAGTAAAAAAAGCCTGTGAGAAGCCAACAATTTAACAGAGAAAAAATGTGGGGAAGGAAGATGATTCCCATTTTACAGACTGGAACTGCAGTGCAGAACAATCAACATTCTCAAGATCTTCAGAGATTGTGAGAAATGGAAATTAAAACTTATCGCTATACTTGGAGCTTGTGAGCCATTTTTGGTTTGATAATTGAAACTTGAATATTCAAGTAAACTCAAGCGTTTGATGTATGAGCTGGGAACAGATGAGGTACTTAGATTCCAGTGCAGCATAATGAATGGTTTGGGGGTTCAAGGTAAACCAGTGAAGGTAACCAAATAACCAATTAGCATTGAAATAGTAGGTTGCAGAATCTACAGTCACTTCTTGCGTTTTGTTTTGGAGTATCTGCAAATGGGGGAAATTTTTTATTGGCACTTTTGAGAACTAGCAACATTCTTTGGATACATGGGTTTGTTTTGTTGCTTCGGGGGTTTGGTTGGTTGGGTTGAGTTTTATTGTTGTTATGTTTGGGTTTTGTTTGTTTGGTTTGGTTTTTGGTGGTTTTTTGCTTTAAAATGAAGTGATAGTACCTAAATTGACAGGAGCAGAGTGGAATTTCTGGCAGTTTCAAGGCTGTGACTAAGTGGTTCTGATGAAACAACAGTTCAAGTATGTTGCTAAGAGGTACTGTCATCTTGTTCATTTGGCAAACACATACCCAGCATTAAAACATCAGTAAAGTGGCCTTTGTTTGTTTTTTACAAGAATATAGAAAATAAGGCTTTAGATCCCACTATAGTGAGCACATTATGGTTGATAGCAGTTGGAGTACTGTTGTAGTGAGTGTTTTACTGACAGGTTATATACACAGTCTCTGAGAAATTAAGACGCTTATGAGATGTAGCTGGCGGAGAAAGATATCCCTGGCCAGTTTAAGCATGTCTGGCACTCTTCATTTTGGCTTTTTTGATAAATGTCTCTGACATGGCAAGCAGATGAAGAGAAGGATGGCTCTGGGGAAAAAAATTGGTTGGGGTTGGGAAGACAGCAGGTGATTCTGGTTAAACTTTTGACATTAAAAAATCAGAAGCCTGCTAAGGTGCTTAAGTTCTCAGTGCTCTAGGCTGATAAATATACGAACAAGTCTGGTTTAGTTGCTTTGTGGTTATGTTTGGACGAAGCAGGACTTTTTCATCCATTTCTTTAGATATGGGAACGAGACTGGGGTCTTAATAAATAAATGGAAAGCTGTTCAGCAGGATCCTGTGAGGTGAATCAAATGCATAAGGGCCTTATCCCAATCTTCAAAGTTGCTATTGTAAATAAATATCTGTATTCTTAATTTTAATTCAACTGATTTTATGTGTTTTGCTCTGCCAGCTATTTGGAACAGAGTTTCAGATAAGTGGAAGCATCAGAATAATAAATAGTGATCAAAAATAAATGTTTGGGGTTTTTTTGTGAAGGATTAGTATTTGATAGTTGAGAACGAATACATTTTAAGTGTAATAAGGTGGCCATTTACTGAAATTGTCCTGGTGAAAGCAGTTGTTTGCAATATGTGGGGACTGGGATGGACTGGAAATAATTTATATTTTGAAGGCATTTTGGCTTGAAGAAGCATGTCTATGTGAGATATATATATATATTATTTTTTTTAACAAAGAGATCTATTTTCCATGAGTATTTAAAAATAATTGTTTGGTTTTTGCATAGGTTCATTGTTTTTAGAGCAAAACCTACAGATGCCTTTTCTGTTTATTATAGTAATCATTATTTTTGGATACGAGGTGAAGTGCATAAGGAGAGTATTAAGAAAAAGAGAGAGGTATGGCTGAATAACTTTGATTTTTTTTCTTTTTTTTTTCCCCACTTTTGAAATATGATCCCAGTCCCTGCACATAATGGTGTACTGTCTCCTTTCTGTCACTCCATCTGGACTTTATTATTTTAAAACAGGGTTGTGGAGTGCTGGCATTCGCTGATCTATGAAGCTGCTACCGCGACAGTGTCTTGCATCTTAAGATGACTCAAGAAATGTACATGAGCTGTAAATGCTGCTTAAACAGAGGAAATATTTACAACTAACACAAAACATTTGTACATTAAACTGTTTCAGTGTCCTAATAAAAGGAAGTGTCTGGATAACATTTCTTGTGTTTCTGTGTTCTTTGGCAGTTCTCATGCTAATAAGATATTAGACTTATTCTGTCTTTTTGTTGATGGATTTTTAAGATTTTAGTTTCCTGTCCAGTGTGTGCTAGGTCATTGCAAAATATGCATAATAAAAGTCACATAAACAAATCAGCTGAGCTGAAGATTGCTGGAAGTATCTATCAATGAAGGATAGTTCTCTACATGACCACTTTCTAGTACTTAGGTAGCAGATGCTTAAGGGGAACTGCTGCTGGAAGCTAGATACTCAGCCAGATACAGTTTTGCTGTGACTAAGTGTAGAATTTCTGATGTATCAACAAACTCTTGAGGCCAGATGAAATATGCCCTGGCTTTGGAGACCTTTACGGAAGAAAATACTGCAGTCTTGCCTACCATGCTGTATGTGTAAGATTTCTCTTTACCCCTGTTATAGAAGGTGTTACCACCTGACTCTGCATGCTCTTTGGATAACTTAGCTGCATTTTCCAGCAGGGGATCCAGCATTGTCAAAACCCAATAAGTAACAGAGTCAGAGGGAAAACTGCAGATTGGAAATGCGTAATCTAGTGGTTTAACTTGGATTTGATGCAGGCCAAAAATGAGAGCATTTGGGGACATTACTAGCAGAGATGTCATTACCACGTAAAAGAACGAATCCTGTCTGCGATTGCGGTTTTCCAGTACTTGCAGGGCATCTGCAAAGAGGGCAGAGGCTACTTCTTCACAAGGAGCTATATGAAGAAGAGAAGGGGCAGTAGGTATAAGTTGTACCAGGAAAGGTTTCATATTGACATAAAGAATATTTTTCCAGTGACTGACTGTTCTTCTCACTGTAAAACAACCTCTCCAAGGATGTGGTGGAGCCCTCATTACAGGAGGATTTCAAGACACGACTGGACGGGGTGCTGGCTAATCTCATCTAAGCTTCCTTTCCCATGAAAGGTTGGACCAGATGATCTTTTGAGGTCCCTTCCAATCTGGGATGTTCTGTGATTCTGTAGTTCTATGATTATAACTCCAGACAGGAAGTGGCAATAATTTTTGACACACTAGTCAAAATTGGGTTTCTTTCGGAGCAAACCCTTTGTTGATTACCAAAGAATGTCACAGTAAGCATTGAGGGGAATACATGAGAAAGAATTTAAACTCCGTGCATTACAATAAGTGCACATTAAACTGATTTTAAAGAGAGAGGATTAAAAAAAGTGATACAACAGTAGCACTTCTTGACAATCTGAGAGGTGGATGTGACTCCTTATCATTTTTCAGTGGTTTGGACTTTTTGTGTTCTTTTACATAACAAGATAGTGAAACGGCTGTGCTGTACAGTTAATTGCTGAAAGATCAAACATTAAATTTTTCGTTTCAACTTTATCCAGCATAGTATTTTTTTATAAACTAGCTTCAGTTGTGTTTATCATGTTTCTACTGAGTAAAGTTTTGCTTTTGTGTCAATGGTGAATGTGAACTTTAATTACATAATCTAGACAGACTATGATACCCCTTACCATTGTACACACCCTTTAGATTTAAAATCTGAGAGTACTTAAGTGGCCTTTAAAGTAGCTGCTATGGAATGCTCGATGGCAACAAAATTATTATTTATGCTGATATGGAATATTCAATGGTAACAAAATTACTATATGGCTGTTCAGGTAGACTATTTTATTGGTGGAAAGACTATAGGTCTAATTTTGATCCATCCTTAGATTTCCATGGTAAAGCTACACACAAAGGATTGCTAGGAAGCAGTAGTCAGCATTTGTCCCTATAAATTTCCTAACTTTTTCATGGTTGAAAGAACTACACAGAAGTTAAGCCATAGTCATGATTGTATACAGATTGTTTTACTGAAATGTGCTGACTTTTGAACTTTGTTGATAAACATATTTTAAATACTTTAATTGCTTATACTTAAATTAATAATTTTAAATTGTTTAATGATTTTAAAAGATCAGAACTTTTAAATGAGTTGCTCTTTTGTCTTGAAGCTTTTGCTATTTCCTGCACCTTTGTTTTCCAGTCATCTTCCTACTTTTTTTTTTTCCTTCATTTTCTAGGATAGCCACCAAAAATAAATGCATTGTTAGTTGCTTAAGAATTACTTCAACAGTGGAAGTGTTTGGTATACAGTAGACCTTGTTATAGCGATTATGTTCACATTTCATAAATACAGAGGCATGTTGCTGTTGTCTGACTGGGTGGGAGGCAAGTGATGTGCAGAAAGTTGCATTAATCTGGAGGTTTAATACGATGGTACCAATTAATTTGATTTATTAGGCAATGATGCCAGTGAAAATGCAATGACTCTGTTTCAGTCTGGTTCCAGTGCTCATCTGTTCCTTGATGCATAGTGTTGGTGAATGCTGTGCAATTTACTATGCACGAATATTTGAGGTTTGAAGCATGAGTTAAAATCTGGAGAAACACATAATGACTCAAGTGTCAGTGATCACCTTGAAGTACAGAAGGCCAGTTCTGTCATTTTAGTAACTTTTTACTATTTGAAACCGTAGAATTAAGTGTGGGTAAGATATCACAGCTGCAGTATCAGACATGCTGGAGTTACAGGTCAAAAACAGAAACATTTTTTGAATGCTATGAGGTGAAGAAAAAAAGATCGTGATTTTTTTAAAAAAGGTGTAATTTGGTAATATTTGAGGGGCCCTCCATTTGAACATGAAACATAAAGTGCTCATTAAGTGCTGGTTAAGAGTAATAAGATACAAGAATGCAAAGTGCTACAGTGGAGTTGCAATGGAGAAAAACAACTACAGGATCCTAGCTATCACTAGTAATTAGACTAGGTTACAGAAGTTAACTATCACCAGAATTGTTGCTCATCCATTGTTGGTCCACCCAAGTCTAGGGAGTAACAATGCACATTGGAGAATGGCGAGCTTGGTTCTGAATGCTGGAAATTGTTGCATATCAGGAGCTGTTTGTGTTTGCAAGAAAAAAATAGTGATAGTGACTCACCTCACTGCAAAATTAGATGCAACTGAGAAATCATGAGAAACTAGCGAATGAAGTTATAGATTTCCTTTGCAACCTGAGGGAAGAGTTCAATGTGTGATAACAAAGGGAGTTTACTGTGTATCCACACATATTCCTGTAAATACTTTTGTTGTGTTGGGCTAAGGAAAGAGTTGAAAACAGCCATGTGAAAACAAACAACAGTTCTGATCAGAGCTAAGAGATGGTATCAAATGGCAAAGTTTGAACAAATTTTAGTTTAGGCTACTTCAACCCTTAAAATTTAAAAAAAAAAAAAAAAAAAAAGGAGTTCGGCATATGTGTACTGCTTTGACCACAGAGATTCTTTGTGCAGCCAGCAGGGCAAAAGAAAGGTGTAGTAAGCTGACTCATGGGTGAAGGAGTTCTTGTTGTCACAGATGGAAAAATGGGAGCAACATTTTACTATGGAACTGTCGAAGGGCAGCATGAAACTTGTACAATGTCAAATCTGTTTAGCATTTGAGTATTTTACTTGATGACTGCAGGGCCTGACACAGCCCTTATTCCAGAAAACAAGGGCAGCTTCAGAAGAGTCCTATACTGCTAGTATACACCTTTGTGTGTGTGTTTATCATCCCTTAAGGTAGTATTGATGAATTCGAGGAGAGAAGTGAAAGAAGAGCATCTTGCTGTGGAAGCAGACTGTGTTCTAGCTGCTGTGTCTCTGTTCAGTAGGATATACCCCAAAAAACCACTGATTAATCCTGCTCTCTTCACAGACATCACAGTATTGCTTTTGCCAGGCACTAATGGCAAAGAGAGAAGTTTGAAACATCTTTGTTACCATTGACACTGGAACAGCAACTTCTAGACCGATGGATAACTTTAAGTGCTCATATGTTAGCCCAGAGAATCCAGAGGTGAAAGAGGGTTAATTTTCATGTTTTCTCGAAAGATCCAGGTGTGGATCCTGTGTTATTATCACTTTTCATGTGAATTATCCACTGCCTTAACATTATGATGTAATTCCTGAAGTTCATGCAAGAGCAAGCTAGGTTTCTCAGATAGCACAGGAGCATCATGCTGTGCTTCCCAACAGTCTCAGGATGTATGAGCCCCTTATTACTTGCAGTTCCCTGTCTATTTCTTTTTGTAAATGTAAATTGTTTTAAATATAGATTTTTTTCTAAGAACTACCTTAAACTGTGGAATGTTCCTGAGCAGAAATCAAGGGACCTACTATACCCTTGAAGACAGGCTACATGAATTCACATAGAAGTACTCAAATTAACTAGCTTGTTTTCTTGGCTGCTGAATAATTATGTTGATGATGTTTCCCACTTAGAGGCACTCAAATGTCTAGGCAGTATGCTCAGCAGCTAGTATAAATATTTTGGTGTGGTCAGCTGAAATTACTCATTTTCATAAATCCTGCAGCCACTTGAAATGTCTCAACTAGTCAGAGATGACTGGAATGGAAATATATATTATTACATTGATGTGGTGTTTGTTATCCTTCCCATGGTACAGACGATTAGGAAAAGCGCTCTGCGGCAGAGAGAATATGTTTCCTTTGTTAAAGGAAAATATTTCACTGCTTCTGGCAAGTAAAAATAAATAGAAAAGTATATTTTTTGTGTATATGAGAGAGAAAATATGGCTTTCTTTTTACTCACTTGTATCTCAAGTTTTTCTTATACCATTATACACAATATGAATGACCTCCTATGCAAAAACATGTTTAGCATTGAAGAAAGTGCAGTTAAAACTCCACCTGCCATTAATAAGCAGCTGCTTTCTGAAGACATATGTATATTAATATGTATATTTCTTTTAGAGATGTGCAAAAAGAAGAACATAATCTTGCGGGTTTTCGAAAGCTGAAATTTCTGATTTTTAAGCTCAACCTCAGGTATGTAGGTTTGCCAGAGGAATCTTCTGCAAGCAATTGCAGAGATCTAGCAAGCTGTCAGTTCAGTCATAAAGTGAAAGAGAAGCTTTTAAATCTAGATTTTTTTCTTAGTATTTATGTTCATTCAAAATTATAGGATTTGTGTTTAAATTCTGAAAATAAACTAGTCTGTTTAACATTAGCTTTTAATTTGTGCTTAAGCTTGAAGTACTAATAAGTACCAAGTTTTTCATTAGCATGGGAGACTCCTTAAAACGCAACATGCGGGAGTGTTTTGACATTTTGAAAGAGAGTTAGACTTCATAGTTCTTTTATGTACGACCACATGAAGCGGGATAATGGAAAGTACTTGACCCATACCTGTGCTGTTACCTTTACAATTCAGATACTGGAGCACTGTTTCTGTCTGACATAGGAGTACTGCTATGCAGAGTTTGCGAAGAGTTGATAGGATAGTTTGTGGCAGAACTGCATGAAACTGTGGTAATTTGGATGTTTTTTGGTTTTGTTTTTTTAATTAGACAGAAACATCTTACTTGTTTCCAGTGTTAGCCAGGTAAGTCCTCTGGTTTCAGTACTGTAGACAGCATTTAAATCATTAGGTATCCCAGGCAAGTTTGGTACTCCGCATAATGATAATACTACGAGTATGTAGAATACGTGCCTCATGGAAATGAGATTGTTGGTTTCTAATGAAGTCATGGTTTCACTGACTTTGTTAATTTATTACTGCTAATATTTGCCCCACAGAGGAAGTAAACTAGTGACCTTATTTTGTGCATAAATTATTGGGTTTGATCTGTTCATACGTCCTTTTAGCCAGATAAACCATATACAACCCCGATATTCTAGGATTAGGGATTAGAGCATTTTTGTTGATAATCTGCTCCTAATCCAGCAACTGTAGCTAAAACCAATTGTGTTGAGTGTTAGTGTTGCCTTTTACCATCAGAATACAAATGTGTCTAATTCTGATTGAGAGATGTGAGCCATCTTGGCCAACTGTCCAATGCCCAGTCTCTAAGGGCCTACACAGCCTACTTGTTTCCTTTTCCTTCGGTTTTGGCCTGTTGCAGTTATGTGTAAATCTGAATTAGAACAGCTTTTCACTCAAGTAGGCAAACCTAGACTTACTTTTATGAGACTTGTCAAAAGCTAGTGAGATTCTTGAAGGATATGAGCAAGTTGGTGTTGAATATTTTGTTGAATCCTGTTGGTATTAAGTGCTGCATTGGTTGGCATGAGAACTGTAATGTGGGAGGCAACCATAGTATAACAGCTAGATCAAGAAAGCAATACTTCTACCCTCAGGCAGGTGGTTGTATTTTTGACCCAATATAGCTTCTTTAATCATTTAGCTACACAGCAGATCTGAGAAGGCTCCAGATGGAGGCTGAACCTACGACCCCCTGACATAAAAACATCTATGATACCAATTACACCATCTGTTGGTCATAAAACCACATTCTCTATCTTTTCTTGGCTCTTGTGTTATACAAAAGCTGAAGGGTGATATTTGGAGCTGTTCTAGTTTATCCATGCAATTTAATGCAGAACACATTTTCACAGAGAGGGAGAACAAAGCACAATAGCACTAAAGTTCAATTTACATTCTCAGTCAGTGAAAACAAAAATGAAAATAAAAAACAGTTGTCTGAGTCATTATTTATACCCAAACTATGGCTTCAATTGTAGTTTTTCGCAGTGCTTGTGATTTAAAAAAAAAACCTAAAGAACAACTTCTCCCACCACCACCACAGTTTCTGAGGGCCTGGATTTGAATGATCTGTAAAAATACAATTATAGCAGCATTGAGGTATACGCAGATCGCATTATTAGATGATGTGTGCCTAATTCTAACTTTTACCTTTATTTAGGGATTAGGGATTTGTGTTTGGGAATGTACAGTACCTATCTGAGTGTGGAGTATTGTTAAGCTGGAGACTCAACCAGTCCAATACACATACCCTGAGAACACCTCTGGATATAGGTCTCTCCTGTCCAAACTCCCTGATCAGCCTCGTGAAACTGGTGCTCTGAAATACTTAATAGACGTTGAAATTAGATCTCAAATGTTGTCCTCCTGTGGGTACAATGGTGGTTTACTGTCGTCATCAGAAATGACAATGGAATACTGAGGGCTGGGATATAAGGAATGATGTACTGAAATACAAGACGTCATGTGTTAGGGATAAATCTGATGGCATAGGTCCACCAAAGCAAGGAAACGAGAGAATGTGCATTACTGGTGCAGAATGGATAACTGCAGTGAGGTGAGTTTTACATCTTTTAGGAATATTCTGTTAATACAATAAAAATTTTATTTGTGGTGTTTGACTGCATTGTAGTAATGACATCTTATGGAAGCTGTATCATTAAATTCAGTGACTGCTTTTAAGCATATTGTCTAACTGGAAGAACAGTTTAGACACCTTTCTTACTATATGGTGGTGTTTTGATCAATAGTTGAAAAGACTAGAATGCTACTGCCACAAACAAGCATGACCTATTCATTCTGGTACTGTATCTGGTGATTGGTTCTGTGCTTCATGATCAGTGAAGTCCAGACAACATTACTTTTTAAGAAACCTTGTTATATAATACCCCCATTTAGCTGTCCAACACAAAAATAAATGTCTGCTATATTATGTAAGTGATCTAGGTATACAGTAGGAGGGGGAAATACTTCATAAAAGAAAGTCCAAAATCCCGACATCTCACTCATCCTTTTGTAACTGGCTTCCTAGGGCGAGAATAAAGCATTGAATAAAACACAGTTAAGTTTACTGTTAATACATTGTTGTTTTGTTATTGTCACTTCATCAATACTTTTTAAATAAACCATCTTCTTCTATCTTAAAAATAATACCTAATCCATACAAATGGAAGTGAAAGAGTTGAAAAATGAAATTGTGAAGTTTCTGCAGAATCTTTGTCATTGGTTAAACTGAGGAAAATATTTGAGTTTTCCATTTTGATTTATTTCTTTTGTGTACATCTCCATAGGGTTATACCACAAACTTGGCAAATATGAGTGGCTATGTTGAAGCCAAAAAGAGGAAATAGGTAAGTGCACACCAATCAGTAGGGTAGATAAAGTGACAAAAGCACAATTATAGATACACTTTTCTTCTGCCAGCAGAAGAATCGAGCATACTTTCACCAGAGCCTTTATCATTGGTTAATACTAACAATGTCCCCTAAAAAAAGTGATTTCCATGATTTATCATAGGATCTATACTCTGAAAAATAATACTGACTATGACTTATAATGGTAAAAATTATGTCTGTATTTTCTAAGTTCTCAGTTCAGCCTCAACTTTGTTGTATTCATCTTCATAAACAAATTTGGATACTTCAGTATTTGCTCATGTCTCTCAAAACCACTTGTCTGTCATGGTAGAATTTAACGTTTTATTGTGGTCACAGTTCTCCTTTTTTTTTTTTTTTAATACTTTGTGTTAACAATAATACCCATCTTGCTGTTTTTTAAAAAATTATCTTGGAAGAGATCTCAAAAGGCCTTATAGTCTGCTCTGATGAAGAATCAAGTACATATCAATAGTTGGTAGTAGGAGGATACTCTTGCTGATACTAGAAAACTTCTGCTGAACACAGTTAATAAAAGACCAACCACACTGGATCAGGATCTGTCTGCCCAGGAACTTGTTATCAAACTAGAGAACACCTGTAAGAAAGACTGCTTTACCTCAGTTAAGAGTATCATTTCTGTTTCTTAAGATCTTGATCTTAAACGTGCAAAAGGGCTCAACACCACAGAACTCTAATAGTCAAATCCTGTAGTGCTCATCTGATTTTTTTTTACTTAATGTCACCATAAATAATGCAAAATACATCTTACTATCTGAAATATCCTTCTTGTAGTTCATTCCATGTTTTGCAACATTGTACATTGTATATTAAGGTGTGCTCTTATGCTTCCACATCACATGTTAGAAGTAATGCAAATGAAGTTTGGCAGAGAAATCATCACTGCTTGAATAGAGAAGGAAGGTGGCGTTTCTGTTGTAGTTTGTTTTGTTTTGTAGATGAAGGCCCGTTCTCTGAAGCACAGACTGAAAGTCAAAGTGGTATGAATTTTCATATCCTGATCCAAGATGCAAGTTTTATTTCTCATACCATCACAATTTTTATAAAATTTTGGTCAATCTCCCCTTGGTTTTAGTTTTCTCACTTCCAAAAAGTGTTTACACAGCTTCTTTAAATTTGGGGTGCATATATGCACGTTTCCATAAGACTTTGAAAAACCTCTGAGCCAGTAAGTTGTGTAGTACAAAGCATTTATTATGAGGCAAATCTCTATTTTCAAGTCTTGTGTCTTTCACTTCTGTGCTGTGTAATTTACAGTAAAGCTTTAGATCTCTTTAGGAAACAACTGTTTCATCTGAACTCCTCCATAACTTCTGACAGACCTGTCCAAATATAGCGACATTGGTAGTAAAACTTTAAATAAATTTAAATATGGCAGGTTGTGAAGGTTGTGGTTATCAGTGTATGCGTTTTGGACAAAAAAGTCTCTTCTAAGGTTTACTAAAACCAAATAAACCTAAATGGAATAAAATTGGTAGAACTGTATTGTATAAATGTTAGTGTAAATATAGTCTTCATGGTGGAAAATAATGAAAGATGACCTGATAAACAGATATGTATTGGAAATTATTTTGCTAGTTGGCTATGCATTTTTCTCTAAGTTTAATCCCATTAGATCGCTCCAAGTATCCCTATATATGGTAGTCCTAAAAAATATTAACTGCGGTGTTTATTCCCTTTGTTGGAAGGTATGCGTGTTTTTGTTTATATAGAAGTTAGTTATATTACTTTTGTTAGGCATGTCTGATTAAAATTTGCCAAGAAGGTTGTAGAATAGTTCCCATGTGGATACCAAGTTTCTTTTTATAACATTTCAGATTTTATTGTTTCCATAAGTTTTCAACTTCATTCAATCCTTTGTTTCAAGTCTTCCCAACAAATTTTAGTTATGATTGTTCAAATCTTCTTTGTAATATATTGCATCAGATTTTAAAGCAAATGCTGACAGCAGCAGTATTATACCCAGCATACCAAGTGGATACCACATGGTTTGAATAACAGGCACCCCTGGTGAGGGTGGATCAAATCAAAATCCTTGCATAGTCATGTAAAATGCACTGATAGAAATCTGTCTTTAAATCTGCGTTTTTATTTAAAAATTGATTATTTTAGAGTTTATCCTTCCACTGATGCATAGATGTGATTCCCACTAATGCTAATGAAAGCTGGAAAAGCTACGTCTTCAAGTAGTCCTAGAAATCACCCCAGCCTTATATACCACTAAATAAGAAAAATGGACCCTGTAGAGTTCATTGTAGGCAACAGGAAGGCTAACATTAAGTTCTTAAACATCACAGTCCTTTGGTGTTACTGTCAATGCTAAAGACAAGATTTTTTTTTTTCAATTACGCCTTGGCCTGAAATTCTTAGCAACAGTTGCTGCCTTTCTGCTATTTAAAATATTAAAGCTGTAAACTAAAAGTGAACAGCAAAAGTTAAATTCCAGGAGTATCACTGGCATTACCTCATTTATGTTGTACACAAGAAATATATTTATGTTTTGGCTAAACTTTGGGGATTTTTGTTTGTTTGTTTTTTTCCTGACAACAAAATAACAGAAAATGTTATGAAACTGCAAATGGAAATGGAAACAGCAAGTAGACTGAATATATGCAGAACTCTGTTTAAGAACAATTATCTTCTCCTTATTGCACTGTTAATTCTGTCTTCTTCATTTTACTTTAACGGCATTGTTTCCAAATAATTTAAACAAAAAAAAAGGGGGGGGGGTTGGGATACTAGTGGTTGGTTGCATTAGAAGATCTTGTAAGATTATTTTAATAATATACACACATCAGTATAAAACAAACTCCGTGGTACATCATTAATAAAATATGCATAAGCCCAGTATACAATCTCCATGTTCTACGAGCTCAAGCTCTTGTTCACAAAGAAACTTCCATAATGACATTAGCATCCATGGCAAGCTGTAGGTTTCACATTCAGCCCCACTGGCAACAGTTATGCTAAAAATATTGCAGTTTTTCCCCCCATTTTACAGTGGAAAAAAATATATCTCATGGTTCCTTCCACCCAGATGTATTTATTCAGTTGTTTTTCTTTCTAGTGTCATGTGCAGCTCAGAAACGTTCTCATCCATTCTGGTTCATTTCAATGTGAGCAGCCCTGTACACTGTAAGTCACGATATAACAAAAGTCTCCTGACTCCTTTCATACCCATGCAAAACTCTATGCTGTATTTTCCCCCTTCCTGTCGAATCAAAAGCTATGTAAGTGTAGAAATGCAAAGTTTAAGCAGACCACCTTCTCTGCTTTCCTTGTTATCCACAACTGACAGGCAAGAGAAAAACTGCTGCTCAAACTTTCCCCATTTATCCTTGACGTTCCCAGAGGGCTTTGGGTCCAAGTAGGAAATGAGCTGTCCTGTTTCTCCACTTTCTTATTTTTGTATCTGGGGTGATTCCCAGGCTGCTCGGTCACTGCTGAGAACCTGGGAGCGGACAGTTGCGCTCAGGGTCTGGGTCTTGCTGCGTCAGCGTTGCCCAACATCAGATGTTGCACCAGGTGGCAGCTGGCACATACTGGGGCCTTTTAGGTGAACTCTTCTCCGCCAAAATGACACTGGTGTCTCAGAGATACAATCGAGTCTACGCAATAGCTCAGAGCATTGGAGTCTAATTTAACCGTGATATTTAATTTAATTACAGATTTGTTGTAAGAATTGGACTGTTGCTGCTGCTATGGCTGGTTGGGAAAGTTATCAAGAACTGTTCATTTAAGAGCCTTTCATGTAAGGCAGGTAGACACTTGTGTAGTGCAGCAGCTGATGTTGTGCAAGTGAGATAAACTTTCATCAAAACCTGTGGCTCAGCAATTTCTGAACAACACAGGAACCAAAGTAAGTTTTCTCTCCTCTTTGATCTTGGTCAAATTACAGCTGTTAGGGGACAACACAACAGTGGTGACTGATCTGACAATCTATCCTTGCCTGTTTGCTCGAAGTGGGAAATGCTGACTGATGTCAGATGAGGGGTATGAATCCCTGTAAGCAGAGCCTCAGATTAAGCAGAAATTCACTTGCACAAATGGGGCTGAAACCAGGAAGTATATTCCCACAATTCCTGAAACGAAACAGGACATGGGGCCACTGAAATAGCTGACCAGGTACAAAAATGTTGATTCTCCTTTTATTAAAACGTGAAACCACTTACTTGCCTTCAGTCCCTTTTCTTCTCCCTATGTTCTGTATGGAGACCTTTTCATTCAGGAGTTATCTAATCTGCCCCTAGGTTGAGGTAATTACCTGTCTCCCTTGGTAGATCAGACTGAGCTTGCAATTTAAGCCCAAGACAAAACATTAGTCATTTTTCTCATTATTGCTAGTCTCCGATCTTGTTGTGCCTCTTTTGTGAATGAAAGACAAAGAATGTAAAAGGGATGATAATAAGATCTTGAAGAGAAAAACATATTTTGGTAAGGTTTTTCTACTTTCAGAATTTAAAGAAAATAACTGTACAAAAGAGATGGGATAATTAGATATTTAAAAATACAGTTTAATAAAAACAAACAAGTTCTAGGAGAGGGACAAAAAAGGCACAGACTCCTTTTTTTGGTTGTGTAGTGAATAACTGTTCAGATCATTCCAATTCCAGTAAAGGGAATGAGAAGAGGTAAAGAGCATCTTTAAATGAAGAAGTATCTCTCTTTTCCATTTTTTGTGAAGTATTTATTTATTGGACTTGTGCACAGACAAAGAGAAGGTGAGAAAAAGAAGGAAAAAATACTATATAATGGGTGGTAGCACTGCAAAACCAAAATCATTCCATAGCCAATTCAGACACAGTGAAACCTTGTAATTGTATATAACCAAAAAAAGTATATTTTAAAATAACTGTACTTGTTTAACACTATGCTGGTTCTAACAGAAGAGAACCTCAACTATCCATGTGGGAGCTGGGGAGCCAGTTGTTTTCTTTCCAGCTGACTGATTTTGCAAACCTCTCTGGGGAGAAAAGGTTTTATGTGGTTTTTAAAATGTTTCAAAAGTAGAATCCAATGTAATCATGTCTTCTTTAGTGTACTTCAGTATGGTCTCTGTTATCTACACCATTGACTAGTTGTGTGTGTGTGAAGCAGTTTTACCCATGCTTGTACATCTGTTCAAGTCTGTGTTATACTCTCAGGTTCCTGTTCTTTAAGCACAACGGTCTGTGAATGCTGTAGAATACCTTATTAGCCTGTGGTATCCCAAATATTTTAATATACTTCAATACACTGAATTTTCTTTTCATAAGTTTTACAGTTTAGATTGTGGGTGAGAGAAAGGAAAAATGTGACAGACTGTTGTTCCCAGTGTTGTAGACCACAGGGAAAACACTGGGGAATATATATTGAGAGCCAACAGCACTCATCTGCTCCGTGCCACAGAACACAGCAGCACCGAATGGATTTTAGTTGTATTCATGTTCCCATCACTATTGATGTGTTATCTTTGAAGTTCTTCCCATGGTGGCTCTTGCTCCCTTATGTGTGTATGCCATATGTACCTCTGAGTTTGAGGAGAGAAGAGGGAAGGAAAGGAATTTCATTTCACCACATGACTGATCCCTAGTGCAGGACTGCAATGTGTTTAGCCTGCCTCTGCTAGACTGGGGTCGTTGTCCATTTGGAGGCTGCTTTGTGACTGCAAAGGCAGTGAAACTTCATGTCTGTGGCATAAGAAATAATAGCTTGTGCTGACTGCTTCTAGTTTTCTCCCAGATTTTACCTCTTTCTCAAGTATTTTTTTTTTCTCCAAATCCAAAGGATTCTTTGATGCAGTTTTGACAAGCTTGTAATGAGATGTCTCCCAGCTGCAGTACTCTTAAGTGCTTTTGGGAACAGAGCATAAATCTTCTGGTTCCTGTTTGTGGCCCTAAACTCCTGCATGCCAGTGTTGAAGACTGCCTGTTCTCTAGCTAAGGCTAACTTTAAAAAACCAAACCATACCGAACCAAAAAACAAAACCAAAAACCAAACCAAACCAAAAAAACCCACAAAACCAAACACCCCCCAGAAACTGCCCCCCAAACCTCCCAAACCAAAACAACAATAACAAAAAAACCAGCAACAAACCAAGTCATCAACAACAACAAAACCAACCAACAGACAAAACCCACCAAAACCCCAGTGAGAAACAAAACAGTCCAAACCAAAACAAAAAAAAATCTTTAACTTCTTTCCCCTCTCCCAGCTTCCCCCACAGTTGTCCTCCTTTAGACACTGACATGCACATCAAGGCTCCAGGAAGAGCATCCTCTGTAGTCAGTACCCCTTAGGGGCTGACTTTTAAACTCTTGGCTCAGCTCAGTAATTTTCTGACACCTTCATGTCCAGATGATGACCTTTCAAAATAAAACAATATCTTGTTTTGTGGCAACTTGCAAAGATCTGATACACTTTTAAATTGAACTGTATTGTTATCTGGTGTCTAGATCCACTGACATTGTGTCTGCCTCACTGAAGAAAATGTTGTATTTTTGGTGTTACCTTATGTTGTAAACTGCAGTACTTAACACAGTATCCTAGTACTAAGAGCTTGGGTAATGGATTTATAGGTTTTTATCAACTCAGCAAGTAACTTAGGGTGTTAAGGACACATAGACACACTTTTTTCACTTTGAAATCTGTCAAATGTCTGAATATTGATGCTCCAGCTTGACAGCTAGAATTTGGTTTGGAGTTTACGTAAGTTAAACAGTTACAATTTTAATTGTTCATATGTTATTTACAAAACTGTAGCATTCTAGTGCCATGGCAATGGCTGACATAAACAACTAAAATAAATACACATCAGTACTTAAGTACAACTAACAACAAACAATAATGAAAATTGCATGAAAAAAAGAACCTCAGTTTTATTTTTTGGAGTATAAGAGACTAAATGCCAAGATCACTTTTTAGTGTAATCATGACCATTTCAAACATTAGTTGAGCTCTAAATTAAATAAATTCAGACACTCATGTTCTTGTTTAATTTGTATAATGGAAACCTCTGTCCCATTTTCCATTCAGATTCTGATCTTCAATAAGTCATTCTCTAATTGTTTTACCTGTAGGAATATTGCATAGAGAAGGGAGATGCAGCTTTTTCCCTCTTTCAGTTTTTATGGTTGAGAGTGTTGAGAAGGCATCAGTCTGAAAACACTGAATGTTGTTCAGACCATCAGGTGACTATGATTTTACAAGTTAGGGGGAATCAGCTCTATTTTTGTGAGTTTTGTCTACCACCCTAACTTAAGAAACAAATGAAAAGCTGTGTTTATTGTTTCTTGTAGCTCTAGGCATGAGAAATACCCTAGATGATGATCTTTTAAAAATAGTGTTGATGGTGTGAATACTGTCAGATATGTTTATTCTGTGGGGTGGGCCAGCTACTGTGGCAATACGACTTGTTATGTTTGTATGTGTAGAGCTGGTAACGGAACCAGGAAGGGAGATGACTCCTGAACCCATTTAGAAATGTGCTTTACCTTCCAGAGGTAAAATATTTCCTTCAAAATATTTATTGTGGCTATTTTAACATACTTATATGTATCTCAACTTCAGGTATACTTAAAGTGAAATAAATAATGCTCCGAAATTGTGGATCGAAACCTGATACTGATTTGCTTCCAGTACAGGAAAAGGTTTTCTGATGAGTGTTTATAACTTGTGGGGATTTTGTTGCTGTTGTTTTGTGGCGTGGTGTGTTTTTGTTTGTTTTTAATTTTTATAGTTACAAGCTAAATTGAGAAAATCAGAAAAGTGCAGGTAGACTGTGAACAAGCAGTCCTTTATTTGAGTGGCTATTCCAAAACTATTTTTGGTTTTACTCAGTTATTCACTGACTGTAACGTTTATCAGGGTGACGTCTTCATAGACTTCCTACACCTTGCTCAGTGCAAGCTGGGCTTCCTCTTGTGCCTTCTTACTTCCAACCCAAGGCTCTCAAGTTGGTTTACATACAATGCACGGGTCCATTAAGAGGGGTAGGGTGTGTCTCACTTTTCCGCCTCATGTCTTGCAGCCAAGTCACTCTCTGAGGGCCTGAATGTTGAGAAAACTCTTCATAGGTTGAGCTGGTATTTGCTATACCAATGCAGAACACTGTATACAACCACTGTTTTCCTTCCAAGCTGTGCTTTTCAGAAGGCAGTGACTAAAATTGTTTGGGTGGTCAGAATGAGACACAGGTTATCAAGACCCTCAAGCATTTTGCTAGGAAAAGTTTCTGGACCTCTCAGTGGAACTGCGTACTTGGTTGCCATGGCTGGGGCAGTTCTCTGGCAATGTATAAATGTCAAAGTGTGCAAGGAATGTTTAAACCAAACAGGAGGCAGCTAATTAGATGTTCAAGATTACACAGGTACACTTCAGGGTTACAGATTTGGACTTGGGAGTGTGAAGCCTGCCTGAGTCTTGGTTTAGATGTCTGAATCCCTTTTTCTGTTTTGGGCTACAGCAGAGTTCTGTGGGACGTACTTTTACCATTGTAGAAGAAAGCCCAAGACTTGATCCTGGAAATGTGAAGCATATAGGTAATGTTTGCAATAATGTTTTCTGTGCTGCTTTCATCATAGGAATAGAAAGATCAGGTGTAGAACGATCTTTTTGAATAAAGATGGTGCAGCAGTTAGAACTTATCTAAGCTTGTAGAATGATTATAGGAACACTAAGACCTTGAAGTTAGAACCACATCTGATCTTACACTTTTCTTTTTAAAAAAAGTTAATTTTGTTATATTTACTATGAAAGCAGACACACACGGCAAAGAGAATCCATCTAAATTCTGTCAGGGATTTCCAAGCAAGTTCAGGCCGAATTCCAGCTTTGCCCATTGCTCTCAACTACTCCTATCAGGCACGTACCATATGGTGATGCAAACAAATACACGCACAGCTTTTTCTTTGTCAAATAGTGACAAAACAGTTTGGGACCATATGCTGCAGAACACAAGTGAGCACTCTAATTGCTTTCATGAGTATGGCGAACCAACCCAGAAGAAACATACAGCTGTCCATGCTTCTTCGCCTACTGTACATATTTTTTTACAATACAGAGCAAGAATTTGTATGGTGGTTTCTTCACAGTAGTGACTTCACCTCGGTCCTGCCAAGTGATTCTCCTTGCAAATGTGAAATATAAAACGGCAGTTTTTGTGGTCAGTGACAAAATCATTTGTGGCTATGAAGAAGACTTAAATTCTCAATAGCTAACTCAGTTTAGTCATTTAGCCTTCATAACGTAACCAGTTTCCCCTGCCAAGTCAGGAAAATAATTCAAAAATTAATTTTCTATCAAATGCTAATTTATTCCAAAATTTTAAAAAATCAATAATAAAAAATAGAATCAATATCTTAGTGGGTTTATGAAGTTTTTTGAGACCATCAGAAAAAAAGCAAAATACTACTTCTTGGTATGCTTATGCAAAATGTAGACTAATTTATGCAAGCAGTTTTGCCCCCTGTTATGTTTGCAAGGTAAGAAACTCAGCTGAACGATCCAGAATGTTCCGGAGGAACATAGAGCTTGTAAGGTTTTAGGCAGGTAGCTGCTACAGGTTTTAACCAATTAAACTGTATTGTGAAAGGCACAGCACTGTCTCTGCTTTAGTTCCTCAGGCACACTTCTTGGCACTGAGTTCTTCTATTGCCTGTATTAGAAAACTAATCCCATCACCTAATAAGAAGAGTTCTTATCATCCCAACTAAACAGCAGATATTGCTAGAATTGTGGAATAAAACAAAAAATGGGGGAAAGGAGACAGAACACTGCAGGCCCGGTTACATTTTATTTTCTTTCTCCACTGCTCCCATGTAATCTACTGAAGGAGGTGCATTATCATGTAACTGGGAAGTAACAAACGCACTGGCTACTTATAGCCAGTGGCAAGTTAACATCTTTTTAGAGAGGAGTGGAAAAGTGTATAGTCTTTTTGTTGTCCTCAGCTTACGTGCTGCATATGCTTCCTGTATCACATTATGTGGCTCTCTGATCTTGCCTGTTTCCCCAGAGATCAAGAGATTCAGCTCTTCAGATGATATTTATGAAGAGTGAGAAAACATCATCCAGATACCTACAGGTCTATTAGTTCGGCCTCAGGAATTTAAAAAGCTCTGGAGTAGAGTTTGGAAGAAAAAAATAACACCATGGATGTTAATAGAATAAAACTTATTTACTAAAGATATATCATGTCAGGTGACATGATGTATCTTTAATATAGCCATATTTTGAATTGCAAACTATTGGGTGGAGGGGTGCTTTTCATTATTGATCTCTGATATTTAATACAGATTTAACGTATTCACAAAAAGCCTTCGGACATGTCATCAACATGCAGTCAAAATTTTTTGCTGATGCAGAGACAAGTGGTATTCTTGACAAAAGATGGAGCAGGATACCTTGCAGAAATAACTGGTCTTGATGACTTGAGATACAAAAAAAGGGGTTGGAGGATTTATGAGGCCAGACACATAGAATCTGGATGCAGTTCTCTGCTGTTGGGTGTACACTGGAAACGATAAAGAAAAAGAGAACGTAGATTTTTCTAACACATCATACAATGTCTGTAACTGGAAAGGTGCTGTAATCATCAGGATGTATTGGTTCATCTTTTCAGACCAGGAAGGAAATTAGAAGTTGTCTGGTAGAGAGGAAGCATCTCCAATACCATGCTGAGCTTGAGCCACCTGTCTTCGGAAAGATTAAATCAGATTGCCAAAAATACGGGTGGATGGAAGGGTAGGCAGAGTGGCAGGAAAAAGGATTAAAGTGGTCAGGGAATGCAGAACTGGTCATTTCAGAGGAAATTTAAAAATTTAGGCTTTTTTAGTGTATCAAAATAAAGGTTGAGGTGTCATTCTGGTCATTTTATACTGTAGACAGGAGGAGTGGGAAGCTGTTCATGTGAAAGTATAATAGTGGCACAAGAGATAAGGAGTATAAACCAGTCATGAATACATATAGGCTGGATAATAGGAGTATGTTTCAAACCATCAAAGAGGTAAGGTTTGAAGCAGCCTTTAATCTAAAGAGTGGACCTTGCAAAAAACATCCTCACTACTTCTACATTACATTTCATATGTTTATGAAAGGGATTATAAAATGTGTTGTTGTGATGGCAAGGGACCGAATTTCAGTCAGTCCTACATTCCTGCCAAAGGGTGATCAGGACCTCCCTTCGTCATCCTTAGGTGCTAGGAGAATTTTCAAGATGGAACTGGAGACCTAGAGGGAAGAAATGGGGTGCAAAAGCAGAAAGAAAGAGTATGTCATAGAGTTTGCCTTTGTTTGCAATAAGAAGTGAATTTAATGGAAAATTAATTTTGCTGTAACTATGAATTCAGAGCTTGATTTGGGGGAGCACTTAAAGGAATTTGTATGTATTCAGAACTATTCAGCATCAACTCTTCAGAAATTAAGTCTAAAACAACAGGAATGTTGTATTTATAGGGAAGATATATGATTAAATTTGCTATTATGTTGTAGCTTTGAAAATACGGCAAAAATTCAGGTGTTACTGTGTTCTTGGAGTTTGTATGACATAGTTAACAGATGCCTGTTAACGATTCTGCATTATCTTAGAGTACGAATTTTTTTGAATTACAAAAGACATAAACGAAAAAGGACTTCGAAAAGTGTTTTAAAATTCTGCTCAGAACGCTCTTATTTCTGGTAGTAAACAACTGCGAAAAGTTTTGAAGTTTACTCGGAGCAGAGTAATTTTCTGGTTGTTCAAGACGGAAGGTAAAATTTACTTTCGACATCCTAACAAGCGAGACTCGGTAGAGCGCGTAGAGGAGGATCCCACTCGTAGTGGTCCTTGCGTCTTGGAGTAGGTGCCGCGGGGCTGAGGCCCCTGGGCGTTCTGGGGGCAGGAGTAGCTGTTTTCAATCACTTCATGTTGTGTGCGCGCAAAAAGGTGCCGATCGTGCAGCGCGGAGTCAGGAGGCAAAGGAGAGAAGCGGGTTTGGCCGATGCGCCCCCCGCCCGCTTATTTTTGTTTTATTGGAGATTTTTCTGAGGAAACTTGGAGGCTCCCGAGGCTTCTGGAGGCAGGACTCGCCCTTCCGAGGGGGCCCAAGCCCTGCCTGGCTCCTGGGGGTCGTCAGTTCCCCCTGTCCCTGTGCCGAGGGAAAGGCGGGTGCGGGCTCCACGCGGCGGGGGCTACCCCCGGCAGAGGGTGCCGGAGCGCAGGGACCGTCCCAATCCTGTTCGCCTCTCCCCACCCCGCTGTCGGGTTTGTCCCGAGTGACGTTGGGATGCTGGGGAAGGAGGAGGAGGGGAAAGGAGCGCGGCTTCCTCCGCCCCCAGTCGGGGACAGTCCGTTAGCGGGAGCACAGGGCCGGCTTGGCGGTGCCGAGGAGAAGTTTGCGGCAGCGCCGAGCCCCCGCGGCACCGGCGCCGGACCCCACTGCGGCCGCAGGCGCTGCTACCCCGCGGGCTCTCTGCCGCGGCGGCCGGGCGGGCGGGCAGCATGGACCCCGAAGCGGGGTGGCGGGGGGCGGCGGGCCGTCTCTTGGCCCTGCTGGCGGCCGCCTGGCTCCTCCGCGTCCGCGCCGCAGGTAAGGAGCGGGACGCCCGGCTGGAGGGGAGGATGCTACAGCTTTTCGGGAAAGGACGTGCGGGGAGAGGGGAGGCAGGGGAAGCTGCGCGTGTGTCTAGGGGAGTTGCGCGTATTCACTTGGGACCGCCGGAGCCGCCAGCATCCCCAGGTGGTGGCTGGTGTTGGTTACTTTTTATTTCTTCCTTCCCTCCTTTCTTCCTTTATTTTTTTCCCCCCTTGGTTCGTCTTGGCAAAATGGTAGCCTGATCTTGCCTTCTTGCCTTTTTTTTTCTTTTTTTTTTTTCCTTTCTTTTACGAGGGGGCGGGGGATAGCAGGAGACGAGGGCAGTGGTGGTTGCGCTGAGGAAGGCTGGCCAAAACCTTTTCCCGGATCGCATCCCGGCGCCCCTGCCCCGCTCGGGCGGCAGGCGCTTCATACCTCTCCTCGGCCGGTTCAGCGCACCGATCCTCGTTGGTGGCGACTGGGGGAGGGGAAAAGAAGGAGAAAACAAAGGAAAAGTTTGGGGTTTTATTGTTGCCGAGGGTGGATAGCAATGAGTGGAGCCTCCTCCTTCACTCCGCCCGCCTTCCAGCCCTCCTCTCGGAGTGGTTATAATAATGTGTTATTATTTGGGCCGTTGAGCGTTGCCAGAATCTCAGCGGGAACGAGGAGGAAGGGGTGGGGATTAAAGTTGAGTGGGCGAGGGGGCAGCCGCCGCTCTTGCAGCTGATGGAGACTCGGCGGGGTCCCTTTCTGTGTGTTTTTGAGCTTTAAAGGGTCCCATTTCCTCTGTATACCTGGCCGACCCTTGGGGACTGAGGAGGTCAGCATTTAGACTCAGGAAACACTAGGACTCGGTTCAGCGAACTCCGCGACTGTTTTTAGGGCTGAATAAACTACCCTTATTAACATCTGACCTTGCGCCGTGGCGGCGGCAGTGCGGCTCCTTAAGTTGCCAGTTTGTCCGGCATCTCCGAGGCAAGCGTAGTGATTTTTAGGGACTTTAAGGAGCATGCTGGGTTGGAGAGCCACGGTGGTGTAAAGAGTTACAGTTCCTGTAAAAGAAGCCGCATAAACTTTGCTAAGCCTTTTTTTTTTTTCCGCTCCACTCACGCCTAAGATGTGTGGTGCTTTCAGAGCAGAAAAAGGGAGGTTTAACGTTTTCGTTTTCCCTGAGATGTGAAATGCACCGGGAAAGTAGGAGCTGCCGGATTCAGCTCTTTGATCTTTCGTGAAACCATTATCTGGAAAATTGCCCTCTCCCCCTCTGCAGCAGATAAACCTTGCACACAAACTGCTTCCCGGGGCGCTTTGCTCAGGGACTAAGGGAGGAGATGTCAGGCGGCACCATTTCTATGCCAGGTTTGTCACCCTTCCCGTGCTACCCTCACCGAGCAGTGCGGGAGCTCGGCGGGCAAGCAGCGCCTTCCCCCTCCCGCCTCTCCTGGCTTTAATTGCACCGAAGTGCAGGAGGAGACCGATGATGTCTTTAAGGAAAAACAGTGATGCTGCAGATTAGAGGGGACTTGTTAATCAATTGCACGTTTGAAAGGGCTTTTCTACCCTTTGTTGCTTTCGCTAATCCATTTACCTCCCCCCGGGAGGTGACAGATGCCTATATTTCCTGTTATTCAGCTCCGGGGGCCTAGGTCTTGCCATTTGTTGTATTACCGTGAAGGGAGAGGGTCAGCAGAAAGCTAGAGGTCTGGGGGTTTTCCGGGGGAGGGGAAAGCGGGAGGCGAGCGTGTTACAGCTCGAGGATTCGGGGTCAGTTCCCGTCGCGTTTATTTTTCCTGGTGCTTTTATTGCTCCCTTTGAAGGGGGGCCAGCTAGCAAATTGCGCGGCCTGCCCTGCCTCTCCTGCGGGGTCGCGGGCTCCGGGGGTCTCTCGGCCGAGGAGGGGGATGGGGGAGGGGGTGGAATTTTGGCGAAAGCTGCGCCTCCTTCCGGGGCCGCGGGTCGCATGACAGTCATCCTCTGCGGGATGTGAAAGAAGGTGCCGGGCTTTCTGTCCCCGTCCCCACTCTCTTCCCCGAGCAGCTGAATCTGGTTTTTTGGACGCAGCGGGAGGGAGGCTGCAGGGTGTCCGGGAAGATTCTTTCCTTCTTTCCTTCTTTCCTTCCTTCTCTTGGAACCCTTCCCCTGGACCTCTGCAGCCCGTGAACACCGACGCTGGTGCATCTGCCACCGCCAGCCTCTTTCTGCGCTCCTAGAGGCTCCCCCGCTGTTTCCCGGGGGGGACACGGTCCCCCGGCTACCGCCGGGCCAAGCGCGGAGCCGTCCGCGGAGGGGGAGCGCGGAAAAATGGGAAGAAAAAAAAAGGAGCTCGGGCGGCTCGATTTGCGAGGGTGGCAACGCGTCCCCGTCTTCTTTTGTGGGCAGTGGTGCTGCTCTCGTTGCCTGCATGTGCTGTCAGGAGACGTTTCAAATTTGGTGAGACCGTTTCAGCCTTCTCGGAGGCAGCCTAAAATCACGAACTGTTATTAAAAACGGATTTGGGGATTTAAATTTTATTTATTTTTTAATGCTACCCCGTAAACGGGCTTGTGATAATCGTCTCAACTACCTGTGGAAAGTGTGGATTCGGTATCCTTCGACAGGCATGAAGTTCGAGACTCCATTTTCTTCACTGAATGTGCGGCACAGTGGTTGAAAGCCCATAATCACAGCAATAAATACTTGTGTACTTCTATTGTTAAGCAGTATTCTTCTGTTTAATTATATTTGCTTAATGGCAAACAGAGTCTTTGATAATCTACGTTTCATTTAAACGCCTCTTTTTGAAAATGTTATTTCTGTCTTTTGAGTGTTCACTTTACAATATGACCAAGTGAGAGGCAACAGAAACTAGGATCATAGTTTTTTGAAATTGGTGATGCACAGTGTACTCGGTTTATAGACTTGCCCCCTTATCATTAAATAGGAAAGGACGTTTAATCGGCCTGAAGTTAATACTCCTGTGACTTGCAAAGTATGCAGAATGTTGTATTTAAAAACAAAACCAAAAGTTCTGTCAACAGAATGTCTGGGAATGAAAATATAATGGTAACCCTGCTATGATTTACATGCCTCGAAGTTTGTAAACTTCTACCTAATTTTATAAAGAAAAAAACCCCTAATTTCTTAGAGTACAATGTTAGTGGATAAATGAATACAAGTATAGATTACTTCTGAATGTCTTTAAATGCCGAACTACAAAAAGCTATAAAATACTTGAATCTTTAATGTTGCATGAGATTTAACTGTGGGTCCCTCCTGACTTTAATAAATGAGGTTCGGTTTTGGAAACTGGACATAGGTCACCTGGTAAAAGGTAATAAAGCTTTGATTAAGATAAGCTTTTAATAAATGAAATTGACTACATGAACTATTTTTAGGTCAAACCTTAATCAGACCTTTTCTAGCGTTAATTAAATCATTAAGTAGTGTAGTGGTGAAGCTTATCCTTGGGTCAAGGGTTGCGACTGAATGTTTTTTCCCCGTTGAGTGTCCTGATTATGTTAAGCATTTGTAATGGAATTGCAGTTCTCTCCTTAATCTCTTTTCTGCTGTAAACAGCATGGAAATGCAAGATGCAGGAAGAAATGGACCAGTTGACAGACGAGGCAAATTAATCCTGTTTAGTGAGCTTCCAGTTGTTTGCAGGAAAGCTGATATTTTTTTGTAAACTCACTGCACTTTGTGTAAGGTGTGAATAGCTTTCAGAGCTGTCATTGGCATGGAAACATATGTGGCCACTAATTAGAAAACTGACAGACTTGGCCCACTAGCCATTGCAAATGAAATGTAAAAGGATAGTAATAAATACTGACTTTTGTTTGATAACTACAAGAATCTTTATACAGAAGACCTGTAGAGTTCTCTTCATGGCTTGATCTTCTGAGGCTTAAACTTTTATATTCAATAAAGGTGTCAGCTAGAAGCAGTCAGCATCTGAAGGCTTTGATCATACTTTTGATTGAGAGAATTTAAAGATCCTCTTTGTGTTATTTTGAATAACGGAGGCAAAGAAAAAATACTAAGCGAACTTTCTTTGTTTTTTAATACATACATCTTTCTGTAGCTATTCCACGTTGCGTTGTGCGATTGCTCAGAGGGAAGAAATGCTCGTTACAGTACTCCATCTGATTTATAGCATCTGTCACTATGTTCTCTGTGCGAAGGATGGCTTGCTATTTAAGTTTGTTTATTCATTGTGGGGCTGTTGCTTTGTAAAGGAAGTTGTCATTAGGCTCAGCATGTCTGGAAAGTATGCAAGTCCTCAAGTCTTCTAATCCAGTGACTACAAAGTAGTTAAAGCTTCAAAGAAAAGGAACGGCAGGATTTTGCTGCACTGAAAGAAGATGCATTGTTAGTTAATCCCACTTTTAATTGTTACTCGTACTGCCCACGGGTGTAGCATGGCCATTAACCATTCGGGACAAACAACAATTTAACTTAAGCGATCGTCTTTCCTCTCGGTTTTGTCTAAACGTGTAAGTAGTTTGAAGTGAAATATCCGTTACCAGCTTTTTGCATTTACTTTTTCTAGGCCTTTGCCGTGCACCAATATTCATTTACAAACATCCTGCTGGATAGTTTTTCCTTTTTTCTCCACAGACTTGACTCACAACCGACCTTTTTCTCTTTGTATCTGTTTGTCCTCTTCGACTAGTTTGTGAAAAGGTTTCCATTTTCTCTTCCAAGTGATGCCAGCTGGTGATCTTTTTTGAAACTAAAAATGGCTATATGTGACTTTCCTGGTGGCAGTAAAAGACACTTTTCAAAAAGTCATGGTGATCCCTTAGCTATAGAGTATGACTTTTTCTTTTAACTGGCAGTGGACAAAAGCTTTCATTTAAGAACACAAACACATCTGCTTTGTAATTTCCATGAAAACAAGAAATCGCAGCAGAAAAGCATTTCACTAATGGTACACTGTTATTGTGATGGGAGTGAGTAGATGTATTCCACCGAGGCTTGGCTAGCTCACAGAGTGGTAGCACTGGCCTTGAGCAGTTTGCCAAGCCTGTTGATGAAGCACTGTGGGTGTGCTACAGAGAGTTTCCATGCTTCTGAGCTGGTTTAAAATTAGCTTGTGTGTATCTGCACAAACTGTTGTGCACGTGTATTGTGTGCATTGCTTAACAAAACAAAGGGGCTATGTTACAGTTTGGTGATTGAAGAACTGTTTGTTTATATTGATGCTCTGTGTTTTTTCTGTATAAACTGTCCCAATGCAGACCTGTCTTTGATGGTGAAGAAATGTGGTACACAATAGCTGATGGAAGAGTAAGGATCTCACAATACTACTGATTCAGTAGAGGGTATTTGAAGAATGAGCGTGGTCTTACACACGTGCTCTCTCTGATTCCAGAGCAGAGCTGAATGACGTCCCCTGAAGGTTGCATGGTTGTGGCACCTGAAGCTCTTTATTTAGTTAAACCAGCTGACTCTGCTGGAAAGTAATCATAAGGCAAAGGGATTCTACAGGAGTGGAAGACTACATGGGCAGAGGTGAACAGAGAATTAGCACAATGGAAAGAGACAAGACCTTTTCTCTTTCCACTATATTGATTTTGCTGGAGCCACTGGAAGATGTTTTGTGAGGGTACTGCTTGCAGTAGCAGTGAAGTGAAATCAACAGGGAACTGTTCCAGCCTCCAGTTTGGCTGGTTTTAAAGTGTGAGTAGTTCAGTCAGGAAATTAGATAGGGTCACCATATGTATTTTGTCACTGAGCTCTCCATCTATTTCACATGGGAAACCTGTGTCTAAGTACCTTTTGGATTTGGTACTTCCATCTTAGGTGAGGTGACCTTGTAAAGAAAAAGAACAAATGTGTTCAATATTCTTTCTTGAAAGACAAATATCTGTGTGTATATTGTCATGTCTATGAAACCTCTACTGAACTTAGATTTCTGTCTTTTAAATGCTCTGTTCAGACACTTCCTTTTATATGAGCAGCATAAACATCTAATTCTGTAACTTCAGGTTATTGCCCCTTTTCCTCATCAACACTATTCTAGGTTGTTCATTTACCAGTTCATCTGGTAAGTATTATTTTAAGATGAAGTGGCTTCCAACATCAGAATAAATTAATCTCCGTTTAGCTCACAGTGTCCGTTTCTGTCACATACTTTCCTAGTTTCTTCCTCCATGCTTCACAGGAGCTTCCCATAGATACCCACAAAACTAAAAAATATCCTTCATTGTTGTGATGTCTCTAGAAATTCCTCATTTAAAGATTAGGCTAATTGTGTGCTATCATGCTGGTCACTGTTGTCTGTTTCTTTGTGTACTCTGTCTTAAATTTGTCTCATGTTGCAAACTGTTTAACACAGTTTAATACATCATTGACAAACCCTGGTCAATGTATTTCCAGTAAGATAAAGGTATATAAAGAAGTCATCTGTTACTGGTTCATGTGAGAGTGTTACAATAAAACTAGTTGTCTGTGGGATCACCAGTGCTGGCAGAAGGGGCTGCACACTGAGGGACACGGGGTCTGAGTCACAGCAGTAACACCTAAAGATGAAGTTGATGTGGGACCTCACCAGTTTGTTCTTTTGGATGCAGAACAAATGAAGGTATGGTACTAAAAGAACACAACATCTCTGAAAGGAGAAAGCCAAGAAGGACTGTTCTAGGAACATTGATCAGATTAGTCTGGATTTGCATGAGAAATTACTCTTATGAGTGTATCAAAAGTTTTGCTGAATAGAGCAAGAAGATGAGAAAAAGGCAGAGGGGGGAAGTATTACTTGACAGCCCGGGACTATAACAGCTGAGTGACTTTAAAATAGGTTTTGTGAATCTCTTGTATGAACCAATAATAAACAAAACTGTTTGAAATCTTAAGAGGCCCTGACAAAGTATAAAATTTTCTGCATAAGTAATTACAGTGAAGTTTTAGTAGAAGTTATACAACGTAAAGAGAATGCTGAGAGTTAGTAGTATTTAAAATGAGAGTGTGTATTCTGGGAGATAGGTTAACAAATGGTTTTACTGTCATTTCAAGTTTAGAAAAGTGACGTGGCAGAATTATGTTATAGAAAAAAATCAAACAATACTAAAGCTAATAATGTGGCAGTGATGTTTCTGTATCTAGTAAACTTATCTCTCTTCTTAAAAAACCAGAAGCATAGAAAGGCAAATGAAGACTATGCCAAGAGATTTTAGATAGGTGACCCAAATATAATATCATATACTATTTTATTTCAGGCAGTAACAATTCTGTCCAGATTGTAAATGTGTGTTGGTTATATTAGAGAAGCATTTTTCTTTATAGAAAGTTGCCTTGAGGTGCACTTACCCTGAGGTGTAATTGTCAAGTAGTGTGAAACTACCCAGAAAGCTGACTGGACAAAAACTATACTTGCAGCTTAAATTGCTGTGGGATTATACTCTCAGAGATAGAAGCTGTGATATGCAGAAATATTAACATAATTGTGTGTGCTAGAAATTTTAGAACCACTTTCGCAATACCATTATAACTGATGGCTGTCTAAGATATGGATTCTGCAGAGCTGAGCCGAACCTGTGCTGTTTAAATAAGAAAAATCTCACCTGCCTCAAAAATATTTGTGTTTAATTAGTTGTCACATAGTTATTCTCACTGTTTGTCACTTCTGTTTTTGTTTGAGCAGTTGAATGTCCAGTAGTTGTTGCTTAAGCTGAATTTTAGGATTCCAGCAAAGTTTGTATTGCATTGTACTAGGTAAGAGTGAATGATCTTTTGTTAATAAATGTGTTAATAGAACAAGGGAGATTTTTTTGTGCAATAAACAGTGAAATGGACAAAAGAAGAGTTTTGCAAATGTTTTAAAGATCTATCAAAGCTTTCAGTATGCTATTTGAATTTTTGAATAATTGAATATTCTAAGTTGAAAATAACATAGATCTTCTAGCATCTAGCTATAGTTACTCTTTTAAATCTTTTAACTTTATGTTGAGAAATACAAATCATGCTGGTTTAGAATGAGTATGAAACATTTATTTCATAAAGTTGAAAAGAAAAAAAGGCGAGAGGAGTCTATGACGGAGAAGCCAGACAATTATGTTCATATAAGAAATTCCTTTACTAGGGAATGGGAAATAAAAATCTTTTGTGGTACCCTAGGAACTCAGTAGCTGAAGGGTGAGCTTAAACATTAAAAATTATTTTAAAAATTGTAGTTATAGTGGTGGTTGGTGATGACTCCTTTCATGATAGACCAGAATCCCTTACAAAGAGGAAAGTAGTATTACATAGATAAAATTACAAGCTTGAACAGGATCTGAACAAAACCTACATGAGGAAAATATATTCGCTGTTGTTTTAATGTTAAAAATAACTGTGTGTCCTAGCTCTGCCTGGAAGCAATTTAATGCAACAAGCTGATTTTTTTTTTTTTTTTAAAGTATTTCCAGCCAGACCAGAAGCAGTAGTTAATAAATATCTTAGGAGGGTGAGTCTGTTTTTTATGCTTGGTTTTGCAAACTCAGTGAATTTGGATATTAATATCTGAAATGGTAGATAGTAATTCAACCTGTTTTTCTAAAGCTGATCTCGCATTTATCTTGTTCTCACTGTGTCAATGTAGAAATAAGATTCAGAAATCTGTTCCCTAACAGAGAATCTGTTATGAAGTTCATGAACTGTGGTTTCCAAAGCAACAAGAAAAAAAACCACCCACATTTCTTTCAAGTTTTATGTCTAAAGACCTTTTGGATAATGTTGCTCTTGAGAAAAATAAGCATATTTTTGTCAATGTGTCATTTAAGAACATATCAAGTGTAGAAAATGCTTTGAAGAGAATTGTACCAGTCAAAAACAAGAGCATGCAGTTAGGAAGGGCAGATTTCAGAAGTTATCCTGGTTTGTAATCCAAAGGCCAAGTTTAAAGCTAGGAGCAGTTTCGATTCTGGAACTTGAGGAGGACGTGTTTGTACAGGAAAGGACTCCAGAAAGCAAAGTTGTCAATTCACAGCACATACTCAAAATTACAAAAACCAGAAAATGTTACCTCACATGTACTGAACACTTACTATGCCCACAGAGGCAGTTATTAGGAAGTTCTAGTTCGGTGTGAAACCACAGAGTAAACTAGATGTAGTAACTTCCTGCAGACAAATCTTTAGTGATCAGTGAAATACTTGAAATGTCATCTTTGTGCTGGCCATTGGCATGTGATTTATTGATTCTAGAAATAAGCAGAAAAGTGAAATTTCAGTACTGTGGTGTTAGGCTTCGTAGAAGTTCTTCAAGTATCTTTGTTATATTTTCTGTGAAGCTGGAAAGGACTGGAAAAGGCCTTGAGAGGTTGGATTATCTGTTCTTCAAGACAGATTCACATGTAGCTGGCATAATCTGTTCTCAAGAGGTGATAGGAACAGAGGGACTTCTACAGGCAAGCACGCCGGCTGGGTGCTTATGCATGCTTGGTTGTAATTTAAGTGCATTATTTCCTCTTACAGTTTATTCCTCTATAGCTTGTGGTGGTACTTTATTTTGCTTGTGACCTCTGGAACAGTTTCTCAAACTTTAAAACAAATACTTTTCAAAAATTACCTTGTTTCCTTGTAGACATCTCTCCTTGGACACCCCCTTTCCCCTCCTGTTTTCTCAGCCTTTTCTCATACATCATGTTTTCTGAATCTCATGGTCGTGTTTATTCTTCCCTACTGGATTTGCTCCAAGACATCTTTCTTGAAGTGTGCTGACAAAACTGGCATATTCCAGCTCAGGCTGCACCAGTACCAGCTAAAGGAAGAGTATGATTTCCTGTATTTACCAGATGACGTTGTTTTTATTTCCCAGAGTGATGTCTGACTGTTTTGTGGCAGGATGGTATTGCGCAAATTCTGATCCACTCCAGATCTTTCATGCAGAGTTGTTTCTAAGTCCCTGTTTGGTACCAGTGCAATGATTTAAGCACAAAACCTTCTGCCTCAGTTGTGCATCTTTATTCCCACTCACTCCATACCATTTTTTTCTGACATTTTATTTCATTTGCCAAGATAAGAACACTGGCAACACCTAACACCCTGGTGTAGCCTGTGGAGCTCAGTAAGGGAGGTATCCATAACACTGAAACTTGTGAAACTCCATTGTATCAGTTAAGCACTGAGAGTTAACTCTCATTATGGTTTCCCAATGAGTTGGCATTAGCCTCTGTATAATTTTTTCATATTTCACCTATGAGAATGTCATGTGGGACAGTTCCCCCCAAACTGATTATCAGCTTCATTTCCTGCTGGTGCCTCAGCTTCATGCTGTCATTCAGTGCAGGACAGGTGCTGTCATATTATGGTCCTTGGGAATTAAACTTCCTTCAGCAGAAACACTTGTGACATGTCTGAGTCTCTGCTTCTGTGGTTTCTTCTTAAATAACTTGCCTTTCTCTCACTTCATGTTCTGTAACTCTGGTAAGGTATGTTCTCATACTGTACCAGGGAATGAGGTTCATCAATTTGAAAGCCAGAGTTCAGACCTGACTATTTTCAAAGAGTCAGTTATTTCTTTTTTTTCTGTGTTCAGACAAAGTTCGTAGAAAACTTCTTGCAAATGATAGTTTCTCTCTTAGTATCATGTCTGTGTGAATTTAATGGATTAAAATTGTATCCTTTAATCTCACACTGGTTAGAATTTTTCTGCTTCTTTTGCTCTTTATGATCCCATATTGTGTGAATAGTTGCATGTTGCAAGACTAAGACAATTAACTAAAACTAATGTACCTTTGGGAGCATGTGATGTAATTTCAATTTTAAGCATTAATATTTATCTGAAATAAAATTTTGGCTTAGAATTATAGAAGTAATGTAAGAATAAATATGTGCACTTTTCATTGTCTCTCCAGGGTTGTCCGCTGTTCTGTAACTCTCATTATCCCCTCCTGTTCCTTCATCTTACTTTTCTGTTCCTATGATTTTTTTTTCCCTACAGCATTTTGTTGTTGTTTTTTTCTTCTTCTTTCTTTTTTTTTTTTTTCTTTCTTCCTGACTAATTCTTTGCCCACTACATAGTAGTTTAGATCTTAGGAATTCACAAATAAGCTGCAGTTGCCTGCCAATGATAGGAAGTACTTCAAAGTGATCTACAGTGGCTGTTTCTAGTCTGGGAAAAAAAAACCAACCCTGAATTGCAGGTAAGAAAAATACCACCAGACAGATGGTTTTCTTGACTAACTGAGCCATTAGCATGCTCTTTCGTAACTGATGTTGCCTGAAAAACTGCTGGTATCAGCATCTGTACTTTTTTTGCATGGGATGGAAGAGTAAAGCCGGGAAAGGGTGAGATGGGGAGCAGGCTGGGGTGGATGGATTTGTCTGAGCTGAGGAGATGGACAAATATCCAGTTTATCACAAAAATAAATGTCTGAGGTGTGGACATGGGATTAAGGTTGTGAGAATGTGTGGTAGCAAGTTTAAGGGAGGCAAACGTGCTCCTAAGCATGGACTGGCAGAGAATTAGAAACTTCTGCTGCCCTGCAAATGTGGCTGGTGGTAACAGGTACTGAACATCATGCTGTGCTTGGGGCAGTCCTGCCTTCATCTGTGGTTACTTTTTTCCTCTTCAGGACATATAATGTAAGCAATGGCCATATTTTTCACCATGGGTTGTACAGCAAGTTTTACTTAAGAAAACGAAGGGAGGTGAAGTTGTGTCTGCTGCCATGGTTGGATATTTCAAATACCTTTCCCAATTTAAACAATCAAAGTGGATAGAGACATGAAGGAAGTCATTGTCACTTTTACCATCTATGGGTCCTGTCACTTTGAGAGCCATAATAGTGTAGAAACAATAGTGGAGTCTGCTTTTTTTAGGAAAACATGCCTATATTTTTTTCTTAAGGTCAACTCTGTAGTTATGAAATACAGAAAATTATGACTTCCTTTATTTTTGCGTGTGTCCGATGTATGCAACCCCTTTGTGATTTTTTTTTTTTATTTCCTCTTTTCTCTGTGCCTATGTCCTTAGTGTGTGTTTTTTATCTGTCTGTCTGTTTATCTATCAATCATTTTTTTCTTCCCTCCCCCCCTTTTTTTTTTCTCCTTCGAACGGGTGAAACCACTCTGTTCGGTAATTCTGAGTCAGGCCAGTCCTGGGCCTTTCTGTGCAGAGTTTTATGCCAAGTTTTTCTAAAATATGTGGTGGTTTAGGGATTTGGATGAACGTCCAAAACGGACCAAGGCTTGAGACCTCCAAATGTCTTTATTTTAAAACCATAATTTGGAAAGGATTTTTCCTTAGTCCCAAGAGAAAAAAAGCCAATACTTTCATTTATACTATTAGTCATCTTTCTCACCACCATCATGGTTCCCCTCCCTTCTGAAAAGGCTACAGTTTGTTTTGCTGCTTTAACAAAAACGAGTTTGGTTGATTTTTTTTTTTTTTTTTTTTTTTTTTTTTTTTTTTTGGTGGTTGTTGTTGTTGTTGTTCCATTTTGTGATGAAGTGTCTTACCGAGGTCATAGGTTAGCTGTTAACAAGATATTTATGAAGTGGTGAGAATTCTCTGCTTTGTGGTGAATTTAGTCTCTAGAATGGGGCAAAATGCTATTTGACTAGGAAATAAAGTAATTGAGCTTCAAATTATATGCCGAAGTTAAAAGCAACAATTTTAATCTTTTAGTAACCCTGTAAATAAGTAGAGTATCTGGAACTGCTCAAAATGTATGTAATTTGATCTCTACTATAGGAAAGGTATTTCAAATAGATTAATACTGCAAATAGCTATCCAAGGGAGGAAAATTTTTGATTTAGAAACCAGTTTAGATTCCTACTTTTATTCTACATGCGAACTGTAAAATACAGCTGAAGACTAGGAACCTAAGAACCTGAGCTCATTCTTTCAGTACTCAAGACTCATTTGACTGACTTATCGAATACTGTGCTAAATCCTTGTAAGCATTTGAAGCTGGCATCTGTGATACTTGCTAGGGAGTGTGTTGTCTGTCATGTAACAACAGTGGTGTTATCAGCAGACATTTCCCTCATTTTTGCATAGTTTTTATTGCTGTTTAAGATGATTACAACTGTAGTAGTTAAGACCCAAGCAGCAGAAGTCTTTGTGTTCTAGAGTCTATTAATTAAGTTAGCATTTACACCAGTTTGCTGAAGGTAATAACGAGTTTTTAAGTTTGTAAGAAACCAGATTCTCTCAGTGAACATACAATATTTTTTTTTACCTGAATACAAGATATATTAAAAAAATCAGACCTACATGATTATAGTATAACTTTATGAAATTGGAATTGAAAGGCATTTCACTCGCCAGGTATGAATTTCTGTGCTACTTCTGTAACCATTAGCGTTCAACAGATAAAACAGAGCAGGGAGTTGCAATTCACTGACACAGTTGTAGGTGTTAGCGATACCTTGTTTTGTGGAGTCAGTAACACCTCCTGACAGTGCTGTTGGTAAGTGAAAGAACTTTCTAAATGCTAGTTAATTTTCAAACTGCACGAGAAAAGTGAGATAGTCTTGTTTCTCCTATAAATGAGGAAACTGAGGCAGAAGGAAGGTATGTGAAGTGTGCTGAGAGCGGAGAGGTTTTTTGTGAGCAAGAGTTTCTATATGATGTGTCCATGAGTATGTGGCACCAGGCATAATTGTGCATAATATGATGTTTAATGGAGAACTTGGTGAAATTCTAAAAAACAAAACAAAACATAATGTTAAGATAAAAACCCTCTATCAGAAATTCATGTTGTTGATTTGTATTCAAGTAGAAGTCAATCAATGACCTTGCTTACCTTTTTATCCAAATATATGAAATTTAAGCTCCTCGTACTGCATTTAAATATCTTGGCAAATGTGTACCCTACTGCATTTATGTAGCTTTGGCCTATGGTTCATTCTTAATGATTACTGGTTAAAACAAGGGGACAGACAGCACAGCATAAATGGCAAAAACAGCATTTCTAGACCAGTTACACAAACAAGAACCAGAATTACAGAGAGACATATAAAATTCTGTTTGCAGGTTAAAACAGAAAGCAAATGAGAAAAATAGGCATGTCATAACTGGAAGAAAACGTAACAATTGTTCTAAAATGGCTGAGTCTAAGATCTTGTCTTGTTAAAATGAGTTTATTAGAAAACAGGAAAATTTACATGTATAGCTGTAGAATAGTTGAATCATGGAACCATTGTAACTTAACAGTCGTAGTATATGTTTGGAGAAAACGAGTATTTTTCATTCCAATATGTGACTTTCTAGTGATTAGAAAGTTACTGAGGTAGTTGCTTGAAATAATTTGTGGAACAGAACAGCAAATTTGGCAAGGCTCTTTTTTTTTTTTTTTTTAAAGGCAATTCCAGCTTCCATCCTTACCAAGATGAAGTTAAAGTACTTGACCTACTTGATTTCCATTGGTCATTATTTCCATATGCCATCATTCACTCAGGAAATAGCAAGCTTTCAAAGTCTTTCTGTGGAGGACAGACTTTTGGGCTTGGGAAGAATTTGAAATTTTTATGTGCACAGGAGCAGGGATTTGATTTGGCAGAGGAGACTGAGTGGTAGAGAGCTTTGTTGGAACCAGAAAGCTAAAATGCCACCCAGGCACTCATCCTGCTACTGTCAAAAGGAAGCAGCACCTGCACCAGGAGTTTAGCGAAGCAGCATTCATAGATGTGTAGGGCAGCTGCGAAGATATTGGCCTGCCTTGAAAGAGAGAGCTTACTCGCAATACGTGTGTGGGGTTTTTTTGTTTGTTTGTTTGCCCTTTTTTTTTTTTTTTTTAATTTACAGGAGGAAGTGCATGCCAGGAAACATGCACACCTTTAAAGGAAGTGGCAGGACAGTTCCTTTTCTCCAAGTGGCAGTTTGCATACCACTGAGTACAGAAGGAATGCCATACAGTAGCAGGGCATCTTATCTGCAATGCTTTTTTTCCTCTCATCCTTTATTCTGTTTATATGAGTGCAGAATATAGAGGCTGATGCTGGCTGCAGGGTAATACTACAACTTAACACTTTCTGTAGTATTAAAAGGCAATACTACAAAAAGTGTAATACCTGTCTTGAGCTGTGCTAAGCTGGCATTAAGTGACAATCAATGAAGTCATACTGAGGATGTTATTAAACATTCAAACAGAGATTAAATTTAGGGTCTCTTAGACTTGACAGATGATGTTTCTAGTTCCTGAAGATGTTTTAGATTAGAAAGTCTGTATTCAGGCCAACTGGCCTCCCCTCGAAGCAATATAGATATTGTGAAAAACAACATTCCTCTGGCCACAGATCAAGATACAGGAACTGATTTAATCTTGGACTTTTGTATGTCTTTGCAATTCTTTATTATTGGACTTCAAAATACCTGTTATTTGTCTTTCTATTAAAATTTAGTTAAGAGATGCCTGAATGCTATTGTTTGGATTACTTGATTACAGTTTATAACCATCCATTACTTGTTTTGCTTACTTTTTTTTCCCTAAGTGTAAATCAGAAAGCTTCGGTATTTTAGATCGCTAACATGATAGAGATTGTTTTTGACACAAAAGGCAAATTGGTTAAAATGAAAGATAATTAAAAGTTTGGCTTTGTGCCTAATTTGTGCCATCCTGGTAGATATGCTAATGAATGTGTAGATTTTCACATGTGTAGAAGGAAGTGAAGGCTGCCCTGAAGTTTGGTAGTTTTAATTTGCCTAAATGGCTTTTTTTCTGACTTAGTTTAGTAGTGTATTGTCCTATACCTCTTTCTCTCAGGGTCACTCATCAGTGTGAGGCTTGTGGAGACAGAATTTAAAGATAAATCTTGGTTTTGCTTTTTTATCTTACTGGAGCAAGTATCACAGGAAATTTCTGTCTCGAGTCTGCTTTAATTTACAGCATTTTGCTTATGTTCAGGTTTACCTCTGTGTTTTTACTGGGGCAAGTCTTTCAGAGAGTAGTGGAGCACCCACATGTGGAGCCTGGCCAGCAGTGGTCAGCCTGAAGGGGCAGATGATCAGCTGTGAGATGAACTGATGACCTAATCTAATAGTGAAAGGAGCGACAAAAAGTTAAAACAGTCAAGCATTAGTTAGGCTAGACTCTGAACAGACAAATGAAGTGGAAATATGTGCAATCTGGGATAACTGGGGTTGGAGGGGACCTCAGTTCCTCAGGGGTCCAGGCCCTGCTCAAAGCAGAACTAACAACATCAAATGTTAAGTATTCTTTTGAGCCTTATTTCGGAGATACCCTTTCCTAGACACTACTATTACCAAGTACTCATCCACAGTTGTAACTGACAGCAGAAATAAATAACTTCTGATTTCAGGGAGATTAAAGAAAGCCTGAATTCTAAGATACGCTCTAAACCTTGCCTTTTCCTACAGCTTCTTGAATTGTTAGAAGAAAATAACTGAAATACAGAAAATATATATTATTTTCACCCATCTTTTGTTTTTAGGGCCCTGGGATATTACAGCTTTCCTCTCAGCCGTGGACATATTCCACTATGACTACTCTGCCTTTTAAGTTAAACACCCAAAGAAAAAACAGATTTGACTAAGACATTGTTTCTTTCGGCAGTTCTGCTTTACAGTGTCATTAATCTTTCCTTTTTCCTGACCTTTCAAGAATCACGATTTTGAATTCAAAAAAATATGAGTCAAACTTCTGCCTATAATGCTTGATTTCGTGTGGACTGACTTGGCAGCCTGAGGTTGCCATTAGCACTCTAATTTCTCTCTATGCATAATAGGAATGATACTCTGAGTCAGTGGGAAGCTGAGAATCCTCATTGTTTAATGCTTTGAAGATGAGGTTATATAGCTGTAATTACTGATAATACCTGACCTAAGCCCTTTCCCTTTAACAGGCAATGTATCCTTTTGTGATTTCTTTTATTTGCATTGTATACTTCAACTGCATTTCAGAAAGGGTTGTTAAAGTGTTGTCTAGTCTCAAGAACTCTGGTTCTGTTTAAACTACTCCTCTTCCTAATTACCCTAGATCAGCAGGATCAGAGCTGCAGTTATATTTGCCCAATATGATTTAGGTGAATGTACTCCTAGCCCATCTGTTTCTTTGAAAGGCTGACAAATTTGGTAATGCTTCCAGGTGTATTACCCTAGTCCTCAACATTTCAAAAGAGTTTTTTTTCTCCCCCTTTACTGTTATCAGCAGACAGTGTTTAAAGTTGTATAATGCAGAATGTAAGAACAAAAAAGAAAAACTAGATCTCTGTATTCCAGTAAATACGAGCTGTTGTAATTCATGTTGCTTTTGTAAATTTGGGAAACATTTATGCCTGTATGCTGTGCAGTTTGGCCAGTTTTCTAATTTGGATGTTTAAAGTTGCTTGTTAAATTTAAGTGACTCCATTTTCAGAATTACAGAGTATTTGCAGCTTTCATTGGAAAAAAGTTGTGCTTTTGAAATTTTTAAGTATTCTTTATGACTTTTTGTCTCATCATGTCATGTACAAGAAGAATAGTGTGGTAGTCTACTCTGCATAGAAGTCAGCATTCATGTTATCCCATCAGAAAGATGGTTCTGTTCCAATATACTGCTGTAACTGTGGCAGGCATATAAATTAAACGCTCTTTAATTTTTTTTTTTTCCTGGTATGTTTACAGTGTCACTCTTTTGATACTGATTTTGCAGCTAGTTTTAGGCCCAGGGTTTTAGCCCTGGGTATTCAGACTCACTTGGAAACATATCTTGCTGATTCTTGGCCAGTTAAGAGTTCCAAGTGGATGCAATTTAATAACCCTTGCGCTGTTTTGATTTGCCTCCCACACCATCTGGTCTACATCTCTCTCCTACTCCATTTTTTTTTTTCTTTCTTAAAGGATAGTATTTTAAAAAGAATTTAAACTTTCAAGCACGTCATCTGAAAATGTAGCTTGCTCTGAAATTTCCCTGTGCAATGTGTCTTTTGAGAAAGAAGGCTTTCTGTATACAGAGGAAAAAGAACATGAACAGAAACCTGTGGACAGATTGGAATGGCAGGAATGTAGCGCACAGTAAAGATGTCTGTTTCTTCACACTGAAATATTATTTAAGCACACTTCAAAAGTAAAATTATTTCATGGCTCTGAGGTCTCCTGGATGGCTCTCTGTGTTTCTCTGCTGGCCTCCACAACACGGTCAATTATTGGAGAGTGGCAAGAGATCCAAAACTGCTCACCCTCTGCTGAGATGGAAATTAAGTGCTGTGATGAAGCTTGTGGTCTATTAACTGACCTTATTTATACTCGATTTAGTGATGATAACCTGGAGTGATGCTGCTTGTGTTTAGCTCTGTTCATCATGATGCTTGAAAATACTGCGTGAAAAGTTTATTCACATTGTGTGAAGGCACAAATTCTTGACAATGTTGCTTTAAATTTTGGAGGACTGTTTGCCTGCATAACCTGGATACTTGTCCTTTAGTCTTTCTGTATGTTTCAAATACTTTGCCTTAGCTGGCATTCGGGTTACTTTTTTTTTTTCTGGATTGATGTCTGTTATGTAGATCGGGCAGTCTGAAGGGGTAGGTTGTGAGATTATTTTGTTCTGCCCTATGCTGTGGCTGTTGCCCAGCAGTAGCTGGTGGGGAAGCAGCAGGTGAATTGCACATACTGTGGTAGTAGGTGGCCCTGCACTGACACCAGCAAGCTGCCATGCACAGAGAGAAGGGAGAGCTGAGGGTGTCCGTCCCAGTTTTGTCTGTGTTTGCCTTTCTGTCCTCACGGCACTTCCTTGGCACCTTGAGTCCAAATTGTACCCTTCCCTGAAAAGGTGATAGTGGCGTCTGGCTCCCGTCTGGTGTGCAGCATGGGTGGTGAGCACAGCCCCGTGCCTGCATGGTCGCTGTCCGTACAGGCAGCTCGTTCTGCTGGCGGGAGCGGTGACCTGTTGTGGGTTCGGGTGGCCTATGAGGCACTGGCTCCTGCTGTCTCAAAGACCTCACCAACCTGTTAGCCTGCTTGTCTTAGCAGATGCCTTCTGGGCACCTCCTTACCGCATCTTCAGGTCTGTGATTCAACACTGTGACACAAACTCTTATTTTGTACTTGGAAGCCTTGCTCCTCTCATCCCTGAGGAGGAGCTGGCCGTTTTGCAGTAAGACGGCCCCCATGCCCCTCATTGGATATGCTCATATTCGTGAGCTGAATTCTCAAGCATGGCTTAGTATTTTCTTCCCTGATAACAATTTTTGCTGCTGTATGTTTCAGATTTAGATAGGAAGATGTATTTCATTGTCCCACTGCTGTCCTTCTGATGACAGGTATGTGATCTAAAGCAGGGCTGTCAAACTCATTTTCACGGGGGGCCACATCAGCCTCGCGGTTGCCTTCAAAGGGCCTACATTTATACAGTCCTAAAATTACATGTGGCCCTTTGAAGGCAACCGCGAGGCTGATGTGTCCCCCGGCGAAAATGAGTTTGACACCCGTGCTCTAAAGCCAGAAAGTCAATGAATGCATACAGTCTCCATTTTGCCTAGCGGAATTGGTCAGTCTGGTGACATTTTGATGTAGTCTGGCCTACTTCCCGCCCACCCTCTCCCCTGCAGTCTGGTTTTCCTCACTAAAAGCCAACTTCTAAGTTTGCCAGACTAGAGCTCCTGTCTCCAATCAGCTTGTGCAAGATAAAGGCTTGGCTTACAGTTTTTCTTCAGTGAAGTTAGTTTATCCCAAAACACAGATTGATAGATGCCAAAAACTACACCTGCATGTGCCATTCCAGTAAATTTCACTGAGACATAGTACAAATTATTTTGCCATCTGAGTAAGTATTTTATTTTACTTTTTGTATGTCACAAGTTTTTGGCATGTTAGTAATATTAATTGGAATTAACCATGCATGCTTTCACATAAATCTGTCCTGTAATTTTCTGAACTCTGTTTTATGTGCAGTCTCTAGTAGCTACTGTGCTTTTATCCAAAAGTAAAAAAAAGCCCAAAACCTACATAGCTAGTGGAATTTTTAAAATGGTGTTCGTACTACACGTTATTTCCTACCATTTTATGCTGTACCAAGAGTGATAATTTCACATTGCTTGGGAAAAACTTCGTAGTAAATCTTTCAAAAGAGAGGTTTTCAAGTTGATTCATCCTGATATATTTCAACAAATAGTCCTTCTTTAAGAATAGGAGTGGAGGCGGGTTTTTTTGTTTCATTTTGAAAAACGAATTAAGAGCTTGCCTTTTTTCTTCTGGTGATTATATACTTCTGCTTTTCAGAACAATGGTTTGATGACTTATATTCCATATATGAGGCCTTTGTAGAGAATCTAGGAAATCCTCTTCCCCTAGTTATATTAGTGTTCTGTTTCTCTCAAGTGTCTAGTAAATGTTTAACTTCAAGTATACCGGCATACTATGTCTCTGTAAAATGGCATTTCGGGAGAATCTCTGTTACAAAAAGCTATATAGCCTCACCCTAAGTTAAATTTGATACCTTAGTTTCTGTACGTAAAAATGGACTATAGCCTATTTAAGGTTATCTGAATTTCCATCAGTGTCAATTACTTTGATGCCTTTTTCTTTTGCACTGATGTATTCGATGATGACCTATTGTACATTGCAGACACATGTTTCAGGACGTGCCTGCGCATTTGGGTCTTCTGATGTGCATCCCAGGGTGTTTTGATTCTATGTCAGGGTGAGACTGGGTATGCCCTGGTCCTACATACTTTTTTCCTTTGGAAAGATACTTATGTTCTTGGGTGGGGAGGAAAAGGAGGTACACATGAAGTTCTGTGTTCTGGAGACTCAGAGTGCTCACAGCCACCGGATGTTCTGTAGAGCATTCATTCCCCATGATGCAGAGATGAGATCACATCTCCCCCCTGTGAAGCGGCTTCCTTACAGGGGTTGGGGCACTTACGTTGCCACTGGGAGCCACATAAATGTTTTAGGATCTGGCTAAAATGAAGGACTGGTTAAAATAAAGGCATATAGGATGTGCATGTTTGACTGTGGCACTATGTTTATCATAGTTTCATATGTTTCGAAGGAGCTCTTGTAGCAGCGGGCCATCTTCAAGGTCAGGAAAGAAAGAGAAGTGAGCAAAGGAATTCTTGACATTGTCACCTGATTTAGAAGCAGCTGTTTTTATTGTTGCAAGAACATCTATTAGAAAAAGGTTTATCGACCATTTATTAATGCTCCATCTTCCAACACCTTCCCCCATTCGAATTATTATGAAGGATCAACACTTAAAAGTTATTTAGCAATAGAGTTACTGTGAGAGTTTTATCACCTCAATAATCAGGTTGCTCCACTCCTAATGAAATCCCAGTTGTAATTTATAATTTCAGTGAAGTACATTACATAGCAACAGATCATGTTACCCACCACCCTGAAGTGGAGCGTTTTGAAGAGAAGATTCATTTTGTGAATTCTGAAGAAATTGGTTTGCTAGGGAATGCAGACTTTACAGAAAATAAAAGTATGTCCCTGTCATTTTTCTGTGGTGAAGCACTGATTCTGCTCTCCAGAGACTGCCAGGCCCTCCTGTTAGTAGTGCAGGAGATGGAAGAGTGCCCTTTTCTCTTGTTTGACAGGCTATCATTTGAGGCTGGGACTTTTGCCAACTAGACCTAGTGTATCCAGTTTCTAATTTGGGGAAAATGTTATTGAGAAGGTGGTGGCCTGACAACTCTGGCATTTCCTGGGCTTCTCAGATTACTGTGACACTATCTGATTGGTTTTTCAGACTGAGTTTTACTTGAACTAGTTGTGTTGCTTGCTCTGCTGAGAGATAACCTGTAATCTGGAAACAGAATTTTTTTTTTTCCAAATTGTTACGAGTCAGTTACTAGTTTTGTTGTTGAAGCTTTGGGAACATGTGGTGCTTATGTGTAGATGTCGCAGCTCAGTATCTTATCTTCTAAAGAAAGCCTCAGGAAAACGTTTAGCACATCTTGTCTTGTGGGAGCTCAGCTACCAGAAGTTTATCAGACTTTTCTTTTACTGTTTCTATGAATATTATTTCAGTTTGAGTAGTACATGTACTGAGCTAGATACTTTAGAAGCATGAGATTCCTTTTTCACCTCTTGGTTAGAACATTGTTGATGAGGTTAATGAGGCACTACATCTACTAGTGTGGTCATGAAGGAATGAAATGGATTAGTGTTTCTTTAAGATTAGGTTTAAATGAAGCCTGCTGTTCTCCTAAGGATCACTTGGAAATGGAAAAAGACAATGTATGTGGCCATTTGTCAAGTGAACTTAGTGGATGGATGTGTTGTGGGACTCCTCTGGGGTCATCGTAAACCTTCAGATGATGAGCATCACTTTCACAGAATCACAGAATGTTAGGGATTGGAAGGGACCTCAAAAGATCATCTAGTCCAATCCCCCTGCCGGAGCAGGAACACCTAGGTGAGGTTACACAGGAAGGCGTCCAGGCAGGTTTTGAATGTCTCCAGAGAAGAAGACTCCACAACCTCCCTGGGCAGCCTGTTCCAGTGTTCCATCACCCTCACTGTGAAGAAGTTTCTTCTCAAATTCAAGTGGAACCTCTTGTGTTCCAGCTTGAACCCATTACCCCTTGTCTTACTGTTGGTTATCACTTTGCTTTCAAAACTCTCACACTTGAGGCTGAGCACTTTGTGGGTTGCCCCTGGCGTTGTGTACTGTGATGCAGTTGTGTCCTGCATTATATACTGCAGTGTCTGAGCATCTGACTGCAGTGTCTGTGCCCAACCAGGAGGGAAATCACTTGCCCAATGGGTGTCTGTGGCAACAGCCGTGTGAGGATTTCCAGTGTTACTAGATAGCACTGAAGTCCATGACACCAGGTGGCCCATGGGAGCTGTTTGAGAGGCATATTCAGCCTTCACCATTCTGTGATAGAAGTATAAATGGGCTTTGAGTCACAATGTAAAAAAGCTGACATGTTGGTTGTGACAAATGTGTGTGTATTTGTGTAAGTGATGGACTGCTGGCAGTTTGTGAGCTTGCTAGCCGTTTCCATTTTCAAACACAGCCCAATACATTTTGCTGACAATTTAATGATAAAGTTGACATTTCATTTTCTGAAATGTTGTTTTTGTGGTTTAAATTTTTTAAACTCAATCCTCACAGTGTTCCTTGGCAGTGTTTGAAAATAGTGCTGCAATATTAATATATCTTTCCTCTTAAGAGGAAAGGAAGTCTGGAACTATACAAAACTTTTGTAATTTGTAATTTATTTATCAGGTGCATACTCATTCAAGGACAATATGAGCTTATTTCAGTCTTCTTTTTATTTCAGTTGTGGTGGCTACAAAACAAGGAGAGAGCTTGCCATCAAAATATGGAGGCAAAGTTTTGTCTTCAAGAGAGATGTTTGGAGTTGGTGATGATTCACACTGATTGCCAGAGGCCAGACTCTCCTCTTGGCCTTTAAATATGTTACAGGGAAGACCTGCTTAGGTGCATAACCTGCTTATTGCATTACTGGCTGTAGTACAAAAGGTGTTTAACAGCAAAACTTTTTTTACTTACTGTAGGTAGCTTTTATATGGTTTTTATCCATGATAACAATCTACTATGTTGTACATTCAAGTTTCTTTTACATTTTACATTTTGACGCATTAAAACTTTTTCATGTTCTGCTCTGACAGTGTTTTAAACAGAATTTTTAGTGAGTTTCATGTAGTTCAAAGCAAATATAATGGAGCTTTTATTCATATTGTTGTTGACATTTGCTTTCATATAAACCCTGAGCAAAAGTTAACACAAATTGGCACAAGAAAATTATACTTAGTCCTTTGGCTGGTGATTAAGTCAAACATCAGGCTTGGAATTTTGATAATTTGTCTGAACAAGAGCCATGAGGTTTATCTTTAACCTTAGTGAAAAAATGTTCTCTCTGACAACAAAGCAAACAAAGTATTAAAGATTTTCCTAAACAAAAGAATTGAAGTGTGCCTTGATCTGTTTATATAATTGAATGAAAAAAAATCCCTTTTTTCTTAGGTTGTTAAATATTTACAGTTGTTTAACAATATTGATGATAAGATTTTTTTTTTATTGACTTCTCAAGGCAAAAAGCACTTATCGTTCTTTTCATTTTCTTAATGAGAACCCATAATGTGTCAGTTACTGGTGGAAGGGCTGTGATCAAAAGAGATGTCCATTAGGCAGCAGACAAAAGTTTGGCTTGCCAAATATTGAAGTTACTTTATCTTGGAAAATGTTACAAGTAATGCTGCCCTTGTAAAGAATGGTGGGCCCTGGTTCGTATTCTTGTGCAAATCTTGGTTAAAAAATAGGCACGAGGCAGTGAATGTGTCCTACTCCTGGCTGTCTGACATGCTGACTCAACATTGCTTTGTTTGTTCAGTGCTAGCTACTGTGCAAATGAAGTACCAATTTTACAAGATGTGTGTGGCTGCCAGCCTGTCTCCAGGAGGATGAAGGCCTACCAAAATGATACATGGTGCCACTGAAGAACAGGGAGTTCCTCGTTTCAGTCCCTGTTGCCTGGGGGGAGTTTCTGCCTCACCTGTCGACAGCTTGTGGTGTCAGTTTTACCTGTCTTGTTTGTTGCATTATTCATAAAATGTGCATGCTCGTTCCTGTGGCTAACGCACAGCATGTTTTGCTGCAGTAACAACATAAAGCCATAAGCGTATTAGCCACATGCTTTAAGGACTTGAGGCTCTGGACCCTTGGAAAAAGGATTGTCGTGGTTTGATCGCGGGGAGACAATCAAAAACCGCGGCAGATGTATTTTCCTTAACCCTCTTCCCCCCTCCCGTTTTCTGCCCCTGCTCTCTTCCCCCTTTTTCACTAAGGACAGGCGATTTTGAGAGGAAAGGAAAAGAAGAACAGAGAGAAGAAAGCTGGAAAATTTGAAAACGTTTTACTAATGCTACTAAATAAACATAGAGAAAAATAAAGCAGAACAAATATTATAGAACCAGTCTTGCAATTCCCAGCAGCTGCTCCGGATCCTTCAGCCAACCAGAACTAGATTCAGTTTGTCACGAGGCCTCAACTTGCAGGGACAGCCACGAGGCCTCAGCTTGCAGGGACAGCAGAAGAACACAGAGACGAAGCAAAGCAGCAGGAGACCCAGCAGAAGAGAGAGAGAGAGAGAGAGAGAGTCCTTCGGGTCCACCTTTTAAATCCAGGAGGTCGTGAATGGGATGGGATACTCCCATTGGTCAATTTGTGGTCACCTGACTCAGACCACCTCCTCTCGTTGCTCCCCACAATGACCCAGGACAAGGATTTAATTTTCTCTTGTGATTCATGTACTTCTGTTGGAAAAACACAAAATACAGTTGTGTACGAGACAATTTAATGATTTCTATGAATTCTTAAGGAAATTATTAAATTTCTTCCCTTGGCTCTGCATCACAGGAGGAGAATGTTGTGTGTTAGCATAAGTAGCCTCTTCGATGACACATTTTTTGTAAATGCAAAGTGACTTCATGAGCATCACTTCCCTGGTAGATTAAGACCTTATGAATAGTTCAAATATATACTTTTTAAAATTAATGTTTTGCATAAACAGAATTATGGACCCATTTTTTTTGGTAAAAATCAGAACTCCTCTATAAATTTGTTACCCAGTATAGCCATAAAGACAGTCTGGTGTAGAGAAAAGGAGTAATAGCACACCTTGTATTCACATCTGGGAGCATCCATTGCATTTTACAATGCTCTTGTAAAACTCTTCACTCCAAAACAACCCTGTAACTGGTTATCTTCTTTTTGAGATGCCAGCATGTGGCTTGCTGAAGGTATGGGTTGTTTACATGCTCCAAACTGGAGTGCTTTTGTGGAATAATGCCCAGGATCACATCATATTCTGTTCCTACACTAATTCATAACAAACCAATAAACTTAATTCCTTTGTAGTGTGCGTGGTTTGTTGGTTTGTTTGGTTTGTTTCATTTGTTTTCATTTTTTGTTTCATTTTTTCTCCACTGCTTCTGCCACCAAGCCAGTTACTTGTCTCAGGCTGCAACGGCTTTGACCAGATATTTTAAAAATCTCTTCCTTTGAGCCTTCCTTTGATTCTGCTAGCTACCATGATGTATGTTTACCAACATGACTGTGTCTAAACTGGTAGGAAACAGCACAATATGATGAAATTAGAACTAGTGTATGTGGTCTCTCCTGCAGTGGAACAGCTTTCCAGAAAGAGAGGAGAGAGGACTAAAGGAGACATTTCTGTTACTTATGAGAACTCTGTATACAAACCAGATGTATAGTCAATATTCTCCTTAAGAAAAGAGAGCTGTAACATGAAGTTAAAGTTTCATCTTTAGAGTTTCAGCATGGTAGATGAAAAACAGAGCTCCAAAATTGCACATAATTTAATATGTTGCTAAGGCTACTGGCACTTCATCTAAAGTAAGAGGCAGAATAACTCTCTTTAATGGATTTTGGATCAAACCCGTTGGCTTAGGAAAGCTATATATAGTATATATAGTATTCCTGTTCTCTGAGATGGGGATTTTTTCTGTGGCAGAAGCCTTGTGCTCTGAAAGGATGTGCCCTCTGCACATTATTATTAGCATTATTAGAAAAATATATGTGTATCTTTTGCTTTTCCAGTGGTATGGTACTGGAAAATTATCTCTCTTCTACTATGATAGTGGTGGTGTTAGGCTGAGTTCCCAAACGATGATTGTAGCAGAAGTAATCACAGAATCACAGAATGTTAGGGATTGGAAGGGACCTCAAAAGATCATCTAGTCCAATCCCCCTGCCAGAGCAGGAACACCTAGATGAGGTTACACAGGAAGGCGTCCAGGCGGGTTTTGAATATCTCCAGAGAAGGAGACTCCACAACCTCCCTGGGCAGCCTGTTCCAGTGTTCCATCACCCTCACTGAGAAGAAGTTTCTTCTCAAATATAAGTGGAACCTCTTGTGTTCCAGCTTGAACCCATTGCCCCTTGTGCTATCATTGGTTGTCACTAAGAAGAGCCTGGCTCCATCCTCGTGACACCCACCCTTTATATATTTATAGACATTATTGAGGTCACCCCTCAGTCTCCTCTTCTCCAAGCTAAAGAGACCCAGCTCCCTCAGCCTTTCCTCATAAGGGAGATGCGCCACTCCCTTAATCATCTTCGTTGCCCTGCGCTGGACTCTCTCCAGCAGTTCCCTGTCCTTCTTGAACTGAGGGGCCCAGAACTGGACACAATATTCCAGATGGGGTCTCACCAGGGCAGAGTAGAGGGGAAGGAGAACCTCTCTCGACCTACTAACCACCCCCCTTCTAATCCACCCCAGGATGCCATTGGCCTTCTTGGCCACAAGGGCACAGTGCTGGCTCATGGTCATCCTGCTGTCCACCAGGACCCCCAGGTCCCTTTCCCCTACACTGCTCTCTAATAGGTCATTCCCCAACCTATACTGGAACCTGGGGTTGTTCCTGCCCAGATGTAAGACTCTACATTTTCCCTTGTTATATTTCATTAAATTTTTCCCTGCCCAACTCTCCAGCCTGTCCAGGTCTCGCTGGATGGCAGCACAGCCTTCTGGCATGTCAGCCACTCATCCCAGCTTGGTGTCATCAGCAAACTTGCTGACAGTACACTTAATTCCCTCATCCAAGTCGTTGATGAATATATTGAATAATACTGGTCCCAGTACTGACCCCTGAGGCACTCCACTAGATACAGGCCTCCAACCAGACTCTGCCCCATTGACCACGACTTCTTTCCTTCAGCCAGTTTGCAGTCCACCTCACTACCCGATCATCCAGTCCACACTTCCTCAGTTTTGCCGTGAGGATGCTGTGGGAGACGGTGTCAGATGCTTTACTGAAGTCAAGGTAGACCACATCCACCGCTCTGCCATCGTCAATCCACCTTGTTATGTCTTAATAAAAGGCTATGAGGTTGGTTAAGCACAACTTCCCCTTGGTGAAGCCATGTTGACTGTCCCTGATGACCCTCTTATCCTTGATATGTCTTAAGATGGCACCAAGGATAAGGTGTTCCATCACCTTCCCAGGTATAGAGGTGAGGCTGACCGGTCTATAGTTGCCCGGGTCCTCCTTCTTGCCCTTTTTGAAGACCAGAGTGACATTTGCTTTCCTCCAGTCCTCAGGCACCTCTCCCGTTTCCCAAGACTTGGCAAAGATGATGGAGAGTGGTCCAGCAATGACTTCAGCCAGCTCCCTCAGCACCCGCGGGTGCATCCCATCTGGACCCATGGATGTATGGATGTCCAGATTGCTTAATTGCTCCCTAACCCAGTCCTCATCAACCAAGGCAAACTCCTCCATTGCCCTGCCTTCCTCTGGGGCCTCAGGGGTACGGGGCTCCTCAGGACAGCCTCCGGCAGAGTAGACAGAGACAAAGAAGGCATTCAGTAATTCTGCCTTCTCTGTATCTCCTGTCACCAGGGCACCCACCCCATTCATCAGTGGGCCTACATTGCCTCTGGTGTTAGTTTTATCTGCCATGTATTTGAAGAAGCTCTTCCTGTTGTCCTTGACCCCTCTCACCAGGTTTAACTCTAAGGAGGCCTTAGCTTTCCTAGTTGCCTCTCTACATCCTCTAACAACAGCCTTGTATTCTTCCCAAGTGGCCAGCCCCTTCTTCCATGATCTGTAAACTCTCCTCTTCCACTTGAGCTTACCCAGCAGTTCCCTGTTTAACCACGCAGGTCTCCTGCTCCCTTCCTTGACTCCCTACGTGTTGGGATGCTCTGATCTTGAGCTTGGTAGAAGCAGCCCCTGAATGTTAACCGACTATCTTGGGCCCCTAATAATAATATTTAGGCTTGATGTTTTACCTCTGTATTTTGTAATCATTTTTGTTAAGTACCACATAATAATTAATGAACCTGAAGAATCATTGCTCCTGAAGCATAATCTTAAATTTTAGGTCTTTTAAAAAACAATGAAGATTTCATTAACAGGCTATGGCAATTGATTAGGCAGACTAAAACTTAGTTTTGCAGCTGCTTTGGGCAAAATTCAGATCGAATGAGAGCAGTATTTGTGAACTAAACCAGAATCCTACTTGTGGATCAATTATTCAACCTTTAATTTAACCCTTACAGAAGCCTGGAATCTTGCTTTGTAGCAGAAGGTATGTTTCAAAATGAGGTATGTTACCCAAAGGAAAAGAGAGGTTATAGAGAGAAATGATGTGTAGTAGAGCACGACTCTGTTTGCTGGGCCTGGGCCAAGTAAAAAGTAGATGCGTGTCAGGACTGATTAAAGAATTCCATATTGTAAGAGTACAGTATTTTAGTATGATAATGGAAGGATGGGAAAAATTGTGAAAAGAATGCAGCTTTAGACAGAGCATTGTTTTGGTTTAATAAATTATAAGTCTAAAGAAAAACAGAATTGCACAGGGATTAAAATATCTTTTGTTTTTAAAAAATATATATGCTTTCAAGTTAGTATAGTTTAAATTCAAACTATCTTAAAATAATATGGTGTACTATTTCTTTGCCTCTTACATGAAAATAACATGGTAGTGGAGGTGATGGGAATGGGTGGGGGAAATCTGGAGACCCTCTGGAAGTAACTTTTAAATTTTTTGTAATTATACATTCTCAGTAATAATCACATACTTTAATATTTCTATATGTAAAATGAAAGCAGCTGTCAGAAATAAATCTGTCTTTAAAGTGACTCATGAGTAGCATTATTCAAAACATACTTTTCATTAGAAAATTAGGAGAACTAGCACTGACCTATGATTACAATAGAAGTGTTACCTCTGATTTGACAACTGCATTCAATTCCTTAACAAACCTGGAGATTATTTTCCAGAAAATTTGCCCTTCTTTTAGAATTTGTTCCTTAAATACAGGTAATGGCTAACTTAAAAACCAAGCTAAACGAAAGCAAAAAACCCCACCCAAACTAAACAAAACCAACAAAACCCCCCCCACAAAAATTCCACAAAAAATTAAAGCATTTTTATTCAGTCCAAAAAGGGCCACATTTGACGGCTGTCATTCACAAGGGTTGCAGCAGAACTCTACCCTAATTCAAGAATCAGATCTGTAAGTCTCTCCTGGTCTTTTTTGCCAAAGATAGAAGTATAGTTAAAAGTCCTAGGAAAAACATGTATTTCTGAGTAAATAAGAATAATATGGAAAAGAGAAAAACAGGAAAAAAGATCAGTACATCTTAAATGCATTTTGAACATTATCTTGGTGTTAAGATAGCCAGTGTACTTGGTTCTGTCAAGTTCAGTGCTTGCAGAAATTAATCATATATTCATGCCATGTAATTTTTCCTCTGTTTTTATGTACTTTGAAGACTATGTGCTCTATGTCTGTGCTTCTGTAGCAGAATAGCTTCTTGCATTCACTCATTTGCTGCACACTTGTTTTTCCTTCCAGAAGGTGCTCAGTGACTCAAAGACCCAAATGCAACTTCTTGCTCACAATCACTTGGAGAACAGTATTTTACAAATACAGCTCATTTACATTGCTTATCCCTGCAGGTTTGCAGATTTCAGAAGGAAATGGTATTGGTAAAGCAAGTGATAAGACAGGATTTTACTTTCCTAACTGTGTAAATGCATATGTTTATTCATTTTTTATGAGGGAGAGAATCTCTGGCACATCACAGGATCACAGTGTAGATCATTTTGAGCTCTGCACCTATGTTGCCACGTTGAGAGAAGGTGCTGCCAATTTCAGAAGCTGTTGCCGACAGCTGTGCACACTTACTGCTGGCTGGTGCTGCGTGGCCAGAAGCTTTCCTTTGCTTTTCATGTACAGCGATAACAGCATTTCCAAGAACGGCAACTGCTGTTGGAGAACTGCTAACTGCTGGGGCAGAGGAAGCCAGCGCAGGGCTCTGCTCGGGTTGGTGGCAGAGCTCCCCGTCGGCTCCACCAAGGGCTGGGTAAGGTCCCAGTTCTTAGGCAGGGCTCAGTCTCCCTCCGTCTGAACCCTGCAATAAGCAGTATTTAAAGGAGCCTTCTTCAAAACCCGTTTTACTCCAAATATCAGAGGGAGCAAAGCGATGGGAAAACAATTCCAGGAGAAGTTACGCTTCATTTCAATAACGACCTTTTATGTAAAATTAAAGTTTTCGTGGGCTGCCAACACTGTTCGCATTATTTATATACCCACTTGAATGTCACAGTCCATATTTCTTCAATAAACGATTTCACATCACATTTTTAAATTAGCATGTCTACTTTTGTGACTTTGGAAGCCTGCAATGAACTTTCCATCATACATTTACATCCCGTGTTCTGCCTTTGAAATGTTCCTTTGGCAGGATTTTAAATACAACAGGAAATGAATTTAGAAGGTGCATTCCTGGAAAGATCTATTACAGTTTGCAGGCTATTTCAGAAAGTTAACTGGGTCTGGGAAAATGGATTTACAAACCTCCTGCAGCTTGCATGCAACTACCAGCACCAACTGAGAAGTGAAGAACTTGACATTCGTGGGATATAGGAGTCGAAGTCTAATTTTTTGTTTTGTTTTAAATGCTGTCTGAAATGGAGGGGACAATGTACTTGTGATCTTCTGTGCGTACAATATTTTTAAAAGGTGTTGAAAGCATTTCTTTAAGCCGAGATCCTATGAATTCACAAAAATAATGACATAAAAATCATAACGTATTAAGATATTTTCTAAAATAAAACTACTAATTGATATTGAACACAATTTAGGAAAACAATGTGTGCTATTTTTTTCATACAATCTTTGCTTGCACAAGAATTTTAATTTTGGTGATGTGAGACTAGTTAGATATGTTGGTTTTAAGTACTTCACAAAAATTGCTTTTTTTCACGACATTCTAACTTTTTTAAAGTAGAAATTCTGTCATTTTAAAAGCTTCAATAAGATTTTGCACAGAGAGAGTATATGCAGTTCTGGAATACTTTTATTTTCCTTCATTTTGCAGATTCTAGTTTTTAAAATATCAAACTATTTTCATCTAACCATGTGTACCTATCACATTTTTCCAGGCACATGTGGAAACTCATAAGCACACGTTTACCTCCACAGTGTTCATATTTAGGAAGATATGCCAACATGACACAAGTATAGTGCAGTATATAATAAAATACTTCTAGTCATATTGAATTGACCATTTAAAAAAATGATTGGAAGACTAAAAAAATGTTTTGAAAGGTTACAAGACCAAAACATCACATGGTAAATGACAGATATTACAATACTTTCAGGGAAAAAAAAATAAACAGACAAGCAGGAAAAAAAGCCCCATCACACGAGTATGGTAGAAAACCACGATGCCATTCAAAAAAAAGAAACGTTAAACTCTCTTAGTGACACACCTACACTAAGAGAAACTCAAAATGTTAATGAGGATTCTAGCACTGGCCTTAACTCTGAATATACGTACAGCGACTGCCTAAGTTAGTCTGACAGCTGAAGTTGGGAAGTCAAGCAGAAGCAGTGCAGAAGAACAGAACAATGTTTGGGAAACATTTGCGTTGAAATCAGTTGAAGGAACAATGAGACTCTTGTGATCCTGTCACTTTTAAATAACACCTTGAACGTGTGTTTAAAATAATTCTTTATACTGAACCTTTCTTTTTTCTTCAGTTTTTTGTTTTGTTCACCTGATCTACATTCTGTTTAAGCCTGCTGAATTTATGTTACACAGAATCTGCTTTCATAACAGAGGATGAAATTGGGAGTTTACTTATGTGTGAAGATGTGTATGTGATGCTTTTCTTAAAGAATTACTAAATTTACACCCCAATATGAATCAGCGACTTTTCAAAAATAACACTAAATCAGATTAGTTGGATTCCAATTCTTACATGGGGGTGTCTGTTTCTTTTGTTCCGCCCCCCCCCCCCCCCACTTCGTTTGCATATGAATATTTCTTTCTGAAGACCTGTGGAGTATGAACTATAAATACCAAAAGTTTGCTATCTGATTTGACTGTCATAGAGTTGGTAATTCCTGCATCTAGTGAGACTCTTGTAATTTTTTGTTGTTGTTTGTGGTGTGTGCGTCTTGGCTTTTGTTTGTTTGTTTGCTTGTTTGTTTTTCCCCACAGAAGAGCAGCTCAGTGTCCAAGTGCTAAGGGCTCCAAAGAACTGGAACATACAGTATATACTTCAAACTAATTTTCTTTCTGTGCAGTTCAAGAGAAACCTTGAAGTGCAGTTGTGAAAAGCTGAATGGGTTGAGTTTGATCAGAGATTACCCTTATGTGTGTCAAGGTACAGAAAACATTTTTGGAGAGGGGTTGTGAGTTATTGTGCCTTCCTCTTTCTCTCTTCCATCAGACTCGCCACTTTCTATTCCTTGAGAGCTTCTGTTGAATCTTGGTTTCCTAGCCAAACTGTAAGCACTGCTTCTGGCTGCAGGTTTTGGGGGAGAAACTGTGTATCTGTCTGGGTGAGTGGGAAATTGTATGACTCTCGACGTGTAGCTGGCTCATGTAGGATATTGGTGAGAGCACACAAAAAATAAACTTACTGCTCCCAGCCTGTATCTTTTGGTTGTTTCTGCTTAGATCATAACTTGAGGTCCTAATTTCACACTTTGCAGCTTTTATTAACTATGAGAAAGTGATTTGTTTCATGGTAGTTTTACTGCCTGTGGGGTTACAGACAGTAGTTGTAAACTTACTCAGAGTCCTAATACTGTATTATCCCAGTTGTGAATTTGGGGTGGAACCATTGCATTTGTTTTTTGGAATATTATTTTTGCAACCATAAGGGTGTCATTTTGGGAGCAGAAGATGTAGGGAGAAGGAACAGGCAATGCACTCTTAAGTGAAGGCATATAACTTTAAGGAAAACAAACCAAACCAAAACAACACCAAAAACCAACACATTTTCCAGTCTGGGAGGAGATATGGGTAAGTCTTCATTTTTTAATTGATGTAAAAGATTTCCAGGATAGAAGATATGTGATTCACTGTTTTAAGAAAGTGGGGTCTGTTTTTCTTTTTTGGTTCCTTTTTGAATGATGGGTTTATGTTTTCCATTATTGCACTAGAAGTGACTTTTCTGGTCCAACCACAGACTTCTGAGTGTGTTCCTCATTGCCAACAATCAAGGCTTCTTCTGCCAAATGGATTGTTAAGGCAGTTTAAAAAAAAGGGGGAAAAGAAAAAATTAGGAAATCTTTACTTGCTTCTAATCCAACAATTTCTCAACAAGCAAGGGGGTAGTACCAGATTTAAATGTTATTGTAATTTTTTAAATTTCTTCCCCAGTTAAGGAAGAAATTGAAAAGGCAGCAGTCAGGAGTTCATATTAAGAACTAAATAAACAGTCTTTTAATATTGGAAGCTTCTTAGCCAGTCTTTCAGAAAGAGTTACAGTAATATGTATGAAGTTGGTTGGAATAATTAAAGACATTAGGGATGTCCAGGAGCATTTCCTTCCTGACTAGGCTTGAGAATGAATCCTCAGCAGCTATTGATTCAGACTTGCCAGTTTTAGACATTGTTTCCTATTTGCTTTAAATCCACTATCTCATCTGTCTATTGCAAACAATAGTTTTTATGCATCTGGCTCAGGTGTAGTGATGTTTTGGGTACAAACACCGAATATCTTATAAATCTGATCACTGACAAGTCTCAGAAAGTGGTTGAATAAACTGACTTAGCTGCCTATCTGGTGTCTAGCCTTCAGGCAAAATTGAGAGGCAAGGTATGGTGGTGAAGAAGTGAAGATCCCGGTCACTCTCACTTTGCAGTTCTCATTCATTCTTCAGTGTTTCTGCTAAATGTTTTTGACAGCATTCTCATAAAAGGCATAATCATATATAGACGCAGTAGCTTCTGCTCCATGGGTGATGCTAAGAGATGGTGGAGTCCGAGTTTTCCATGTGTCTGTTGTTTTACTTTGCTAATACTTTTTTAGCCTAGTGAGTTATCGAAGATTGTTCACTGATATCTCCTTCTCACTTCATCTAACTTTGCAATTTTGGACTCTGTAATATCACTTTTATGTAAGTAGCCAAGATAGTAATTTTTTTCTTCTTCTTCTGTCGGACTGTGAAATTAAAGAGGGATTAAGGGCAGGAGTTATCTCTATAAGTTGGTGCTTTGTATTTTGGACTGAGCGTGTCCTGAATACAGTGTGTTCTATCACATAATAAATGAAGAAAAAGACTCAAGGAATTCTGCTCAACAGTAAAAGCAGATATGTGATCTTTATCCTGTTATTTGGAAAATCAAGCATGTGAACAACCACTAATATTTCTTTTGTCTATCAGATTTAACTTATTCTGCTACGCTTGTGATTCAGTAACACAAATTCACTGAATGGAGGTGTAAACCCCATTTTTATTTCCAACTGTGATGTCTAGCTCTTCACCTCCCTCATCTTGAAAAATCCAAATTGGTGAAGCATTGTCAAACAAAGTCACGTTAAAAAAAATAAAGCAAGATTTAGATTTCCTCACTTGGCTTAGTTTGGGCTTCTAAAACCAGTTGTGGCTATATATAAATGCATAGATTACTTTAAGACGCATTGGTCTGAAATGATTTTTATAAATTTAATAGTGCTTCCAATTTTTTGTAAATTAGAACTGAAATATGTAAGAAATGTGCTTGCTTAGAATTTTATGTTCTCATTATGCAGTGCAATTTCTGGGACTAAAGATGTGTTTCAGTTAACAGCATATAAGCTGGTAAAAAAATTTTAGGTAGTAAAGTTATAAACTTTTTTCATTCCTATCATTATATGTTCTGGGAAATTATATTCGCATTATGATGATTCCAGAACAGACCTGCTTCTGCATCAAGTTTTCCTCAGAAACAATTAGGATTTTGGTTTTCAGATTTGTCCCCTGCGACTTTAGCATGTTTTTCATGGGCTTTTGTGATTGTTTTCACAGCAGCTATTGTTAGCCCACCTTTCCAGGTGGCCATTGTAATTTTGCTCTGCCCAGGTTCGGTTACCTATGGATATAAAATAGATGGCAGGTAAGAAGCAGTAAAGGATGTCTTGTATCCTGGATTTGGCATAGTCCAGGTAATGTGGTCACCAGAGGACAAGATATAATCTCTTTAATGTAATTTTAAGTGGCATCTCTAGTCCTCTTGCATGAGAAGACAACATGGAATTCAGTTTGTCAGAGGTAATTTATAGTCTGAACTCTTTCAAAAAGCAATTACTTCAAGGAGGGTGCAGTTAAAGAGCAAGGTAGTGCTGATGATGTGCTGAGGATGCTTTTTGACGTGGCTTGAGACAGCTGTGGTCTTGTGCATGAATTGTGATTCCATCAACAATTCTGCTTATACTTGTGTCAAGAAGGAATACTTTTACTTGCTTGGGAAAAATGCCTGTTTATGTCAGTGGAAACTTTGTAGATGCCATTCAGAATGCAGAGAGCATTTATTCAATGAACTCTTTACAGACTTATTAGCTTACTGCTTTAGCAGATTTTCATTATCTCAGGATTAGGGAGGTACTTAAATACCCTTCTGTAACAGAGATGTTCTTTACTAAAGTTCTTTTACAAAGAGAGCTCTTCTAACATGTGGGGAGAGGGACAGCATAAACTGTAATTTAGCTCTGAACGTATTTGAAGTGGCTGTCATATTTTATTTTATTCAGGAAAGAAAAAAGAGACAATGATCTATACTTTAAATGTTTCAGATTTAGTTTGCATTAACTAAAACTTCCCCAGTATCTCAAATAGTCTAGTAGTTAGATGCAGAAGCACACAAATACGAACAGGGAGAAGCTGGGATTGCATGGCAGCATGGGAATGTATGTTTGTTTATATATTAAGCTTTCCATATAAACGAAGAATGTTGGTACTTTAAAATGTCTGCTTTCCTGATAAGGAAACATTGCTGGTTCCACTCTTGACTCTGTACAGCATCACATACCCTAAAAGTCCAGCATTTGGATGTTAAATTACTGCAAAGCTGCTAGGCAGGAAGGCTTGTTCTGGAAAAAAACACTGATGTCCATGAGTAAGTCTGTATGACTTCTTAAAAGCACAGATTTATACTAAAGATATTGAAACTCTATGTTTACATTTTAAATTTATTAAATGCGTAATGGGGGAAAATTACAAGTGTGATGTATGTAAACCTAGATTATCATTGTAAAAATCATATTGAAAATGTATAGTATGAGAGTAACTGTGTAGCAAATTTGATCACTTGTGTGAGTATCCTAGTTGCCACTTCAATATGGTATTTCTTTTGCTAAGTTTTGTTCATAAATTTTTAAGAGAAGAAGCTGACTTAAATACAATAAGTGTCTGCTGTTACTTTCAAAGATTCCACTGAACATAATGCGAGTTCTCAACATGTTTGGTGGCCACAGATCTGGCTGTTGCTTGCATAAATATTTTCCCCAGGTGCACAAAATATTATGCAGACCAACACCAGTTTTCATTTAAAGTCTACTCTGTAACTATAGCCAGAGGCAGTTCCACACTGCCTGAAATAATACACTCCAGACTGGCCAAAAAAAAAAAACCAACCCAGCCCAAGGGATTTATCTTCCTTTTGGCATCTGTAGTTTGAACATTCTACATTTTATTCAACTTTAAGAAATGTCTTTAACTTACACAACCAAAGAAATGTCTTTAACCAATTAACCAAACCTATCTTTTTCATACATTGACATCTTAGTCTTTAAAACTACTATCTTGGTGCTAGTTATGCAATGAAGGCATTAACTACAAACCAGACGTGACTGGGGAGGCTCAATGGGGAAGCTCAGTGTGATGATTGATGGACCTTGTCACTGATAAAGGCAGCTACTGCTGCTTGTGGGAGGAATGGAGCACTTGTGTACCTGGCAGGGTCTACACATTGTCCTTGTTGCATAAACCTATGCCATCCACCTATTCTGCACACCAAGGTCGTTGTGTCTGATCCTCCCAGATGTAACTCTGGCAGCACAAGAGTGTAATGTGTGTGTGGGAGCATGTGGCAAGGCATGTTCTCAGGGCTAGCTTTGATGTGGCCAGCCTCTTTGGGGGTGAGAGGAGGGACTGCAGGTAGGTGATCATGACCCATGCTGTTTCACTTGTCCTCAGGGCCAACAAACTGCCTTCATCCTTTTCTGCTCAGTAAGATTCAATGCCTATTCAGTTCAATGCATTCTGCACACTCTATCCATGTTTCCAGTGACTCCCAAATTTCAGCTCTCAAATTTCTTTCCCCTACTGTGTCTCCCTGCCATGTCTAGCTACACGTCATGCCTCCATCCCAGAGATATCTTAATTCCCTAGTCTGTCATACTGAGATCTCTCCATGTCTTTCTCATAAGTTCTGCTCACCTCTCCCTACTTCTAGGCTCCCTCACACACAAGTCTGCTGGTTCATCCTCTGACTTTGCTCTGTTGAGACCATGTTCTGCCTCTTCTTTCACCATTTCTGGTTTTCTAAAGAGTGAGTCTTTTGGGGTATTGGCATATTCAGCTCCTTGAGAATATAGGTGGAGGTGGTGTCCTGCTTGAACATGCTTCATTGGAGTGGGTTAAAATACAGACAACCTATTCATAACTTAAAAAGTAACTGATGGTTGTTTCTGTGTGAATAGCGACCAGTTCTGCTGCAGTTTAGCTGGTCAAGGTGAATTTTGGTTCCAGCAACTAAACTGAGTTAAAACTGCAATTGACTCTGCCAGTTCTCAGACTTGGCAATGAGTGAGAATACTGATTGTACTCTGAGGACGCCAATCCTAGTCTTCATATACGCCTTGCTGGTCTCACATGTGCCAGCTAGCCCAACTGTGAAGGTAGTGTATTTCCGTCCTGGTATCATCCCCAACCTCTTCATTTTTTCCCAGCTTATTTGGCAAATTGAGGTGCTTGGTCTCCAGAGTTTCTGAAGTAAATAACATATTACAAGTAAAATATTTTTCTCTGGAAGCAGCTGTGCATATGGCTATGCTATTGGAGTAAATGTCAAGATCATTTTATAACTGAATAGTTACACTCTAGGCAAAGCATGTTAATAAAAATAAACATGATTGTGGGTTTTTTAAATTAATTTTTCTAGTGGCACTAGTGCAAATCTGAGGAATGAACAATTTTTCACTTGTCAGTGCTTTAGTCGTCTGTTATCTGGAGTTGTAATTGAGACGTCACGTGTCTAACTTTTTGCCTCCAAAGTTAACCCCTTTATTTTTTTATGTTCACTTGAACAGGATTTATGCCTGATTAAGTTACTGTCTTTTATCATAATTAAAGAAAAATGTTGTGGAGGGAGAACTAAAAACTCTGTTCAATGGAAAACAGATTGTTGTGCCTGTAATGAAACAAAAGGGACCCTGTCACACACAGTGCCTTTTTTTCTCCTGTCAGAATAATCAGCAGCCAGAAATATTTATCTGCTGTGAGAATGATTTAACTGTCCAGAGCTAAGGGTGTGTGAGGGGAGGAGAGATATTTAAGCTTTCCAGAAAGGAAGGAACATGCCTCAGAGTTTGCCTGAGATCACAGGAACGGCAGCTCTAGCAACAGTGCTTATAACCTGTGTTTGTAAACTATCTCGCCTGTTTGCAGTTCATGCCAAAAATGGATTAGTGGATTTTAACAACATCTCTCTTCAGTACTGTAAGTGAATATATACAGTGTGCCCTTGATTTATAAAGGGTTTCTTCTTGTGGTGCCTTAGAGTCTCATTTTAAATAGCACAGCGTGCTTGCAAAATGATTTTTTTTAATGTATACTTCGGGCAGAGAAAACTCGACTGTTACTGTCAGCTTTCACCTATTTGAAGTTACTTTCAGGCAGTAACACACCAGGTAGAATTTTATAAGAGAACATTAAACAGTGAAAACAATATAAGCCAATCACTGTTGGATTATTCAGCCTTTCTGGCAAACTAGTATATTCACTTTTAATCTGACAAACTATAATAGAACTTTTGTTACTGATCATAATTTGTTATGGTAACTTAAAAAAAATCCTGTATCCTGCTGTTCTTTAAAGTTTGAAATAAGTTTCTAGTTCTACCCAAGAAAAACGGTTTCTGTGTATCAAATCAGAGAAGTTCTGAACAGAGTACAGATTTTAAAGTCTTTCTGAATGCAGATTTGGCTGCATTCTTTGTATTTATGGTACATGGAAATATAAATACAAATAAATACATCTGATATACATGTTCTCTCTTTATATATATTTACATCCAGTGTTAGAGAGAAAAGCACTCCGGCCCAGGCCATGGAGGATTGTTAGTCTATATCAGGGCTTTATCAGCTCCTAACACTGTGATGACAATTACACAATATTTCTCAACATGAGTGAATTTATCATCAGAGATTACAGTTTGAGTCCAAGAGTGTATTGTAAACATTATCTTAAAATTACTTTAAGAAATAATAAGCTATGTTTCTACTCATGAATGTGCCAGTCTGGATTCTGATGTGGGCTTTCATTTTTAAGTATTTGAAGTACAAGTAGTACAATTCCAATTGTGAGGACCACTGTTGACACTTTTTTGTCTTGGTTGTTCCCCTTTGTACTCTGTCATATGTGTTTGGTGCAGCTATAATAGACGGACATTATGGTTCGTAATTCATGACCAGGTCAGAAAAGTTTGTCCAAAAAGCATGAGTGCAACACATTATATAACATTTTCCTCAGTATTTCTGAAGCTATATCTTCAGCTTCAGAGGAAAGACTCTTGATACACCTAGCCTTTTCCTCAGGTAACAATAGCGGCAAATTATTGCTATTTTAAATTCAAATTGTTCCTGAGAAGTTATATGACTGAGTCTTGTTTGGAGGTATGATGGACTGATCTGGTTGTACATGCAAAGATTCAACTGCTGTTGCTCAGCTGCAATCTCATCTTTCAGAACCCTAACATCAGAGATGCTTGAGGGAGAGAAAACCATCTCTTCTGACCATGGAAGAGGACAGTCTCGTCTTCTCATCTTTCCTGTGTTATGAAAGCTCTTAAACTATGTTTCTGCTCAGGCAGAGAATTCTCTGTTTACCCATCTGGATAGCTAGGTAGCTAGAGAAAAAAAAAGGTGCAATATTGACCAGTGCTAGAATATTTGGTTTAGATTGGGGAAAAAATCTGCTGGCTAATAATTTAAAAAAGCAATAGATTTTAGTTAGTATTTCTTGTTGTTCTCACTAATATAGAAATGTTATCAGGGCAGGAAAACTGCAATTGGAAAACAGTGCTTTTTTATTCCTTTTTTTTTTTTTTTTTTTTTTTCCCAGTTGGGCCCATTTATTCGGTATTTATGCTGATTGCCAAGTAGATGTTGCACATCAGTTTCCAAGCCAGCAACCTAGAATAGTATAAAATTCAGAAATTTCACAGATGTCAAGACCTATTTTTTTTTTTTAACTGTAAATGGCAGCAAGGGAGATGGAAAATGTCTTTGTTAAGCACAGTGTTTTGCTTAGATATTTGCACATATATTTCACATTAAGAACGAACTTATGTATCCACACCACATACTATATCTGCAGCCACCTTCTGCCGGAGAAATTCAGGAGACTGAACATGCCAACATGGCCTGTCTGTTTTGTCTGAAGTCTGTCAGTTTAGTATATATTGGTATTGAAATCAGTTTGAGCAAACCTCTCTGGCTTTGCACAGTGTCCTACAAGCAATCTGTAGCCATGTTGGTGGCTCCAACTGAGCTGTGGCACTGGTGAGCTTCAGTGAAGAGCTGGATGGAGATGGTGATGTTTCAGCTAAAGCTTGAAGACGTCTACCACACTAAACATACGCAATTACAGTGACAACATGTTAAACTTTTAATTCTGTCATCCATCTGAACTGATTTTATCTTACTTCCTTATGGTTCATCTTTCACCTGGTTTGCTGACAAGGCAGCAATGCAGTCTGTGCTATGCCAATGGAGATGATAGACTTTCTGAAGTGTCACATATTACAGAATTTTTGCTGTCTTTATTCTTGATTTTTATACAAGGAGTAAGTATCTCAGCTTGATGATTGGATTCCAAGTCAAATTTGCAGACCTGGAATGTAAACTGAGCACATTACTTTGGAAATAATTGAGGCAATAACCTTGGAATGCTGTGATGCCTCTTATGAAGCTGCTCAGAGTGGAACCATAATTAGTATAAAAATGAGAAGAGTTAAGCAAACCTGTTCTTAAGTTCCAGCTTGTTTTTTTTTTTAAAAAGTTGTTCCATTGATTTGTTAACTTGCTCTTTCAAAATTTATGGATCAGAAATGTCATTAGATTTTTGTAAGAGTTCTATCATTAAAGAATACGTTTTTCTCCCAGCAAATGCACAGTTTTAATATCCATACTCAAGTATCGTTAAAGGACAGTGTCAGGTGATAAGTCAACATTAGTTCCCAATTTGATGGACAGATTCTATGAAATAAGTAACTTTATTTTAAAGCTCATCTGTTCTACATTTAGCAGAGAGTTTATATGCTATTGTGAGATTTTAGTTGCAATGGAAATATGTGCCCTTCTCTTCTGATGAGTTAATTGAAAAGCAGGTTTCCATCAACATCAAAGGAACTTTGACCCATATAGGGCTACTCTGGTCATATTGGGATATAACTGGTAGTAGTTCTTCAGCAATGAGAGATAATATCATGCTGGTGGTATTTATCTTTACATGTTTGAATTAAGGGCTAAGGTTTTCAAATGCATTTTCTCTGTCACTGCCATGATCAGATACAATAAAATAAGTCAACTTGGGGAGAAGAAACCTCTTCTGGTTTATCTTTGGCTCATCTATTTGTGTAAACACAGAAATCTCTTAAAAAAAAAAAAAAAAGGAGAAAGAGGGAGCTTGGTTCTATTCTAGAGTGGGTAGGAAGACAACTGGCTCCTTTCCTGTACCGTTCAGGATTATTTGACATGGAAATGAGGCCAAAATTAGTAATTGGAAATACCATTTAGATTTTTCATAATATGCATGAAAAAAATTGTTATCGTATTAAACCTTTTGCCCAGACATGAAAGGAGGTAGACAGGAAAATAAAGTTTACTCCCTCTTTTCCTCCTCCTATATGCATTGTTCACTGGCTCGCATTTCCAAGTAGACTGATTCCCATGTGAAGAAGGAGAAAGAAGTGTCTTCTCCCCACAGACATTCTGCTAGGGTCTTTGGGGTATGCTTTTCTCTCTTATGGGCTGTGAGGTTCCACAGTTCAACATAAACACGTGTTTTGGCTGTTCACTGCCAGGAGTGGAAAACCTGTCCGGTGTCTTCTTCACTTCTCTAGCTCTTTGCTGCAGAGAGGCAGATCACTTCTGGTGAGCCACTGGTGGCTTTGGCCCCCAGCCCATCTTGAAGGGGCTACAAAAGCCAAGCCAAGACAAGCCTGGGTGGTAGAGGTGAGGCACAGCTTCAGCACGGATGACAGTGCACAGCAGCATTGCTGCCTAACAACAGCGATAATGTGATTGTACATGGTTTTAAGATTAAATAGAGTTTGGCTGAAGAATATGTGTTTTTAAGGTGGAATTGCTTGTTTACGTTCTTATATTGGCATCATTCTTTTTTAGCATAACTACTGTAGTGGAAATGCTTGGTAACCTTTTTCATGTTCACAACATTAGGAGACGAGAAAGCTAAAAATGTGTTAGTAGTAAATGTAGAGACAACTTTAAAAAAGCGAACTTGTTCTGCTTTTTTGATTTTGCAAAACATAGCCAGTCTGCAGAGTTAATTTCTTTATTAAGAAGGGGATTACACTTGCACACTGTCTAGCAGGGTCTCTGTGGTTTGGAACTGGAACTACATGACACTATCAGCTGTAAACAGACAAAATGATCAGATAAGTAATAGATTCATCTTGGGGGAGGGAAGTGTGTCATCATTTCATGGTTACCCACACTGCAGAAAGTAATTATTCTAATGTTTATTAAGTGCTCATGGCAGTGAGATAGTTACCCACACTGACAAATTAGATGGGGACAAAATTTAGGCTGAAAGCCAGTGACTTGAAAAAAAGGAAAACATAATGAGTGTTTCCATGTAGTACACACACAGAGACACACACACACATATGCACACACACATGCACTCCCCCCTGCTGTCCCCCCCCAGTGAATACTATCATTTTCCTACTGAACATTTTGCTTCATGATAAATAAAATCTATACTGAAATTCTGCTGGTGTTAAAGTTGATGAACCATGGGTAGCTCATCATATGAGAATAATAAAGAATTTTCAGGGAGAAAAAATTTCCTATCCTCAAATTACTTCAAGATTTGTGTTTCAGTCTGTGTTTCTTAGATATGCTTCCATGAAGTGTTTTCAGATTGAGATCTATGTCCGGTTTAGGTATCTCAGTTGTTTCCAAGGAAAACTATTGGAAAACATTGCAAAAGGTATGTCAGCAACTGAGAGTAATAAGTTGTATGAAGAATAGTGAATGGTGGGGATCAAGTCACGTCCTCCGTGTTCTGGCTATCCACCTTCCAGACAGTTGTGGAATATGCTGTTGTGTAGCTGGACCACCCAACAATCAATGAGATGTGCAGAAAGCGTGCTGTGGGAACGTGAAAATTGTATGGATTTCTTTGTTTGGATCACTTAGAAGATGCTTCCTAAGGTTAAGTAGCAGCACAGCAAATTTTTAGTGGAGGTTTAGATGAGATTAGTAGTTTTAGCTGAAAATCACCTAAAGTTAGTCTCAGTTCAGAAACAGGAATGAACTGATTTACCTTCTAGGGCTTTTTTTTTTTTTTTTTTCCCAATTGGTGATGTATTTTGTTGTTAGTATGGAAAATATCAAAGTATTAAACTAGATTGTAGCAGAATCTGATTGACAAAACAGATAGTTTTGATAGAATAGTACTGGCAAAAGACCACTTCTGTTGACAGGATGATAGGACAGAATTGAAACAGACTTAGAGCTAAATTTATTTTTTTTAGGGTAATGTCTACGTAATGAGCACGGAATTTTTGCTATAGTCAAAGTTAATTTATTCAAGTTATTTAACATTTTTTAGAGAGGCAACCAAAGCACCAGAGTGACTCTTATTAATCCAAGTGCAGGTTAAGTATATTTAAATATTAATATTTGGCTATTAAATACATAACTCATTTAATGTTGCAAATTTATAACCACTTCTATAGAAAAAAAATATTTCTGCTTTTCTACTGTTACTTGCATTATCTTGGTCAATCTTTTTAGTGGAAAAATTCTTCTGCAAAGTATTAGAGAAACTAATATTCCACCTCTACACTTTCTGATAAGAAGAAACCTAGTGGTGTTTTCACTTTTCCTCAGTGCATGCAAGCCTGCAGTTTAAGACTCAGTGCTTTTTCTGAAAGTTGGCTTACGTGCTTAAGCCTGTTTTACGGTATATTCACCCATCTTTAAAAGATTTCCAGCTTTACCTCTTTTCCTGTGCAAAGATGAATGGAAAAAAACTAACTTCAGGAATTAACACACCCACTTATCTCCTCTCCCTTCTCCCAGATCAAATCAGCCTCTGGACTGTGATCAGAGTTTACTTTCATCTCCTGCCAGTATGACTTCAGGCCTATATAGGCTCAGTGGGTGTCTAGAGGCGACAATTGCGTATTAGTTTTGCTCTTTTAGGTAGGGAGAGGGAATGGAAGAGACAACAAAGTATTTCTTGTTGGAAAAGACCCCTCTTGACAGCACCTCTAACAGCTATTAAAGCCAAATTTGAGCGTATCAGGAAGAGCTTTAGAAGAAGGTTATTTGCTTCAAACATGAAAAGAATGAATTCCAGGTTCTTCTTACTTATTCTGTTGTTTTGAAGTGCCTCATGCCTGCTTAGGCCACACAAAGAAGCTTTTTACTCATAGTTTTGCTTGTGTGCTTTGAATGAAAGCTTAATTTGTGTGAGTGCTTTCCTCTAGGACCTGGGGAATGGTACCTCAAACCTGTCAGTATCATGGGTCCCTTGAATTAGAATCATAGAATGATAGAATAGTTTGGGTTGGAAGGGACCTTCAAAGGTCATCTGGTCCACACCCCTGCAATGAGCAGGGATATTTTCAAACAGGTCAGGTTGCTCAGAGCCCCATCCAGCCTGGCCTTGAATGTTCCAGCAATCGGGCATCTACCACCTCTCTGGGCAACCTGTGCCAGTGTTTTTTCAGCCTCATTGTAAATTAGCCACAGCTTACCCCCACTCTGTCCATTATCTTCATTGTGCCTTTCCCTTTGCCCATGAGATCACTAGTTTGTGTCCAGCAAGTTCTACCTATGTCTTTTCTCTTTCCTTTTCCACCAATTTCAATACTGACGTTGGTAGCTTTTTCATTTCTGTCAAGCTTGTACCTGGGAAGAGGAGGTTGGTATAATAATTATCTAGCAATTTTCTGGGAAGGAACTTTTAAAATATTAGGAGCTTAAGCACGTTATTTTTAAATGAAAAAAAAATTTTCAGTTCCTTGCAGGTATTTCAATTGTAGGATAAAAACCACAATGAAGAAAATCAAAAGTTTAGGGAAAAATTTAAGTTTAAAGCAAGCAAGAGTTGATGCTGTTCAAGCTCATGCTCTAAAGCAGGCTATGTGTATTTCAAACCAGCCTTTACAGATGTTTATCCTGCTCCTTAAAATCTCCAGTGAATATGTTGTGTGTTCCTTTGCTTATCTATCCTCAAAGTAAGATATGCTCTTCTAGTTTCTAACCCAAATCACCTGGGATGCAACCTAAGCTGTTTTCTCCTTCTTTTTCACATAGCAGAAGTTAAAACAGATGCTCTCTGTCCTCTTTATAACAACCTTTTATACACTGGACAAATGCTTACCTATGTCTTTTTATGCTTAAACCTGGTTGTGCATTTTTTCTTTATGACTCATGTTTCCTGTTGGTTTTGGAGCTCTCTGTTGATCATAGTTTTTTCAGTGGCACCCAAAACTGGACAAAGACCTTGGCACTTAGCGGAATAATTATTTCCAGTCCTCATCAACATCTAGTGGAGCAAAATAATCTTCTCTGGTATCCCAGTACAGTAGCTCCAGTAAGATTTCCTTGGGTTTTAAGTTGTAAGCATCCATAATCTACTTTTTTATTGTCTGCAGCAGCCAGCAGCTTTTCTGCAGTATTGCAACCTGAGTAGTTTTACCTTTTTTTGTACTGTTGTAGTTTTAAAATATTACTGAATGTCACATATGTGAGACATTTTTAATCTTCATCTCTTTTGCTGTTAGCTCCTTCCTGCCATTTTTGAATGTCATTTTGGACTCTGAGCCTGTTCCTCAGCATGCTTAACACCTGCATGGGAGTTACCCACAGGTTTGATACTCAGACTCTAGTCCACCATTCAGGTTAGTGGTTAAAATATTTTATAGAATAAAATCCAAGATGGTAAACCTGTGAAATCCTACTGAACTTTCTCTTCTGGCTTGACAGTGGAGAACTGCTCTGCAGGCAGTTGTGGGTTCACCTAAATGATCTTTTTGCCTATGTTCCAGTTCCCTGTTTTGACGAGAAGGTCGGAAGCTGTAGCGAAATCAAGATATATTTCATGACTGCCATTCAGACACACCTCCCCCGTTCTGACAGACATATAACACTGCAGACACACAACTGCTGGTCATCTGGCCTTGCATGCACTCATGTGGTCCTGCCTTGGCCTGACATAGCCAGAGTATGAGGTGGGATCTTGGACACACTGCCCACATTGGATGGGCCCTTGAGAAACAGTCTGGTAGGAGGAATGTGATTGGACAGAGGATGATAGATCAGACCCAGATAATGACCCGAATAATAACTGCAATTTATATAGCATTTGCTTGTTCTACCTCTGTTCAAGCCTATGGTCATATTCTTCTGTTAAAAACACAAGTCACAGTTAATCAGTTTTTAAAAACATGCTTGAGAAAACAACTTCTGCCTCTTTATTCTTTCCCAGTTAAGTACAGACCTTACTTTTGATATTTTCTTTAAACATACAGTTTATGGAGAACATGTTTTTACTGTCTTTTGTATCCACGCTATAACTCATTGCATGCTTTGACCTTTCTGATTTTACCCATATGTGTTTCTGTAATTCCTCTATACTATGACTAATCATTCATCACAGGTCCTTATTTCTGGATTAAAAAAAAATTCTTTTATATTTTCTGATTATAAAGAGGCCCTTACACAGCTGCATTTGTCTCCTGCTGTGCTTCTCATTTCTTCTGTGTTGGGACAGATTCTCTCTTCAATTCTATTTACTCAACATTTTAATGCCCAGACACTCTGCTTACCAGTATCCTTAGCATGTTATTGTATCCCTTGCTGAATACAACATTCCTTACTGTATCAGGGGTTTTCTTGATCCATCAATCTTGTTTATTTTTTTTCCACAGAATAAATAACTTGTCATTTTGTGACCACTAATTTGACTTCTGTTTCTTGACTCATCTCTCCTTTACTCAGAATTAAGTATAAATCAACCTCCTTGAAGCAGTCTTCTCAAAAAATCTTGGACTGTCTGTATCTGTATATCCTTTTTTGTCTTTTCTCCTTCTCACCTCTGGATTTCTTGGTGAAGTCCCCATTACTGGCAACTCTTTTATTCTGTATTCATATACTAGTTCCTCTGAGTGATCTATAGCAGGTCTGCAACAAGACATGATTGTCCTTGCTCTATTCACATTTTATATTTGTTCAGAGATATTTAAAAGTCTGCTTCTCAACTCTTCCTGAATTTCTGAGCAAGTGTATGCGTTCTTGACTTACAATGTAAGACCTTCTCTCTTTTTTTCGCCCTGCTCTATTTCATCAGCAAGTTCTTTGCAACCTTCCACACCAATTCCAGCCCTGGGATTTATCCCCAGTGTTTGTGATATGGATTCAGTGATAATTTGCATTGATTCTAAAGACTTCAAAGTTCTTCCTGTTTATTCTCCTTACTTCTGACACTTCTGTACAGACATTTCAGATGTTTGACATTTTGCCCTATTATTCTCCCTCTTGTTTCTCCTATGACCCTCAGAAACTTTTTGACTGAAAAATCTAGTTATTTTTGATACTTAGCTATGGGCACTTCAAGGGAACCCAGTGTCATGAAGTTGCTGAGTGCTCTCCCAAAACTCAGGCGTCTTTAGAATATATCTAGTTGATTATTCAAAGGTGGAGGTGTGCAACATCATTAGTTTTGAAATTACCAGCTACAAATCTATAGTGAACTCCAGTATTTTTTTTTTTTACCGTTATCTTGGTTTCCTGCAAAACGATTATGGTTTAAGAATCCAACAGCATAATTTAGCGAGTCAGCATCGAAGCAAAAGCTAGAGCTTTAATAGTGATTTATTTTTGTGATTATTGGCTTTCAAATATCTCCTGTGGTTCAGATTGAATGATTTGTGTTCTATGATAAGTTTTCAATAAGCATATTCTGATTAACAATTTTCTAGGGTATGATTTTATATGTTCCCATCAAACACATATGGTGACTTGCCAACAAAGGAGAAATCAGGAAAGCTGGGGCAGCATAGGTAGAACTCCAGTAGATGTCCTAGCTTCCCTTCTGGGCAGAAGATAGACCATTTCTAGGGGATAAATAGCAATTCACCTACTGTTTTCGGCTGACTCCAAGTCCTTCTAGAATTTATTTGTTACACAACGTTGGAAAGCAAAATTGAGGTGGTTTTTTTTTTTTTGTTTGGTTTTTTACTGCTCTTCTTTCTCTCCCTTCATGTACTCTTTGGAGGATGGTTGTTTGGCGGTGCAACTTAAAGGTCCAGTATGTATGCAAGTAAGGATGGGCGCAAGAATGGAAGCCAACAAGGGAAGTGGTAGAAGTCGAAAAGTCTAACTACACAAAACTGATACTTCTGCCAAAGGGCAGTCTTACCCTTTCTGCTCGTAATAGCAGACTGTAAGTCTTACTCATGGGAATGGGTCTGTATGGAACCTGGAAGTGATTACTTAAATAAGAACATGAAAGGACTATATTTGTCTGTTTTTTAAAAAGAAAGAAATGGAAACTTTGCAATATTTATAGTAGCTCATGCCAAGTGGGCTTGTCATCAGCCTAAGCACTTTTTTTTTTTTTAAACTAAAGAAGATTTATGACAATAGGGATTTAAGGATAAATCTCTATATGGAATAGCTGTTTGAACAGAGTCATCTCTGTTGCCTGTATATTCCTTTAGGATAAATCTAAGTTTTAAGATTTTACCTCTTGATTTTTGGACTGTAGCAGTTACTTTTTCAACATGTAACTTATTTATGCCTTACCTGATTCTTCATCTGAGTGTTTCTGTCTTCATGTCAGGTTACATAGGGATACATCTTAATAGCCAGCAAGGCAACTCAGGACTTGATTTTCAAACCTATGAGTTTTATAAGACTTTGGTGGTGTATGGTTTCCCTGTTCCTGCTAAACTTTCATAAGGATCATGCATACCTGTATTTCTATGCTGAGAAATACCTCTTAAGGGTACTTAAAGGACTATGGATGCCTTCTTGCAAACACCATTCTGTACCATTTTGGAACAAATCCTGGGATGCAAGAGTCTGGAATTGTATCTGCTGGCAGGCCTTGTATAGCAATCTGTGATATTTTTCTTTTCTGTCCTTTACATCTCTAGTGAAAAATGGCCCCATTTCTCTTCCTTGATCTCCAAGCTGGATCATTTTACTTCTTTTTAAGGCAGTTTTACGAGCAGTTTAGGGGATTTTACGAAGAGGAAATTAATGCAGAGTAATATAAACAATGTAATGAGAAAAATAAAAACGTGAATGTGAAGCTTTATTAAATGTGCATAGCTGCAATATGAAGTGTGTGGGGTGGATTGAGGCCTCAGTTTACAGAAAAGGTTCTTGGCTCTTGCAGCGCAATCTGGAAAGCTTGCTGTAAATATGCTATGCTTGTGGTTCCTTGCTCAACCAGTGGCGCCAGCAATCAGTCCAAGGAGCGGGGGGGAGTTCTGTTTTCCCTAAAAATTACTTGATATTTCATTACATTAAAGTTTTAAGTGCTATTGTTCCATATTTGAATCTTTATGGTCTAAGGTATGCCTTGCTCTTGAGAAGTACAGGTATCATCAGGTTCCTGTACAGTGTGTGTTTTCTATATTTTAATGTATTTTCTTACTCTTATCCCAGGATTCAGTTACTAGGTTTTCCTCTCTGCAGAAACTGAAGTTAATCTAGTTTTCTCTTCATAGCACAAAAAGACACATCACCTCACCTTCTCTTTAGTTTTGGTGAAGTGCTGTTGTAGAGCATGTAGCAAAAAGTGGCCTGGCCTTGTTCTTTTATACACCTCTTTTTTTTGACAACCTGATATTTATGAATATATCATTTTCAAAAACAACTTACAGGTATAGTTTCTATAATTACAGTATTGAAATGTCATTTACCACATATCCACTTTGTTAATTTTCAGTTTTCTGCCTGAAAGATATTCTTTGTGTCCACATTTCACTTTTAAAAGAAACATATGAAGTAGTATAGTCCACTCCAGGCTCAGAATATGTAAGAGGAATCAAATAAAGCTGTTAGGAACCAGCTCCTAACAAGCAGGAGATGAGACTTCATGCATGTGGCAACAGAGGTGTGGAACCAGTTGCCAAAAGATGTTGGGGATGTTAGTTGCCAAAATGTAGTTTCAAGGGGAGCTTTCATCAAGGTCATGGAAGAGAAATCTGTTGAGAGTTACCTAGCATACATCTACCTCAGGAACTTCCTGAGCCTGAAAACAGTTTGAGGCTGGAAGACTATTAAGTGCTTCCACTTAATCAAATATGAATGTCAAATATGAATCTGATTTTGACTGTCCTTAAGAGATGAGGCATCAGGCTAAATATTTTTTTCACCTGATGCAATGTATCCAGTTGTACATTTTTATGTCTTTGTTATCAATTTTCTTTCAAATATATTAAGTGGAATAAGTTTCACATCTGTTTGCAGATCTGGACATTAAGGAGTCATTAGAATATCCAGAAGCTATTAAACAAGAAAACACCTTCAGCTCAGAAAGCCCTTCAGCTTCAGGGAGCTGAAAGGTGTAAGAATATACTGAAGACACCATTATTAGCTCCACTTTAATTTTTCATGCTCTTTTCAGAATAACTGCCGTAGACCACTATGGGAGACTGGGTACTCGAGGAAGTGGATCCTTAGTTTGACAGAGCCTGGTCTTTCCTATTAGAGTGTACCTGAGCAGTGTCTTAGTGGTGATAATTGCATGGGTTTCAGGTGGCTTCAGCAATAAGTCTTAGTTCTAGTCTTCAGCACAAGAATTGGTAGTTTCCCTTTGTGACTGAAAATAATCTAACATGTTTTAGGTTCTTCCACAACAAACACAGAGTGTGTCAGGAGCTGCATGGTGTGTACAAGAGTGATGAGGAAAAAAAAGGATTCTTCTCAACTATGTCTGGATATGAAATTTGACGGAAGAAGGGCTTTCAGAAAGATAGCAGTTTATGTTATTCTTTAACAATGTATTTCTTACATATCTAACTTGACCCTTGATTTCACTTTCCAATGAAAAATAATTCTGTGGGTGTGCAATTACTACCTGCCTTCCATGTGAAAGAAGCTGCAGTGTTATCAAGTGATATTCTTTTTGTAGTGGCAAATCTGTTACTCTTTGCTGCAAATATTTCATTTATTAACACTGATCATAACTGTTCATCCATGAGCTGATGGAGAAGAGCATTCTGGCAAGAAGAAATAGTGGCTCTTTATATTTCTGTTGAAGTTAACACTTCCCCCTCAAACTTGGGGACCCACCTCATGAACAAGGTTTGTCTAGGGAAACACAACTTCTGTGAAGGCGAGAAGTGATGTATGTCTGCCCTTTTCTTCTTTTTTATTGATTAAGAAGGTCTGTGATGTTATCTTCTGATCAGTCTGTATTTTTTTTTCACCCAAATTACTTTATGGCTATTTCATTGCTTTGTTTCCGTGTTCATCATCAAATAGACCCTCATGAATGTTGGCTGTCAATTAAAAAAACAATCTTGGGTAAGCATTTGCTCAAAGTCAGGATATCAGTTCTGTGATCCTCAGTATGAGGCAAAATACAGTACGTGAGCAGTGTTTACTTTGCAATACTTGCCACTGGTTAAGTAGTGGGAAAATCAGCGACATGGGAAGAGAAGGCTGGCTAGTTAGTATCTCTTGGGCCTATATGGGACACTTATAAAAGAGTGTCTCATTCTTCTGTCTTTAATAAAGAGCTATTGGAGCTTGTATAGTGTGGAGGTTTCACAGCATCATACTGCTGGCAGAGTAGTATTTTTTGCACCTGGTGCTCCTTGAGATAATGCTATGAAGTAACCCTAGTTGAAGTGGCTACAGGTGTTCTGTGGTAAACATCCTGTCCTTGTCTATGTTACTGAACAGGAACTGAAAACATTTAGGGGATAAAGCAAGAGAGGGTAAATTTTCTGCCCTGTCACTCAGGTCAGTAATTCCTTGAGCTTTTTGGTTAAGACGTGTATGTTTTGATAGCTCCTGAAGCAATGCAAGTAGAAGTAGCTGCTGAGACTTATAGCATAGTTCCTATGTTCACCTCTTATACTATGCTGAGGGTCTTATAGCCATATTTTTAAAAATGCATCTCCAGTTTCAGATGCTCTGATTTTCTGGCTCTTGAAAAGTATTGGCCTTGGGAGCAGTGCTGCCTTCAACATTGTCTTTCTCTGTCTCTTTTTGTGGAGTACAGATAACCTCTTTTGCTAAAAGTCCTGCCTCCATGTTCTTGTTTCCCTTCTGCGTTGAAATATTGTAGTTTCTTCCTGAACAGAGAAGGCTTTGGATTTTTTTGAATATTATATGTTTAAAGCCTAGATATGAGGTTTAATCAAAACATCTAGTGAATTCAAATCCCTAACTGTATATTATAGAGAATACTTATGAGAACTTCAGCTTAGTTTACTGTATTTTGTAGTAAGATCTGAGTTATGTGATAGATAGCCATCTAATAAATCAAACTAGAAGGAATAACATAACAGTTTCTCTGAAGACAGTTCTCCCTTGAACACGGCAATATATTATAAAATGCTGAGTTATAAAATGACATTGGTGCTGGAAAATGCAGAGGATCCCCTTTCTGGGTAAATCCAAGGCTAATGCAAGACTCTAAACTAGAGACATGGGGGCTATGACATCTTTCAAAGAAACTGACTGCTCACAATTTCCTTGTGAAATGAAATAAATCAATGTCAATGGATAATCTGTGAATACTCAGCCTGTATATTCATTGCTTTTCCAAATACATATTTAATTCTTCAGATTGTGGTAAACTAAAAGACACAGAAATCACAGCAAACTCTAAATTAGCTTTACGTGAAAGTTAGTAATAAGTTCTGTCAAAAGTGCTTACTTGAAAATGGACTTCTGTGTTGGAAATCTGTTGTCTAATATCTTACATATGCTTGGAATATGTTGTGTGCATGCAAAACCACACACACACACGCACCTCCTTGCACACCTATGGACATCCATCAGCACAAACAAACCACTGCACAAACAAACACCCCTGTACTTCCCCACCTGTACACATATCTTTAATGTCTCCCTTTGACACCCCACACCTCTACACACACGTGTTTCCAATGTACTGCACTACACACCCCTAGTCATATATGGAAACACAGACCTCTCCACACACCCTACCTGTACACACCATGCAGAAACACCTACACATACTCCTATGCAGAGGTGCACAACTGGACACAAATGTTACCATACACTTGTACAAACTCATATATACTTTCACACATATGCACCTACACCCCCCCCGCCCGCCCACCTGCACACAGAGTTACAGACATGCACACCCTTATACCCACATATACTTGAACACACATATCTACAAATACCTGCTCATCTATACCCTCGTGCACATACCTCCTACACAGAAATCCACCCTACAAACACACCTACATCTATTCGGAAACACACACTCCCCAAAAACACATGTGCGCACCCCACCATACATGCATGTGCATGTGCACATGTACATACACACACAATCATCTGCCAGCTCTGTAAGTTAGGCCTGGATTTAGATTGAAGCACAGGCTTTACATTTCATATGCTGTTGAGAATGGTGTGTTATGCTACAGCTACATCTGTATAGCCCCACTATCTTTAATGTTTGATCCAGCTTTTACTTATTACCAGGTAGTCAATAAATGTTTGATGGGCATTAAGGAACAAAATCCGTCTTCCAGCTTGGCTTTTGGGATAGCTTGAGCTCAGACCAAGAGTTTTTATGTTCTCGGCTAGTGTGAGGCTAGGATTACATGCCTGCAAGGCACAACCTCACGTGGTGCCATACAGAAACATCCCAGGCAGCCTTGATGGCCATGGGCAGTGGAAGTCTTCCAGCTGCTTTCCCCCACCATCAGCATGAGCAATACCCTGCTGGCTGGTGTGATTTTTATACTGGTCACTGTACTGTGCTTTTTCGTAGGCATGTCTTTGATGACCCTAAGAACTAAACAATTGAATTAAAATGTCCCCTGAGCTATGGGGAAAATCACAAGTACTTTTCTGTTAAGGTTTAGAATAGAGCCATGCTTAAATCCTTGCTGATGACAGACTGTAATCAATAGTGTTCATCACCATATAGAAAGATTCAGACAACAGTTTTAGAATTTACATTGAAAAAACAAGAACAAAGTATAGTGAAATTAGCTATGTCAGCCAAGAGATCCCACTGTAAAAGCAACCCTTCTTGAATACTTTCTGCTCTGTTATGGGTAGCTCGAACACTTTTGACAGAGACTTAGTTCTGGATTGCTTGTGTTTTTAATTTTCACTGGTATAGCTGGAAGTTATCAATATACAGTTAAATTTAGCAGCTATTATGATACAAATAAATGACTATTTTCTATCTGTGCTTTCTCCTTTGTTGTTGTTTTTTTACTATTAGTTTCTGAACACCCGTATAAGGATGTAAACATGAACATAACTAACAGTACAAAAAATTATTAGAAGAATTTAATTCCCAATCCTGGAAACAATTGTTTTTATTAGCTTTCCATTGTGAACATATATTGCAGCAGAAAGGCCTCATTATGGAGGATGCACGTATAGTAAGCTATTTATAAGTACATAGTTTAAAAAATTATTCTCACCTTCCATTCCTGTCATGTCACTACAATAAAAAAATCTAATGAATATGAGCGTTTTTTTTCCCTGAAACTATAGTGGGACTGAAAATTTTATCAGAGTCCCGTGTTTTTCTTTTGAAAAATAATTTTCTTGGTCACAGATTTTGATGTTTTTGGAAAGGAAGAAAAAAAAATAGGAAGTGAGGTTAGGAAAGAGTAGTATTATTTTTCCCCTCTCGTTTGTTTGAAGCTAAGAATATAGATTTATAGGGACTTCTTGCTAAATTTTTGGATTTGATTTTTGGAGGCCTGGTTAGATATAGAATATCTGTCTCGGGGACCAGAAAGTACAGGAGAACAGACATTGGTGGAAAGCTGAATAATTCAAATAGAAAAAAAAAAATCATATTTCGGTCTCACATTCTTCCTGTGAGATCACGTATCTTGAAACAGTTTAAATGCTGTTTAAAGACATATAAATTCACTGTTGTTCAAATGATTTAACATTGTTGTGAACTAGTCTTGCACTGATTCTCATTTTAAATTTGCGAAATGATATCCCATACTAACATCAGTTGCATGGAGAGTTTCATGTTTCATTTTCTAGGCATCAGTGCTCAAAGCATTAGCATTACCCCAAAACTCTGGTGCATTTAAGAAATCTGGTTCTGTAAGAAAAGCAAAGGTCATATTTTTATTTCAATGCTGCTTTATGCTGTGTGTTCAGAAGCTTCATTTGTTGATTCTGTCTGCTATGAACTTGTCTTGGACATCTGCCAGTGTCACAGCTTAACACTGAGACTCTATGACTGGAGAGATTACTGGGCAGGATCTGTATCCTGAAGAGATCCTCAAGTTGTATGAGTTTGACGTAAATCCTTGCTGAAGTCAATAGGCATGTGTCAACATACAATAATTGGAAATCGTAGAATGCATCTTTCTATCTTACGCTTCCCAAATAAGTTCACTGATACAAGTGCACTTCGCACTTCAAAAGAGCTTAACTTTTCTTGCTTATGGTAAGATGCCATTATAAGGGAAGGTTTTATCAAAGAGATGGCTCTTGTATTTAGATCTGAATATGATATGACTGCATGATCTGCTGTGACACTGAGTTTTAAAAGTAGTATTTCATATTTCATAAATGGGCTTATGATTTTTTCTTTTTTTTCCCAACTATTGAGAGCAGTGTAAGTCAGAACTTTAAATTCATTCTGAAATGAATAAACGCAGATGAAGCTCAAGGTACATTGGTCTTATGAGTTCATAACCATCGTAGCTGGTTCGTGAATGTGACTTATGAGTTTCGGATTCCTGGTGGAACTGGCATTTATCCTTAGATAAGCATAATTAAATACTCCATTCTAGAAATAAATACGTTGAATTCAGGAGCAGTTTCTTCATTTCAGAACAAAAGGTATTTTTTATTTTCTAGGAGAAAAGGAATAGAAAATAGACCTTTGTCCTTTGTGAAGTCTTTATGTGTTGTATAGCAAGACTTATCAAGAGCTTAATCGTATAATCATTTCAGTTGGAAAAGACCTTTAACATCATCAAGTCCCATCATAAACCTAACACTGCCAAGTCCACCACTAAACCATGTCCCTGAGTGCCACATCTACATGTCTTTTAAACACCTCCAGGGATGGTGACTCAAACACTTCCCTGGGCAGCCTGTTCCAGTGCTTGACAACCCTTTCAGCGAATACATTTTTCTAATATCCAATCTAAACCTTCCTTGGTACAACTTGAGGTCATTTCCTCTCATCCTATCACTTGCTACTTGGGAAGAGAGGCCAAAAGAGACCCTCCTCGCTTAACCTCCTTTGAGGTAGTTGTAGAGAGTGATAAGATTCAGCCTCCTTTTCTCCAGGCTAAACAACCCCAGTTCCCTCAGCTGCTTCTCATAAGACTTGTGCTCCAGGCCCTTCACCAGTTTTGTTGCTCTTCTCTGGACACATTCCAGCACTCTTAAATGCACAATCAATACCTTAGGAAATCTATTGGGTGTTTTCTTTTTCCAAGCAATTTTTTTCTGCTTTCCTTCCTAGACTTTGAGTAGCTGCTCTTAGGCTAATTTTTGTGGCCTGTGTGACACAGACTGTTTGTTTATAGCACATACTGTGTTAATGGCTGAAATATGGATTTGAGCATCATCAGGATATTGCTTGTATCGAGCACAAATTCTTACTTTGGGGGTATTTCTATACCCACTAATCACAGAAATAATAATCTATTTTCATAAAATGATACACCAGAGGAAGCTGAGCATCCAGCTGGGAGGAATATGCGATGACTCCCATGTGCTACATAGGCATTAATACAATATGTATGTGGTGTTATAGGAGTTCATTTTCTTACAGAAATTATTGTTCCATCCATTTTTGGGAAGTCTTTTAGGTGTATAGACAGCAAAATCCTTATACGGTTGCTAGCTGCAGAAATCAGAGCTGTGTAGATGGACATGTATGCTTGACTGCAACAACCAGCAGGCTCTCATGATGTATCAGTAAGAAACTGTGATTAAAATGTAGGATGTCTATAACCACAGGTTTTTGTACTGAGTCTGACTTTACTGATGTTGCTTGTGACTCAAGTGTGAGAAGGTCTGGAGCAATAATGTCTACTTTTTCATCAACTAACCTAGTCACATTAAAGTCAATAGCTTAAAAAAATGAAACAAAAAAATCCTCATGTCTCCCAAGGCTCTGTTTAGATACTCTTGAAACTTTCACTTATTTTTCTGGTTAAGAAATACACTAGTTTTTAAAATATTCTATTTGCTAGTATTATTGGTATGGTCATCAGATCAGATTGCTTCATGACAAAGTTCCTGACATCTCTTATGGCTGACCTGCTGCCCTTTTCAACTGTCTAAAATAAGGCTTTGGTGTTCTTTCTTAAATCCTTGTAATTTCACAGCCCTCTTTCTCTTCCTCCTTCTCTTCCCCCTGTCTTCAGTTTTGGTTTTAAGTCTTTCCTGGTCCTCTTCTATATCACTTTCCAGAGATATTGCTACATTCTGTCTTTGTAAAATGTTGAATTTTAAGTTTATATAGTTTCCACCTTTTCATGAGTCCATAAAATGTTGTCGTTTGGTTTTTTTTTTGTAAATTAGATTGAATATTCTGTTTACCTTAAAAGTCCTTCATATACCACAGAAATTATTTCTTCTACCTTTATCTTCATGTTTCTAAAATGTCAGTATTATATTACTACTCTTCTTTTTTTCTTTCCCCTGCAAGTTGTGTTTTTTTCTATATTTTTACCCCCATGCTTGAGAGAGTCTCATTTCATTTTTCCCAGTTATTCTGTATGTAAAGCCCTCTAGAAGAATACAGTTGATATATTTTTCTGACAGATGTGCTTCCTTTAGGTCTCTACATCTTTATTTCTCTGAAGGTATTTGTGTAGTCTGCGTATTGTCTGGTATTAAATCCTGAAAACCTTAGGTTAAGACTGTAATATTTCTTCATTCAACAAATAGTTTTTTCACCCAAAGTTAATTTTTCCCTGTTCTTCATTTGCACTATAAAGCTTTATGTTGCAAACAACTGAAAAAATTTCGTGTTAACTGAGACAAGATACTGGCAGAAGTGTGTCGAAGAAGACCATGATTTTAAAAAGTCCTTCTCTGAAGCCTGTATGAGGGTGGCTTCCCAGGGGTAGTCTGCATTACCAAGTTGAGTAATGCAGAAGGACTTGGAAGTAAACTGTTTAAGCTAATTTAAGGCCTCCAAGTATTAGTTCAAGAAGGCTGATGTTCGTTTGAGTTGTGCGTTAGACATTCATCTGGCAAATGTCTGTTACATTCCTTGTGTTAATACTTCAAAAATCCAGTGTGCTTTTTTTTTTTTCTCTTGGTTCTATGTAATTGTAAACAGACTTGTAATAAAACAGGTCAATTTTATAACTTGATACAGACTTGGCATAATGATATTCTGGTCCTTTTTGACTTAATGCAACTCTGGACTACTTCTAATAGCATTCTCGGCTCTGGATAAATGGTTAATGAGGCATGGTTTCACATGTCTTCCTACAGCTGTACTAAATTGTAGGAAGTGTTTCTTTCCAGGGATAGACTTGCACATCTGCTTCATCTGTGAGTAGTCAAAACTGCGACATGAAGAACTGTGGAGATGGAAAGCTCACTCTGTTCTGCTTTCCTTGTTGAAGCTATTGGAAACTGTTGAAAGGTCTGGAATTAAACTTGGCTTTTTTGCTCAGGCTGTGAAGGTAAGCCTTGCTACCATGGAACTATTTTAACAACTGTGTATCATATATGAAAGGCTCAGGGATAAAATTGTTTTTCTCATAGCCTAGTAACAGGGGCATTCCAATGCAGATGTTCACATCCTGCTTTTCTTTGTAGAAGTTCATTTAAGCTGTTTTACCCCTTCTTTGCTCTTGCTTAGACATATCCATCTAAATTTTCCATAGCTGCATTGTTGTTGACTATTTCATCCATCACTGTTCTTGCAACTGATCTGGCATTTCTTCCTGAAATGATTCTGCTCCAAAAGGTCTCTAATGAAAATATGTCCAGACTGTTTTGATGTTAACTCCTGTAACTTAGTGTTAAAGATGCACTTTGCAGGAGCAGGGGTAGTAGGTTGAACATAGATATGTTATAGGCTGTGAGTAGGAGAGGGCAGCAGTGGTGCAGGAACACTCCTGAGGGGCCCATGGGTGGACCACACTGGAGTGAGACACTCCCAAAAGACCCCAGCCCATGAGCAACCCAGGCCAGGACAGGAACACCCCTAAGGGACTGCAGCCCACAGATGATCCATGCTGGGGCAGGGGCACCAAGAGGCAGAAGGGTTGAAACCACCATGTGAAGCTGCAACGAACTACTAGGCATATGGCAGCAGAAATACTAAGCACAGGGTAGGAGACAAAAGCTATTGCGTGAACCCCTTCAACCTCCTATATTGCCTGTCGATTTGCCAGAGCCATGTGAATGAATCACAGAATGTTTGGGATTAGAAGGGACCTCTGGAGATCACCAAGTCCAACACCCCTGCTAAAGCAGGTTTGCCTAGAGCAGGTTGCACGGCAACATGTCCAGGCAGGTTTAGAATATCTCCAGAGAAGAAAACTGCACAGCCTCTCTGGGCAGCCTGTTCCAGTGCTCAGTCATCCTCAAAGAAGTTTCCCCTCATATTCAGAAGGAAATTTCTGTGCTTTAGCTTGTGCCTGTTGCCCCTTATCCTTTTGTTGGGTACCACTGAAAAGAGTCTGGCCCCATCCTCTTGGCATCTGCCCTTAAGATATTTATACGCATTGATAAGATCCCATCTCAGTCTTCTATTCTGCAGGCTGAACAGACCCAGCTCTCTCAGTCTTTCCTCATAAGAAAGACGCTTCGGGCCCCTAATCATCTTCATAGCTCATCACTGGACTTCCTCCAGTAGTTCCTTGTCTTTTTTGAACTGGGTTGAACAAGACTGGCCCAGTACTGACCGCTGGGGAACACCATGAGCTACAGGCCTCCAACCAGACTCTGCACTATTGATCACAACCCTCTGAGCTCTGCCGTCCAGCCAGTTCGTGATCTCACTGTCCACTCATCCAACCCACACTTTCTGAGCTTGCCTGTGAGGATGTTGTGGGAGACAGTGTCAAAAGCCTTGCTGAATGAAGCCAAGCAAGATTGAGTTTAATCTGTGGTGAAAATTAGGTAAACTGAGACTGGGAAAGTAAGAGGCTATTTCTTTATAAGCGTTTGCTTAATAGTTGATGTTCTTTTTCTCAATGCTCAAATCAATGATCAGAGCTTTGTCCTTCATCGCAATAAAGTAACTGAAATAAAATTCCCAACTTCAGGCAGCTTTGCCTGCAACAGGATTTTATTCTGAAAAAAAAAATCCCCAAGTGAGAAGTCATTATATGGGGAGAACAATAAATGGAGTATGACTGTGTAGCACAATCCACTTTATAGTCTAGACTGTTTGGTGAATACAGAAAGTTTCAGGCAGTGAAGTGTAACTTTTTATCTTCAATACTCTGACCTATAGTAGATTTTCTTTGTAATTCCTCAAGCCTGGGAAATTCCTATTAATGCAGTTACAGTATGTAGCTTAATGTTGAGGCACTTTGCTTTTGGATGCAGGATAAGGGGATAGATTAATTTTAGTTTTCACTCTCAGAGATCCAGGGAGCACTGGCAGCATGTTCCACCACAAGTTTCCCTGGTGAGAGCACTGCATGGTGTCCTGCAGCACTACCTTTTAAGTAGCTTGACTGTCTTTCTCTTTTGGGTGGAACCAATTTCCTTCTCTTCATTAGAGGGTAGTGCTGTGGTACATTGCAATATGTTTACCAATTACAGTGCTAGTTTTGCATTTCGTTGATCAGAAGGATCTTCTGCAGCAAGGTACAAGGATTTTTCTTACAAGAAACCTCAGAGGATACAGTGACTTTGACAGGAGAGTATTTGATAGAGTTAACATGCTGCAGGAAGTTAAATCATACCTGCTTGTGGTTTCATTATTGTAGACCTGATTTTCATTTGAATGGAGGTGTAGTGAATAAGGGGAAGAGAAGCAAAAGCTTGGTAAACTATGTAATATGTTATAGTACCTTCCTTGTTTGTCTGCTCATCTTCACAAACCAGTATGATAGGTATGGTAAAATCTAGGACCAAATCTCAATCCTAGCACCATTATCTGAGGCCTAAACTTAGCCATTGAATACTCCTTTTTTATCCCAACCATAAACAGAGAAATTGTTGCCAGCAGACATAAGGCAGAGCAACATTCTTGGTTTGAACTGGAAAAGCAATCATTTCCTGGCAGAGAACACACTTGGTCAAATTATAAAGTGGTTTCACTTGCAACAGAGCCCATGCTATCAACTTTTATTAGGGAACTGTTTATCTTGAGCCTTGTGGGAGTAAAGAGAAATGGAAATTTTAGTTAAGCCTTTGTGCTGCATCTAAAGGTTTGTGCCTTTGTGAAGAATGGGACTGGGGAGAAATGTTTTATTTAATTTTGAAATCACTTTCTTTTCACTTCAGAAATTGCATCTTGTCAAAAAAATGTGTTAAAAAAGAAGAAAATATAAGAGTAATTGTATGATGCATGTATCTGAAAGGTAAGCTGCATACTTTTAGAAACATAAAGGGGCTCTATACAGCTTTTATTACAATGTTAAAAGCTCTGATCTGTGTGCTCTAGAGCAGCAGTTTTATCTTGCTGTGGCCTGAGAAAAAAAGTGTTGTTTCAGATTTGCAGAGTCTAACTCTTCATCTTTAGTCTCTTCAACCCCATGCCCAAAAGTCATCACACTCAGCCAAGGATTTTCATCTTTAGGTTTGTCTTCACTGTAGCTAGATATGCACCAGGAGTGCTGGGATCAGCTAGTAAACTCAGCTGGACTGAGCTGTGGCTTTTCAGAGCGGTGTTTGGATGTCTCCAGATAATGCTCCCCAGAGCTCCAGTGCTATAAGCACTGAGCAGAGCCACCCAAGCTGATCTTACTCTAAAATAGCCCACGTTCAGCATATGTTTAGACTTCATGTTGCAGCTCAGCTGATGAAACGCTGCTGCTAAAAGGGGCAACCACATTCCCCTCCGTCCCCAGCTGCTTTCCTCTGGTGCTGGTTTTGGACCAGCATTTTTTCCAGAGTGTCCTGTGAAAGTCAGTCAAACAAGAATCTCGTGGCTGGGGTCACATGCCTGTTACCTTCTCAAGTCAGCCAAGACCCATCTGGAGTATATCCTACTTGGGTCAAGGATGAAGTGCAAAGCACATAGCTGGCTTCTTATTTCCTCCTCATTCTGGCGTTAATCACTGTGGCTCTTGGTGGCCATATTCTGTACTGTCTCAGGAGCTCCTTTTTCACAGCCAATAAGTTGTAACAGGGATCAGCTGGAAGGGAAAGAGTGGAAGTCCAAATTCTTTATGAGCTGTTGAACCCAAGGGGAAAAATCCAGGTTTCCTAGGACTACAAGGAGCCTCCTGCATCACTGAGCAGTTTTCTGCTGTTGAAGGCGCTGTGCCTTGTAGTCCTTTCCTTAAACTTATCAAAGTCTGTATGAAAAAAAGCCATTTTTTGCCTTTGCTACTCCCATTGGAAAGGCTATTCCAGGACTTGATTGCTTTAACACGTAGGAATCTTCAGTTTTGAGCATGTTTATCCACTGCTTGCTTATATCTATTTATTTTTGTGCAATTGTTTATTTTTCATCCTGGGCTTACTGTCTTCAAACTTTCTGTGGAGAGCAGACATGAATTCTCTTTGATTCTATTTTTTCTATGGGAAACAAGCAAATGTTGTTTCCATGTATGCTCTAAGTACTGACTGTCAGTTCCTTTTTGTGCATCTATTCTATTTTCTATTTCATTCTTTAATCTACATGATATTAATTCAAGGTTCTCTATAAGATAACAGCAGTGCCAGTTGTTCTGCAGTGTTGCAATGTCTCACCTGATAAGTTTAAGGGTTTTATTTTCCTATTTCACATCTGTGTTTTACTGAGGCATTCAGACTGATCTTCACCTCAGTTAAATGATGAGCTCCCAGTATACTGTGGAATTTCATGTTAGTCCCTAACTCCACGATCTCATGATTTTGATAGTGATTCATTCATTTTTTTTGACCCAGACCTCAAGGTCATTCTTCTTAGTTATTTTACAGTGACATCACTGTTCATTGTGATTAAGTGATTTCAGCATAAAACTTCTGATATTTGTTTCAGCATTATCAGTAAAAATATTAACCCAGATTGGTCCAAACACCAGTCTGTGTGGGACCTCCCAAATGATGATCTGCCAGTCTTAAACTCATTTTGTCAGTACTTATTGCCATATCTTTTTCAGCTTGCTCTTGTTGTGCCTCATCTTTCATCTGACACTGTATATACATTTCCTTATATCAAATGCTTTACTTAAGATAAACTGGAAGAGATAAACTGGTATTAGAGAAGGATAGCAGGTAAAACTGATAGAATTATTATAGAGCCTATGTTATTATTTTATAATTTTTGTTATTTTTAATTTATCTGCATATTAATTATTCTTTCCTTAAAAAGATGTTCTGAAGGCTTGCTCATTAGTGAAGTCCTGGCCTGGAAATGCCTAGATCACATTTTGTGGTTGTCTCTGATTGTTTACACTCTAAATCTTAGCTGTGTAAGACACAGTCCTATCAATTACTGATTTGCCTACTCTTGTGTATTAGGTATACTGCCTCATTCTACTTTTAAAGATATATGTTGCTTTATTTGGAATACAGAATAAAAATAGACCCTCTCACCTGATTTCGCCTGTATCTCACACCAATGAGTGTTTCTTTGCACTTCATCAAGCATGGGGCTCTCAGGGCCAGCGATGAAGTGCAGTTCCAGGCACTCTCTGGCAAGATGTTCTGCATGGGAAGACCGTATAGTTTTATGACCATATCCTTTTCTGGCAGTGATATTCTGCACTGCAGCCATTGCTTTTTGCTGCTTATTCCAACCTCCAGAGAGCCCATCAATCAAACGGTGCAACAGGATGTGCACCAGTGTAGTGAGCTAGACTGGAAATTTGGTTTGCATTTAAAATAACGTTTTCTTTTTCTCTTTTGCTGGCTTCTTTTAAACCTGGTTAGTTGCTTGGTCCAGGTCAGCAGGGCTGGATAAATAGATACACTGCTACTGTAGACATACTAAGAAAAAGGGGAGGTAAATACTGTTTAAAACAGTGTGGCTTCTGAAGGAAAGGTCTCTGAACATGCTTGAGAAGGGCTGGGCTGGCAAGCAGTCAGCAAAGAAACAATTTTGTGTAAAACAATGTCTTCTGTGAGGTGGGAAAATATTTTGCTAGGTTGTTGCGGATGTGAAGTTGCCATTAATAGAGAGGTACCAATGAACTGAAAGGAGCTTGGAGAAAAGCAAAAAAATAATCAGAGCCTGAGTATATGTGTATGAACGCACGAAGAGGATTGGCTAGATATGAGCATTGTGAGGAAGAGATTATGGCATAGGAAGTTGCAAGCACAGAAATACTTACGTGGTGTAAGCATCACTGGTAGTAAGGGGTATGGTAAAATAATGCAGAACAACAGTAAAGCAAGTGTGCTGTGGTTTTTTGTGTTTTGTTTTGTGTTTGGGGTTTTTTTGCATGTGTGTGTGGTTGGTTTTTTGTTTGTTTGTTTTTTTCCACTGTCAATGTAATGCATTGTACCATCTGAAGGTTCTGTCACCGTCAGGAATAGTTTCTATAGGGATGTTCCGTTTCTTGGAAATCATAAAGCTAAGCTGGATGAATACTAGAAAACATATTGTATGCAGTAATTCTCCATTGGCAGAGAGATGAATGATGGAGCTGTTACATATTTACATCTCTTAGCAACTGTGAATCGTAGCTGGCAAATGCTATTGAAGATCACAACTGAATTTTGGATGTGAAATTCAAAATAAATGCAGAGTATGCTGTGCAATGATACTATTGGCTGTGCCTACTACTTTTTATGTACTTGCTTGTTCCTTCATATTGCAAGCATTCCTAACTACCATCAATTGTGAGTGAGATATCGTGCTGCATTTCATTGAGGCTTGTGAACTCTGAAAAGCAACTGACACTGGAGGTTTGTGTGTTACAACAACTTCAAGCTACCACTATCTGCTTATAAAGGGAACCTCCTTCTATAAACAGAGGTTGGAAAATTTTCAGACACGAATTTTCAAATACTTTCCTGGACAATGGTGAAATGGTCTGTTGCCTTTCTATTTTTCCTATTAGAGTGGCCACAGCAAAGTATAATCCTGCACTGAACAGCAATACAGATTTTTACCCCTCTGTAGAGCATAGATACTTGTCACTCTTGGTACTCTAGGACTGTAAATAACTGATAGACTTTGATCCTTTCAAGCAGTGTGAATGAGGATCTCATTCTGGTTCTCTTGGGTTTTTTCGTCTTCATTATGTCACCAAAGCGTTTTGTTTTTCATTTGCAACAGAAAATACTGTTAAAAAGTACAATTTTATTTAATGTCATTATGTTTCTATTCAGGTCTGTTCCTCTTGTGTATTTAATAGTAAAAATATTGTAGATGAACTTGAAGAGCTAATCTGAATGAAATTTCACCTATAATTTGGGTTTATGCCCAAATCTTTGTTCCGATTGTGCCTGATTTTAATTATGCTGAATTCCTGCAAGCTGCTATCAGACCGTTTCATTCCCAAATGTTAAAAGTACCATGAAATCAAATTACCTTGTAAGGTTACATCTGTGTTTGACTCAATACTGGAAAAAATAGATTGCATTTGTTTTTTGGATCAAACTGTTATTTCCTTCCAGGCACTGAAGGGGTCTAGATGTTAGGCTTGCTTTTTAATCCATCTTTATTAAATATATAATATGGAGATATGGTTTGAATGTCATTGGTTATGCTTTATGTGTAGCTCCGGAATTTGACAATCATCTAATGAATTTCCCTTTAAACAGACTTTTTGAAGTACCAACGTGGTATGCTGCCCTCCTTGGAGACTGCATAATTTTATATTCCTCACTTTCATCCAGCCATTTTCTTGTTGTTCTTATGTGTTAGCTAATCCTGACATTTTCTTAATTGAAAGCCTAATTCATAACATGAGTTGCATTTAGTTTCATGTATAATCCTACTGAGTGTAACTTGATGTGAAAGTCCTTTGCAGAATCAACTCTTTTGACTGTATTCTCCCCAGATCTTCTTTAAAAAGCATATGTATCAATGGTGTCATACAGGAACAATCAATTTTATCCTTTTTATGATTACATGTTGCTGGTCTAGCTTGTATGTAGGAGGATGAAAGGTGAAATGTGTTGGACTTGTCCTGATTTTGATAGCTCCACAAGCACAGGTTTTCCTAGACTGATAAATTTTAAATTCCCTCCAGTTTCCAGGACAAATGAAAATGGTAGGTTTTATTGTGCGTTTAAATTGTTCTTGTAACAAAGAAAATCACAACTGCTGCTACTATTGACTGTGCATCTGATGCTTCGTATTAACTCAGTTGCCTTTCTCTGTGGCGCAGTGAACAGGCAGACTACAACAACAGGATGACTTGGACAAGAAACAGTGGCTTATGTTAGCAGTAGAAATTATGTTTATTTTTCTCTTCAGATGCTCTTAGCCATCACAGGAAAGTACTGTGAGGACATCAGAGTCACCTGGTCAGAGCAAATTGCAGAACCCACATTTTATGTTACAACTTCAATGCTTACCTTATTTTAAGTTCATGAGTGACATAAACTGTAAAGCGTGGTTTGGTGAATAAATAAGTAATCCCATAAGACCTTTCGTATAGACTAGCACTTTTCTTTGCACTTTGTTTATTTTTACCTTTTATATCCAAGGATTTTAAAGTAAAGACTACAATTTTAATTTCACTGAACAATAGAGACAGCCTACTGAAATGCGACCATTGTTTACAAAGTTACTTAATGATGTTACATTTCTTTATTCAGTGCTAGTCCTGAATCCAGGACATTCCTTAGTGTCATAGTGGTACATTGTGACTAGTCCTTAATGCTGCATCTGGTTGATGATATTTGCCGTGTACGATTATTGCACTGTTGTTCATAAACCCAGCTACTTGTAATTACGAGATATAGGCAGTTAGGTTGATACCTAAGTTACTGTCTGATGTAAAAGAACAAACAGAAATGTGGTGTTTTGATATATGTGTGGTATGTCACGCCACATATTCCCAAAGGCTGTGACGATTTAGTCCACTGAGATGCAGGTTGCACCTCTGTCATGCACAACTGAATGTATTTCTTGAGTTACATTAATTGGACAAATACTTACAGATCGTGCAGGGGCATACTTAGCTAACTGAATTTCTTAATTAAACAATTAGTGCAATGACATTTCAGATTGGCAGGGGTTGAATCCTTCCCCATGTTCAGTGCATTCTGAACACCACAGCAGCTAAAACCAGGTTTGAGAAATCTCTGCTTTTCAAGGGCTCTTTTGTGTGTCATAGGTTGCTAAAAGCTACACTATTGCATTCTGAAGCCCTTTAGATCTAAAGCACACCCAATTTTTGCAAAGGAATGTAGATGAACTCTTCCATTTAACATGTTTTTTGATATATATGTACGGGACCCTAGTGTTTGGCTGTGTTGTTATTAAACATGCTAAGAATGAGTCTTAGTTGTGCGAGGGCAGGGGCGGGAAATGGAAAACAGCCTTCAATAACCTTTGCTGCCAGAATAGTTATCCCGCTAACTAATTGCAAACACATGGGAATATTTATAAAGAGCAGGACATGGGCTCAGAAAGTGACTGATCTCCTGCTCTGGTTCAGCATATATGAATGACAGCCTTTAGTAGCCCTGTTCCCTGTCAAAGCAGGTCTGCTTCATCAAACTGTGATGAAGTACAGCTGCTCTGCAGGCAGTGAACACCCCAAAATATTTCAACGAAAATAGCTTATGCTAAGGAGAACAGATTTTGGAAAAACAGTTGCCTCGCTAAGACTTAAAAAGGACACTTTATTTTACTTTCTGTCATCTATCAGTGCACTGTCTGCATTTGGAGACTTGAGGAGAACATTAAAATCTTCTGTATTTCTGTTATCTTTCCAGTATTACTTGATGCTTAGCAAGAATAAGTAATGGTTGTAATACAAATATTGGCCTCTGCACAACAGGCCACTGACATCATAGCCTTAAAGCACTGAACACACAGCTCATTTTCTCTTCTCCTGTGAACATTTCTCCTTTAGAATGCTCATGTTCAGTATAAAAAGAACATGGAAGGAAGAAGAAGAATAAAAAAAAGACTGTCAAGTTTCTCGTTTTCATGTAAATAGTAGTTTATTCACTGTGCAAGGACTGGGTTTTTTTGTTGTTTGGTTTGGTCTTTTTTTATGTGAAGTGGTGAGTACAATAAAAACGTCTAATTATGATTCCTTTGCAACATCACTGTTGAAAAGTGAAAGTGAGTTCCATTTTTAGTGATGTTCAATATGTTCTGAGGACTATTTTCATTCATTTTTGGGAAAATACCACAGATTATTACAATGAGTTTGTTTTAACCAAGTGCCCAGAATTTGGGGTGTTGTCATAAGCAGCACTCCAGCTTCATCAAGTCTTTCAGTGTCTACCAAACTATTTCTGAAATCTCAGGAGAATTGGAGGTTTTGAACAAACTCTTAATGGTATTTGGCATTTGTTCAGCTACCTCTGTCATCACCAGAAAGTACAAAGTTACTTTCACATACTTAACAGCATGAAGGGTTTTGAGAGAGTGATTCAAGCTGTTGTTTTAGTGAAGGCTATTTTATTTTATCCCTGCTGAAAAAACTGGACTATTTGGGCTTTTACTGAATTTCCAGAGTTAAAAGGCAAGTAGTATGTCTCCTGTTTTGCTGAAGATGTATGCTTTCAGTCAGAAATATGAGTGGTCCATGAATCAGCTTGTATTTTGATTCTTCCTTCTCTTGTTGCTGTTATTTTTCATCACGTGTGTGATGCACATGATGCAGCGGAGGCCACATTTCCTGCAGGTCTGAGGTACGGAAAGAAAAATGGCATGCAATAGCTTGAAAAAAGGAGAACACAACTGTCTCTGTAGCCATGATGATAGCTCCAAGAAGTTTTGGCTTTGTACTGGGAGCTGGATGTTAAGATTTCTCAGTTGTGTGTATGGGTCGCGTTTTGTCATGACTTCAGGCTTGGTACTTCTCCTATAGTCAAGTGGCACCTGTGCAGAGTATGCTCTGAGCTACTGCTTGGTTTTCAAAAGCGTGGGAAAGTACATCTTTTTGATGTATATCAATAGCTGAGACTGAGAATTTATTCACTTTATGTCTAGTCTCTGTATTGTACTTTTTTTTTTTCTTAAGCATTTGAAATAGCACTATAGTATCAGGAACTCTAGTGTCCCATGTATTGCCAAGTCAGTAGTGGTTATTTTGATTTATTTTATTATTGTTGTTGTTAATTACTACTATTATCTATTATTATAATTATTTAGTATTTATAACCAGGAAGTTCCTCACTGACTTCAATGCCTATGTTTCTGATAAAAGTTTGCATTAAAAGAGTGCTGGAAGTTTTTGTGGTGTAACAGACCTTCAGAGCTTTTACTGGTGTGCTGGGCTATGTAGGCTTCGAAAAATACATTACTCTCAATTTACTGAGAACCTGATAAATTTTCTTTATTTTGACTTTTGCTATTGGATATACAGTCATTAAACAAATCAGGCATATAGCAGAGAAAGAGAAATAAATAGTCTTTATTATTTGAGCTTGTAAAAGAGACAAAATACTGCATTTGTTGGAGCAGAAGCTTGGGACACAATTGCATTTTTCAACACAGAGAAAACATTGGTTAAAGCAGATGAAAGCCTAATTTCTAGGCAAACGAATAAGAGAAAATAATTTTCATTCCCTTAATGTTTTGGAATTGAAGTAAATAAAAAACCCCGAACCGTCTGAAGAAAGACTGGGCGTTGCATTATGCATTGCAAAAAAGAAATTCACATTTGTTCTCCAGGATGGATACCTTTTCTGTTTTAGAACAACAAAGTGATAACCCCATTTCCTTGTCTTCACATAACGGTCGTCTGCATCGGGAATCCTCACCTGCATGAGGATCCTCACCAATACTAAATGGGAATAATCTAATGCTATTTTAATTTTGCTTGTTTTGAATGTCTAAGGTTGTCTTTTCCTTAACTGATTTAGCTTTTTTTTTTCCTAACATTGCAGTCCAGTTGACCACTATTGGTGGTTTATTGAAGGTCGTTTCTACAGTAAACACAGTCAACACACACATAAATGTGGGTCCTACCCACAAAGAATTTTTAATGAAATAATCCATAATTTATCAGTATTCTTCTGTTGTTATCTTTTCCCACCTGCCTTCCTTTATGCCTGTTAAAAGAGTTTTTCAAGATTGTTTTTCACAGAATCACAGAATCACAGAATGTTAGGGATTGGAAGGGACCTCGAAAGATCATCTAGTCCAATCCCCCTGCCGGAGCAGGAACACCTAGGTGAGGTTACACAGGAAGGCGTCCAGGCGGGTTCTGAATGTCTCCAGAGAAGGAGACTCCACAACCTCCCTGGGCAGCCTGTTCCAGTGTTCCGTCACCCTCACTGAGAAGAAGTTTCTTCTCAAATTTAAGTGGAACCTCTTGTGTTCCAGCTTGAACCCATTGCCCCTTGTCTTACTGTTGGTTGTCACCGAGAAGAGCCTGGCTCCATCCTCATGACACCCACCCTTTATATATTTATAAAGATTGATGAGGTCACCCCTCAGTCTCCTCTTCTCCAAGCTAAAGAGACCCAGCTCCCTCAGCCTTTCCTCATAAGGGAGATGCGCCACTCCCTTAATCATCTTTGTGGCCCTGCGCTGGACTCTCTCCAGCAGTTCCCTGTCCTTCTTGAACTGAGGGGCCCAGAACTGGACACAATATTCCAGATGAGGTCTCACCAGGGCAGAGGAGAGGGGAAGGAGAACCTCCCTCGACCTACTAACCACCCCCCTTCTAATCCACCCCAGGATGCCATTGGCCTTCTTGGCCACAAGGGCACAGTGCTGGCTCATGGTCATCCTGCTGTCCACCAGGACCCCCAGGTCCCTTTCCCCTACACTGCTCTCTAATAGGTCATTCCCCAACCTGTACTGGAACCTGGGGTTGTTCCTGCCCAGATGCAAGACTCTACATTTTCCCTTGTTGTATTTCATTAAATTTTTCCCCGCCCAACTCTCTAGCCTGTCCAGATCTTGCTGGATGGCAGCACAGCCCTCTGGTGTGTCAGCCACTCCTCCCAGCTTGGTGTCATCAGCAAACTTGCTGATAGTACACTCAATTCCCTCATCCAAGTCATTGATGAATATATTGAATAGTCTTGGTCCCAGAACTGACCCTTGAGGCACTCCACTAGATACAGGCCTCCAACCAGACTCCGCCCCATTGACCACAACTCTCTGGCTTCTCTCCTTCAGCCAGTTCACAGTCCACCTCACTACCCGATCATCCAGTCCACACTTCTTCAGTTTTGCCGTGAGGATGCCGTGGGAGACGGTGTCAAATGCTTTGCTGAAGTCAAGGTAGACCACATCCACTGCTCTGCCATCGTCAATCCACCTTGTTACGTCTTCATAAAAGGCTATGAGGTTGGTCAAACACGACTTCCCCTTGGTGAAGCCATGTTGACTGTCCCTGATGACCCTCTTATCCTTGATATGTCTTAAGATGGCACCAAGGATAAGGTGTTCCATCACTTTCCCAGGGATGGAGGTGAGGCTGACCGGTCTATAGTTGCCCGGGTCCTCCTTCTTGCCCTTTTTGAAGACTGGAGTGACATTTGCTTTCCTCCAGTCCTCAGGCACCTCTCCCATTTCCCAAGACTTGGCAAAGATGATGGAGAGTGGTCCAGCAATGACTTCAGCCAGCTCCCTCAGCACCCGCGGGTGCATCCCATCTGGACCCATGGATGTATGGATGTCCGGATTGCTTAACTGGTCCCTAACCCAGTCCTCATCAACCAAGGCAAACTCCTCCATTGCCCTGCCTTCCTCTGGGGCCTCAGGGGTACGGGGCTCCTCAGGACAGCCTCCGGCAGAGTAGACAGAGACAAAGAAGGCATTCAGTAACTCTGCCTTCTCTGTATCTCCTGTCACCAGGGCACCCACCCCATTCATCAGTGGGCCTACATTGCCTCTGGTGTTAGTTTTATCTGCCGTGTATTTGAAGAAGCTCTTCCTGTTGTCCTTGACCCCTCTCGCCAGGTTTAACTCTAAGGAGGCCTTAGCTTTCCTAGTTGCCTCCCTACATCCTCTGACAACAGCCTTATATTCTTCCCAAGTGGCCGCTTCTCGGCCTTTTGGCTAAGATCAAGTGTGTAGTTTTTCTTAAATGTAAGAGGCATGAAGTTGGAGATGAGAAAGCAGAGCAGGAAAAATGCTATCAGTGTGTGATCTACATAGGTAGAATATAGAAAAATGAGAAACAGATTAGTCTGGACATTTAGAAACAAAAACAACTTTCACAATTTTTTGTGTAATTATTTATTTTCTTTTTCCTTCTAACTTTTGTAGTTCAACAGATATATAACTCTATTGCAATGGATGAGAAATTTCTCCATTTCTTATAGCAAGGCCTTCTGAGTTATACTATCATTTGAGAAGTAACAACATTCTGATTTTTTAACATTTTAAACAAAAAACCATTTTAACAAATTTGTTTTCTTAAAACATTTTTAACACATTCTGATTTAAAAAAAAAATATATATATAGTTCTTCAGGAGTGAAAGAAATATTTTATTTGGGAGTCCATGTTCCTGAATAATTTATGCTTCCATTCAGGACTTCATATAAAGGAAGAGTAAGGTGTATCAAACATCTGCATAGTCAGAAAACTGCAACATTCTTCAGAAATATGATTGACTTCAAGTTATTCCTTAAGAAAAATGTTCCCAAATACACTTTCAGAATGCGTTTTATAAAACAGAATGATAATATTATTTTATATTGCTAAACAGTATTTGAATGTCAGGGTCAGCAGCTGTGTTATCGTTACTTGATATTGTATTTGGCAAAATAAAAATGAAAACAAAACAAAAATCAAACTAACCAAACCAACAAGCCCCACCTCCAGAATAAAGAATATAGAAACACCATTCCAGAGAAATGAGTGCTTGTATTCCTAATTATTGAGTCAAATGAATTTATTTAGATATGAAAGTTTAATGTCTGTAACACTCTAATACTAACTTACTGTTGTTGCACACATCTGAACGGTTAAGAATTCATTGTACAGGGAGAAATTCATATACATTTTTGTTGACATTCCTGGAAAAAAGTCAGACTTCAAGTATGACTGGGAAAATTATGATTTCTTTTTTAAAAGAAAAGGTTTTCAAAGACTGGATTCATTTAGTCTGGCAAAAGCTACAAAATGAATATGTATTTAAAAAAAGCAAAGGCTTAAGTGATCACAGCTTTTGGCTCTTAGGGTGAAGGAAATGCCTTTAAAAATTCCATATAGCACCAAAGTTCATTCTCTGCCTCCCCCCTTTCTAGCCCTTATTTAATGTTGTGTGGAACATCTGTTGAAGAAAAGTAAGACTAGAAAGGGTTTGTTAACCCTTCACCTGGTAGCTGTCCAGGTTCATTGTGAGATGATTGTTTCCTTGGGGGGACCTACTGTGTTTTGGGTACCTTTTACCACTTTTACTTTCTTCTACCTTTCTCTCGCCACCTTTATTTTTTATTTTTATGTAATATGGGAAACAAGAGAAATGAGAGAACAAAAGCATACATTGCACAGTTCTTCACTGCTCGAGGGACAACAGAACAGAACATAAATCTAGTGAGGAACAGAAGCATTAGACAGCTGTCCTTTCCCTTACTGTCTTCATTTTGGATGTAAAGGTCTAAAAGAACTTTTCTGCATCTCCAAGTGACATTTTGTGAGGAGGTGCCTTGTGCCTGCATTACAAACATGTTCTGGATTTTACTAATTGTGTAAGGACAGATGCACTTGACAGGGGACTGAGAAATGAGGCCCCAACTTTGCATATAGGCATATTTTAAGAGCAGAGCAAATCCAGTGGATAAGCATGAGGCATCTCTGTAATGTACCAGCTGGGGATTCACAAATATAATAAGGGGGATGATTTTCTGGATCTGCAGTCTCTTACCTTTCTTTTCCTAAACCCAGTATGTGAAAAGTCTTCAATATGAAGATACATGTTTTCCATTAATTTTCTTAACTTAAGGTTCTTTTTCCACCTAAGTCCATAACTATTGTTGATGGGCACTGCAAATTGAATTAAATTACTGTTTCTGACACATAACTAATGAGGTAAGGAGAAAGAGCTGGATTAATGGCATGACAAGTCTGTCTTTCTTCATGTGACTCTAGGGACCTGCCGCTGGCTTCTGAAGAACATTTCTAATGTATGTTTGAGAGCGGTTCTCTGGAAATGTTTGCTTAGGAGCATGAGAGTTAGCTGATTTGTTTGCCTTCAGCTCACAGAGGTAGTGTAGTGCAAGATTCATAATGTTTTGGTAGGTCTTTAAAAAACAGATGAGCAAAAATGTGCTGAAAACTCCCATAAAAATATAAAATAACAGAATAAACATTTAATAATGATGTTCTTATTTATTTAGATTGATACTTTTGAGAATATATTTATCCATGATCTATGAGATCTTTTCAAAACATCTCTAATAAGTCTTCTAAAATTCTTGTATATCAGTGAAAACACATTTTAACCACCAAGACACTTTTCTCAGTTGACGGAGAATTCTTGAGGTGGTGTTAAAGGTTACAAAGGTTGTAACTAACAGATATTTATGCTAAAGAGAGAGGGTTCAATAATTTGGACAAAGCTTTGTTCAAATTATAGAAACATAAATCAAAATATAAATGAGAGGGACCAGTGGCACTGCTGACTACAGAATCCCTAAGAGACTTGATCTAGCAACAGGCTGAGCCAAGAAATCCAAATTACACAGCATCATTAGATTCTCCAGCCCTTATCTATGAATGCAGAAGCAGAGGCAGCGCATGGGTTCTTAACCTGGACTATCTAACCTACTTCTGTCCAGTGGATCTCAGACATAGGCAATATAAAATTTGTATTGTTTCCAGAAAATTAATTATTTCACTGTAGATTTATTACATGTAGGCACTATGAACTTAAATTGTATCCTCAGTAAATAGCCTCTTGTAAGAGTTTCATTGAACTAATTCCCTAAAGTTTTTGCTTTTCTTTTCTATTTGTTGCATTACACACACACGCAATTTTACTATTGGAAATAAAAGCCTTATGGTGAGATTCCCATATACCAAATGCTCAGCGGCTGTGAAAAGAGTGTTCTGTGAAAGAGACTTTAGGGGTGCTTTCACCAAGGGTCAAGTTTTTATTTTTGTCTCCTAGGATTATTCTTTTTATGTAGAGAAAGAGAAGATATTTCTGCTTAACCAGATACTCTGAAACACATATTAAATATGTTGAATGGAGAGTATTTAAAATCAGTTCTAGTGAGTTCTTCTGGATTGCTACTGCATGTTCTGCTTGAATGACAGAAGATAGATACTGTGCGTTGCACTTAAGTTGCTTAATCTTGTATTTACTATTTTGTTACTTAGTGATGTTTCTTTGCCATTCCTTTTCTTCCCCAAAACTGTCCCTGTTTGGTCAATATAAGTCTAATTATATTGTTGCTACTGCATAATTACAATGCTGCAGGGTTTATTTGCTTAGTATTTACATACTTGGGAAAACACTGAAAACTGAAGTGATGGTTCACTGACTGTTAGACCAGCGTTACATCACTTGTGGACCGTGTCTACAACTACCAGTTGAAATGACGTGTAGTGATGACTGTGCAAGAAAGTAGCGTGTTTTAAAAAAATATATGATTAAACACATTAATTTGTAGAACATATTGCAGACATTTTTATTTCATCTCAAGAGTGGTCTGATGTGTTTTATCCGGAAATGGTGAAAGAAAGCTTATTGCCACAATTGCAGGCCGTGTAACTACCATAAGCTGGCTTTAGCTGCTGTATCTGAGCTATGTAGGTATGGCATCAAGCCAATGTTGCTATTACTCCTCCTTTGTGTGTAGGGTTCATTCCATTTGTACCCCTGTTGCAGGGGTGGGGTTGGACTAGATGACCTTTGAAGGTCCCTTCCAACCCAAACTATTCTATGATTCCATGGAGGTGACTTTGCCCTTCCCATCTGCTTTCAGATGTTGCAGGATCCATGTTCCCAGGTACTTTGGTTCCTTATCTCCTTTTTATGGTCCAACTGAAAACCATTTCTATTGTTCTTGGCTGGCTGCTGGAGAAAAAGAATCTCCCTCTCGGTACCAGGACAGAAAACTTCCGTTGTTTTTTCACATGCACATGCCGGTACTCCATCCAGTTGCAGCCATGTTTCGTCACATGGTTTTAGGTCAGATGTCGTTTCACCTACCACTGGCCCCTCAATGCTATGAACATTGAGGTGCTTCTAGGAAAGACTGGACAACCTACTTCTTCAGCAAGCTGACTTGTTTTCCAGTTCATTCACATTCCTGTCAACCTCTGAAACTGCATGGTGCAAGTAGACACCTTGCATAGTACTGAAGGTGAATGGGACAGTGAGGCTCTCACATTGCCTGAAGTTCTTGCTGTCTGAACTCTAGTAAGCCAGAGTTTTCTGACTTAGATGTTTTGTCTGCTCAGCCTTGAGCCTGTGAAGGGCCAACGCATAGACCATTGCGTCCCTGTAGAGCAAGATAAACAGAAAGATGGTTCTGAGTGGAAAGCAAACTCAAGGGAAGCAGATGAGCAGGCAGAGTCCACAGAGAGGATCACTCATGTCTTCTCTATGTTCTTCCATTCCTTCATCCTATGCCCCAAGTGCAAGTTCTGCCACTGACCCATCTCCTGCCATAGTGGAGGTTAATGCCTGATGTTATGCAGTGTCTCCAAAGTGCCTGATGCTGTAACTTAAGTGCTTCTGACTTGGGTTTAAATTAGCAAATAGGAAAACTGTTGCTTTCAATCTTCTTTTAATCTTATTTTTTTGGTTGGGGGTAAAGTTTGGTTGTCTTTGATAATTAAAACAGTTTAGAGGTTCATAAATGTGTTACCAGTATCCCTTTTTTCTAACAGGGCAATGCACTTTAGCAGTAGTGTAGTTTAATAAACATTTATTCTGTTTTCTCATTTTCACAAAATTTAAACAATGTTAGTGCAAGCATTTATCACCCATGGTTATGCTGTTTGTGCATAAAAAAGACTTTGGAAAAAAATTGTAAAATGAAATATCTTTAACATGCCTCTGGAAGAGAAAATAACTTTCTAAAAATATGTTTTTAATTTGAAACATATTGACTTAGTAAATATAATTTTATCTGTAGTAGTGAATTGAACTGATTGTTTCTCGTTACCATGGGCTTCAAGATTTTAAAACTGGATCTCAGCCTCTCACCTCATTTTTATTCATGGATTGTAAGAGGAAAATAAGGTTTCCTGGCTTTTAAAATCCCAGTTGGTTTTTCAGCTTTGAATGAAGTAGTTGAAATTTGGAATGAAGCAAATATTCACTATGCACCTGCAGAATAGTCTGTTTCTGTCGAAAGCTGGTTTAACATTTCAGCTTATTCTAGCTCCAGTTGTTTCGTCTTTGGCTTCAACTTCAGAGATTCGATTTTTCTTAAACACTTTAAATACTACTGAATATTTTTGTATCTTAAATTAATTGTGTTTACTAGATTACAACTTTGCACAGGATATAATAATTTCATATTTAAATATAAATGAGAAATTTGAAAAGAAAAATGTCTTTAAATAAAGCAAGATCTGAAAGCATGCTATTTAAAAAAATCTTTCATTTTTATCCACCCTGCCTAGATCCCTATGGAGATCTGAGAAGATGGCTCTCTGAAGAAAGGAAATTTGATAGAAAGGGCCGATAAATTTTCCCACTTCCCTAAACATAGTTTTCCTCATAACTTCAAAACCAGACACATGGGGGGTGATGTAATTTCATTCTGTTAATTTGCCATTTACCATTTTGTCCAAGAGTTAGAATAGATGTTTTAGTTGAAAATATTCTGTGAACAGTTTCTACTGTGGCAAACTTTCACTTCAAAGCACAGAACGGTACATAGACCGCATTTTTGCTCCACAAGCTTGTTTGAAACAGACATGTTTCCTCAGGGAGTATGTGATCTTGGCCTTGTACACAAATAAAAACATTTTGCCATGTAGTGCAGGTGGTACTGTTTCCCTGCCAAACATACAGGGAACTTACCATCGCAGGGCAGGTCTTGTTCCAAATACCATTAAGAACTCTACTTCTTATAGGTGACAAACCAGCTTTAATGTTAGGTGTCTTTACAGCCCATTGGACAGGGATGACAGGCTTCATTTTCTTTTGCAAAATAATTCCAGCTTCATGTAATCCTTCTTCCTTCCTTCACAGTATATTTTTGAAGGTATTTTTCTCCCTTGATCCAGAGCATAGGAAACTCTTTCAAGATCTACATTGCTAGGTAGGATTTTTGTATGTTTATGACTTCTATCACATAATTTTTCTTTTAAACTGTGTGCTTACATAGAGGCAAGCTGGAAAATTGGGTGTTTCTAGAAGGCTGCCTGACAATCAAGGTAATGTCATATTTTCCAGCAAGAATACCAGATCTATGTCGTGTGATTTAACCAGCAGTTTCTGCATGAAGAACAGTGTTCACTTTGTTTATTGGAGGATTACTGAAAATCCTATAATTCATCACTAGTCTGTCAGAAGCAAGTTTTGGCTGATTTAGTGCCTCATTCAGAATTGAAATGTACATATTTTACCTTAAATGTTGAGTGTTCTGTTTCAAGTCCTACATTCTAGCTTTGTGTAGAATACAAATAGCCTTAGTATATTTTTTTATAAAATGACAAACCATATTAATGAAAGAATATGCTTTAAGGCATGTTGCTACAATGTTAAAATGTACTGCTTACTTATTATAAAGCTGTTTTTCAAAAGAAAATAACTGTTTGGACTGTATCGTTATTATAATGAATGATGAGGGTCTGTAGTACTTTTTCACACATAAACCAGCCTGTGTAGCGTTAGAGATCTGGACTAGTTGATTTAAGAAGAGTAAATGCCTGTGTTTAATATCCTGTTTCTTATGTCAGTCACAACTCTTGCGTCTACTTGATACCTCAGCATGTTAAGTGGTAAGTGCAGGCTGCTAAGAATCAAAGACGTTTTAAATTGCTGCTTCCTTAAAATCGTTTCGGCTCTCCTGGCTCACTGCTTGCTCTTTGGTTGTGTGGTGTAAGCAAGAGGATAAACAATCATGGGTACCTCTATCGCTGTTTTATCCAAAGTTATGTTTCCATTTTCATTAACAGCAGAAGCTCCATTATTCTGGTTGTGGAACAACTGGCTTGCGTATGTCTCATGAACTCGTAGATTACAGCTAAAACCCTGCTTGAAGCTGAGGCAGACACCAAACATGCATTTTGACTAGAGAATAATTTGTCGTACGTGCAGATTACATTTCCTTGTGACAAAGACTGAGATCAGATAGATATAACCCATGTGCACTTTTCTCCTTCCCTGTTTTTGGTTCTGTTGCTGTCAGTCTGCTCTCAGAAACAGTGACTGGGGAAGCTTTGGTTTGGCCTATGCTTCCTCCCATGTCCTACTAGGAGGTTGAATGACTGTATAAAATCAGACAGCAAGCTGTTCTTTCAAAAACAGTAGTTAATGAAATAACTCAGTCTGGCACTTCGCTACAGTTTACTCATGCAACAAATGAGCTGCAGCTAATGCTTTCCCCAGATATTAATTAAGAAATTGAAAAGTTCCAGGAAGAGGATTAGCCATCCAACATTTAATTATTCTTGTAGTTTAAAAAGTGTTTTACCCAAATGTGTCTCATTCTTGCCTGTAAATTAAGATATTAGTATATTCTTCTAAAAGTAAACTCAATGCTATTGCTCACGCAGACTCAATCTTTTCAGGCTAGGATAAAAAATAAAACAATGTACCACTTCATATTACTAGTATCCCTAGACAAAGTAGTTGTGCACTTGATGTTGTGTGCCTTATTCAAAGGCTTTCTGATTAGTACCACCAAATTAAATTTCAAATACCTTGTATTATTTTCCTCTTTAACCCTTTTTTTTTTTTTCTTCATAGATCTTCTAAAGACCTTTCCAAGACGTGGCTTACTTTTAACCTTTGCTTCTCTGATCTGTGAGAGTGAGGTTAGAGTAGTTGAGGCTACAGAGTGCAAAGCTGGATGCTTAAGTGATATGTTTAAAGGAGACTATGGTTATACTAGACAAGTGGGTAGGTGTTCTGCTGAGAACTTAGTTTACCATCTGGCTTTGTGTTTTTTCCCACTGGGACCTCTTTTCCCTGAACACAAATATGACCACATCTAAGCTTTTCTCCTAGAGTTCTGCAGGCCCTCCATATCCAAGCTCCCCATTCCCTTCCGAAGACTTCTCCAGACTTCTCCAGGTGCCCTGACTCACTTTTGCCTTCCTGCCTTTCTTTTTATTTATGTCTGTATGGAAGTTCTCCTCTTGGTTTGCACATGTTGCTTGGCAAGGGGCATGGCTGATAAGCCATATGTGGGCGATGCAGCTGGCAAATATGCTCTTCCTCACTCACCAGCCAATCTCCTCCATTGTCCAATCAGGAGACCTGCATGCTTTGAAAGCTTTGGGCTAAACACCACAGCCTTGCCTCTCAATTGTGGTAAGACAGAGTTTTAGCTTTGTGGCTCATGCATGTCTGAGATGTGTCTGTTTACTTAATGAAGAAACAGTGAATTATAAGAGTAAACAAGATGCCTTTCAATACTGGATATCATTTCTGGTATAGTTGGCACCTTGGTTTTACTGTCTTCGTGTGTATTAAATGTTATGACAGGGAAGCCAGGCTAACACATATTATTGCCATCCCATCAAACTCAAAATCCAAGTAGCTCTGAAAAAAACTCTGTGCTCTGTGAACATGAGACTTCCTTCCGGAGACAGCAAATTGGAAATGAGTATTTTGTCATGACCAGGGCTGTTGATGGGCTCAGTCTTTGGAACAAAAACACATGCAGTTTTACCCAGAGCTGGCAAATATGGGAGTCACCAGCAACTCCCATTGCAAAACTTCACAGTGGTGCTTTCTACCTCTCCTTCCTGGCCCAAAGGTCAGCCACGCCACAGTTACTAACATTGTCTTGTTCCGTGTAAGCATTAGTTAAGAGTGCAAGTCTGATGTCTTGGCTCATTAAAGGGAGTGGAAATCCCATCTCACCAAGGCCATAAACACTCACTTTTGTGTTGGGTACATGGTCACTACCAGTGTTTTAGCATGAAGCCCTTAACTTCTTTCTTAAGTGGCTTTTAAGGTCTGAAATGTGAGATCCAGAATGCTGTTTTACTAACTTTTTGATCTAGTTTTCAGAAGATTACTTGAATTTCTACATTGCTGAATATCTCTGAAAAGGTACATGCTTAAAAGATACTGGAGGCATGGGATTGGAGAGATTAAAAATCCAAATTAATATTTACTGTGTACATGTGTATGCACATACAGCATACTCCTACCTATGTTAACACTTTGTTTGCAGTATAATACAGACTGTCTGTCATTCATACACAGTCCAGGTTTCCAATTGCCTGCAAATAATGATCAATTCTGTTGATGCAGTCAATTTTGAAAGGAAACATGCATTCAAAATGCTGAAGATAAGAGATGTAAGAGTTCCTGCTACTTTTGTGGACATTGAATCTCCAAGATCAAAAGGCTCTCTATTTGAAAAAGTTCACCCATTTGTATTTTTGAAGATCTGCAGAGTGCCAGTCTGGATTTTAAGTTCAGTTAGGAGACTGTTTAGTATGTAGGTAATAACCCTTCCATAACGTGTCTCCAGAGTTGTTGTTACACATGAGCAAAGTTTCACATTTTTAAAAATGGAGACTTGAAAATGTAGCAATGTCTGTTTATGGATTTAACAATGTTAAATCATAACAGTCAAGCAACATGACTAGTAGATGTGAGACGTAACTTAATCTACATTGTTTGCTTGTAAAAACTATCACAAAAGATTTTAGGGAAAAACATTTTACCCTTATGATTGCACAAATTTAAGTCAACTTACTTTTAGTTGATGAATCTTGATTTTCTTCAGATGCATAAAATGCACAGCCCATCTTTGCACAAATGCACAATTCTTAAAACAAGCCAGTTACTGTTTAAACAGCTAGTATAAATAATGAACCACTCCATTACCAAGAATATAAATAAATGTAGACATCTAAGGGTTCTCTAGAGCTGAAAGTTTAGGTTATGCAAAAACTTCGACAGCTGTAATTTGTAGGTCCTTGTAGACTGAGGGGTGTGAGTGATGTAAACTGTGGAAAGCCAACATTTAATGTATGTCTATTTTGTCATTTTGCCAAAAGGCAGGACTTCACTATTATGTTTCTTTTGCTGTGTACAAATTTTGAATAGGGCAACATCTGGCAGAAAAAAAATGCGCAAAATGCATTAAGCTTTGCAGTGCTGTAAACAGAGCACAGTGCTATACTGCATGATGAGTGATGAAGCAACATTTTAGAGAAGTCTGGTTATAAACATCTCTTCCCTGGACATAGGAAAGAAGAGGAAGAATAGAAGAACGAACGTTCTTAAGTGAGGATTTTTTCTTTGCATGTTAAAATTTAAAGTTAATTTCATACTAAAAGCTAGTTGAGTCAGTAATGTGCTCCTAATTAGATTATAATCTGAAAAAATTGCTCTTTCTTATGCTTAGCTAGTTGAAGAGATGTAAAATCTTTGGATCTGAGCCTTTAAGTCCCCATGTCTAAGGATGTAAATGGAAGCAGTTCAGTTCTCCCCTCTACCCTAAAGTAACAACATACCTGTAATTTCAGTGAACCACAGTGGAAAATGGCTTAAACTACACATCAGAAATTTGCTCGATTTTGGTGAGAACATAGTTTTTTAAGATCTAACTTTAAGCCAGCAAATTTAGGTATTTTCAGTTGGGTTGGTGCAAGTCCTTTGGCTTAAATCGGTAAAGTCAAAACTTGAGGAAAGTTAAGAACTTTCCTTGTGGGGAGAGAGTGGGGACAAGGGGAGAGAGGCAGAGAGAGGAAAAGGGAGAAAGATGGAGAGAGAGCAGACTGACCATTAGCAAACCGAGGTGAAATGTATCCTGGGTCCACGGAATTTCTTAAATAAACAGAGAATGGATCATATTTTATGGCTCTTGTCAAGAATATTTACAGAAACACTGTAGTCTATACTGTCAGTTAGTCTGAGAATATGACTACAGAAGCAATCGTAAACTACCCAGGTGCTATGCTACGTTACTGAGTGAAGGTACAGAATTCAAGCAGAGTGCTCTTCTTACCTGCCTGTCATGAAACACTGACAGTGAAGTCAGTCTCTGTTAGTTCACAAGGTTGTTTTTGTGGTGGTGGTGGTGTTGTTTTCCTTTCCTCCATAAATGTGCCCTTTTCTTTTTTTTAACTACCTACTTTGACTAGACTGCTGAACCTTCACTTTATTTATTGCAATACAACACTGACATGTCTCACAGCACACAACTCTGCTGTTTCTGAATAGACTGTCCACCCATGTTTGTTGGAGTAAATGACACCCAAGCATTCATCCTAAGCTAAGTGGGAAAATGCAACATTCATTCAACAGCTAAGTGGGAAAATGCAAGTGGGAAGAAAACAATGTTTATTAATGTCACTATTAATTCTAGTGGTCTCAGGGATTTTGAAAGTGCTTCTAGACAGTAAGTAGCAACCTCAGAGGTCGTCTCATAAGCAGTGGCCAACAGCAGCTAGCCTTAGTCTACACACAGAAGAGGCAAGGCTTGCTGATACAGTTTATCTCACTTATACCTGCCATTAGGAAGCTTTTTGCAGGCTACCTGAGGGAATTGCAGCTCCAGGCAGCAAGGGCGTAGGTGCCAAGAGGTATGTCGCAGTGTTGCTGCTTTGCTGCAGTTCATGCAGGAATGAACAGCATCTCTGTTGCTTCAGGCTTTCTTCTATGCTGCCTTTGGGATTCAGGCTGCACTTACAATGCAGGTTGCAAAGAATTTTGTTTTGCATAGTACATTGTGGCTCATATACCCCCCATCTTACTCAAAAATATTGCCCAGTGTGTGTGTATGTATGGCATCTTCTAAGGACCTAATCAGGGGAATTATTTTCACTCTCGGAATTTCTTCTTTACTTCTATGCATAATAAAAGTCATGTCTAATGACCTCAGCCATAGATAGGGGATCACAGGTACCAACAGGAGGTAAAGCATTTTTGTCTCTGTTTATCTGCATTAAGACTTAAATGTGGAAGAGTGACAGAGATAAGAATTGCTGTACCAAGTTTCCTGACAAGCTGCAGCTTCAGGTGAATGGATGGACTCTGATTGATGCCCTTATTCTCCCCATGAAGAAAAGAAAAAAAAAACCATTTACTGACAACAACCTGGATACTCTCTTAGGTGTAGCAACTGCTGATCTAATAAAAAACACATTTTCAAATGCTTGGGATTTGTAAACATTAATGTCCTAATCACTTCTGGCCTACAGTATTTTAGGGACAATATAGATACAAGTGCTTTTCTTAAATTGTCTTATTTTTGAAAACTTTGAAATCCGAAAGAAACATTTTTTCCCTAATATGTCTTTTTCTTGGTGAGTGTGAAGTTTTTAAACTGCTTTGAATTTCAAAGGGCTTCTCAGTAGTGCAACTAACACAACATTTTATTCTCCCATCCTACAGACATGTTTCTGTAGGCCCATTACACAGGGTACAGCAAAGAATTAACAAATGATTTTTTGACACAAGCCTATTTGTTTTTATCTTTGAGTCCCGTAATCATCTTCAAATCAGTTATGCATAACTTTTATTCTTGAAAATATTTTCCACAATTAAAATATCAGAAACTCTCAGAAAATTGCAGTGTCTAATGCTATGAAAAAGGCTGAGGTAATGCTGAATTGAATAATTTCATTCCTATTGGTACTGAATTATAATTTACTCTCCAGACATCCTCCAAGCAAGTCTAAATTTTGATCAGCTTTTTTTTATATTCTAGTTAACTGAAGTGGGATGAGTACTAATTACAGCCTGTGTTCCCACTGCTGTTTGGCAACCTGAGCTCAGTTTCCCTGAGCTCTTTCTGTCACAAACCTTAGCTAGACAGTCTGTGAAGCAAAATGTCAACTTAACATAAAGGCTTCATCTTACTTTATTACTCTGTGTTAAGCATTACTGCACCTAACCAGTTTCTTTTGAATGCTTAGTCACTGGAATGTAGGAAAACTACAGAATTCAATCATACTTGCATCCTGTAATGAATGATTTTGCACAATATACCTCATTAGGCACACTTTTGCAGTAAACTGACATGATTAGATCTTACATTAACCTAGCTCACAGAATTTGTAGTTGGTATCCTAGCACTTTGAGGTTGGTGTTTGAGTGTTAGATTCTTTACTTGAAAAGCAAAATGCATATGGAAGTGTTTGGTTTTTGACTTGCTTGTCATCGTTGTACTGAAGCTCTATTAATAGAATTGTTATAAATCTCTTTTAAAATATGAATTAAAAGTATCGCAATCAGAATGCAATAAATCAGAATGTGATATAGCCTTTTGTACAGAATGAAGCAGCAAAGGGCTGTTACTCAAGTCAGATTTTACCATAAATTGTAAGTCCACTAAGAATTACCGTTTTATGACTCAGGCCAGTAAGGTCACTCCTAATCTGCTTAAAAGCCTTGTTACAGTAACATAATACAGTATTTATGTTGCCTCCTTTGTTTATGAAGTAGTTTCACAACGTCCTGCCAAACCTAGTGACCGAAAGTTCATTATAGCCTTTGTCTCACAGAAAGTGATGGGTAGAAGGGTGGATTATGCTAAGGGAATTCAGTCCTTCTGTGACTATTAAAAATTGAGTTACTGTGCTGTGGCAAGGATACGTGTTCCTAAAACATGACTTTTGCAGTCCATGAATATCGTTCTTCGTCATTATAATTTTACTTTTGCCGTTTTGTAGAACTTTTCCTGGAAAGGGATTTATGCCAATTAGGGACTTCATCTGTTATTGTTCTTATCTCAGACTCCTATTAGCAATTGTAAGCATGCAAGAATTGTAGTGCCAGATACTAAATTCTTATTTATCTTTCAATTTCTGCATGAGCTGTGAAATTTAGATACTTTTACAGGCTTTGGAGAGAGGGCTTGGATTTTTTGTGTACTTATTTTTGTGCAGAAGTGGAGAAAAACAGGAGAGAAAAAAATATATATGCAGTGCAGCCTGTTTTGTTTCCTCTATATGCACAATATTTTTTTTTCTGTTCTTTTATTATATTTAGATTGACATATCATGTTTGCCTGTTCAAGTTTATCACTGCTTCTCTCTGTTACAAAGACCAGTATCTGTTGTGTTTGTGAGGCAAGTATAAGGAGAAAATGGAGTTCATTTACCTGTGTTATAACTGAGACTTCCTGCATTAGAAGTTTGACTGACTTTTAGTTTTACTGGAGATAGATATGTTTATAGATACACAGAGAATTTTATTTTTTGAGAAATAAAGTAGTTTACTGTTAATTTTTTTCCACATGGCGGAAAATGCAAACAATATATGTTTTCATCTAATAAATAAGCAAAATGAAAATAAAAATTATTAGAATATGTTTTGGGTATGACTTTAATTATCCTAGGAGACATCTTAACCAGCTTTTCTAATTACATTTTTCTTCCGAAAAGTCATACTAGCAAAAACAGTGTCTCTGCCGTATTGCATAGTCAGGAGATATTAACTCACAGCCAAGCAACTGAGCAGAGCACTTAATAATCTATTATCTGTACAGTGCTTATTTTATCAAACGAGTGAGGTTAGGTATTTCAGATTAGTATATACAAGACAGAATACAGAGACAGAGCAGAGAAAAACAAACTAGGCAAGAATGACAAGGTCAAGGGCAGTATATCAATTGGTTGGCTTTCTGGGTCACACTAGTTTTAAATATTTGAGAAGCCATTCCAAGAGTAAAACAGAGTTCTTTGTTTTGTTTTAGATCTTAGACCAGATCTTATCTACATTCATAGAGCTGGACTGTAAATCACCAAGTCTCTTTTATGTTGGCTGCTTTGTAGGAAACCTAAGAGGCAGTAAGTAGTAGACGTAGAGAAAGATGCAGAGAAGCTTTTTCCCAGTGTATTCTTAATTTCATGTCTAGCAATAGAAAGTGCAGTGCATGCAAATAACCACTCCAGTCTTTTCAAAGATGTATTTCTTCACTGCTGCAGCAGACAGCTAATGGTTAGGTTGTGGTTAGCATCTCACTTGGTGCTTTGAACAGAATTCCCTAAGTATTTTCCCAAAGCATGGGAACATGCATACATACCATGAAAAATAACCTCCCATACCTTTCGTAACACAGTAACTGCTACCTAATACAGGTACACTGCCAAGATTTAAAAATTTGGCCGTAGTTGAATTTTGTTACAGGAAGATGTAGATTCTCAAATACCCCTCAAAGAGTGAGGAAGAAACAGCTGGATGCTCACAAAAAATATGTTGTAAATAACATTTTTAAAAGGTAAGTGCTGAGAAATTAATGTCTGGTAGTACTAGAGAAGAAAAATCTCTGTTTTCATGAAACTGGTGGCAGATGTAATAAACTTTCCTGGTCTTTGGTACCATGATATTCTGACCACTTTAATGATAGCATCTCTGTGACTGCTAGCAAAGATAACTACTGGTTGCTAATTTTTATGGTAGTCTTTTGTAACAAAAATGTTATTCACTATAAATGAATCTGACCTCCCAGGCAATCATTGGATTACTATTTCTATTGCTGTGGAGCTTTGTCAGGTTAAACTCAAGCAACTAGGCCTATTTCATAACAGGAAATCTATGCTTTTGATGGTAAACCAACTGTTGGCCTTCTATAATGTTGACTAGAGTTTGTGTAGCAAAATGGCCAGGTGAGCGAGAAGAAATGCACTCTACTTTGAAGTCGTCTGGACAGCCAACACTCTTGTACTGTTGTGAGTTTTCCTCTTCCACCCTGCTTGCCTCGGCACGCAGCTGTCAGTCCTACAGCTTGGCTCCTTTTGATCTTGACTGAGCCCCTGTTCTGTGCATGCTGAGCTCAAACTGCTGTCTTCTCCCTTTCTGGCAGTTCCCTCTCTGAATCAGCATCTGTGCCAAATACCACAGATCACAGCCTGCACAGCAAAACAGAATGAGCTGGCAATTATCTGACAGGCTCTGTAGCAGCCAGATCTGGAATATTCACATAGAGTGGGGAAAGTGGTTTGACTATTAATACATGCGCAAGTGAGGATGGAAAGATTTGACGCTACTTCTATTTTAATACCAGAAGAAACTCAGTATTTTAGACTATACCCAGTGTTGAGAATAAAAAAGAGCATTTGCAGTTAAGAAGTTGCCCATTAAGCTTAGTAATTTTTTGTCTTTCCATTGCACAGTAGGTGCCCACTATGCATATGTTGCTTCCATGTACATCACACAACATGGGACACTTCCACTGAAGCTTCATTATCATCAAAAGTCTTAAGATTCCTGCAAGTACCTAAAAATTGTGTAATTTCTTAATGGTATTCTCTGCTATAACGGCTGCTTTGATTGCTGTCTATACAGATATACTCTGGTTCTAGCATCCTCTCCTGCTTATTAGGGTTAGCAGTCTTTTTCTATACTTCAGAGCTAATGCAGGTTTAAAGCTGATCCACAACTAACATGAAAGAAGGCAACTGCTTATACACTTGAAACAATTTATTTGTCGATTGCTCACACTTGTTACAAAAAGCTCATATGCAAGGACATTTAGATTGCCATGGTTGGCTTTTGCTTGCAAAACTTTATGGTAATGTATAACACAAGCAAGTAATACCTGTGCAAATATTTGCTTAAGGATAATGAAAACCACAGCTGTCCACTGTGATTAAGTAAACAGTGGTTGCAAGGGAATGTATCAAACATAGAAGTAACATTTGGACCTGGGCAGAATACCTGCTAGGTATATTTTGAAATATTGAAACATAATAAAATGCATGAAAACAGAATACAAGTATGTCTCAATTTTAATTCTCACTGTGAAGAACATTCTTCTTCCTTAAAACACTATCTTTTTCAATACCAAAGCTGAGGGATCTACTGAGAAGTGTTAGGAATAAAGACCAGCATGTTTGGCAGTTGTTTGGAGTAGCTGTCAGCTTTTGTGCGCTTCTCACTTCACGGGTGGAACCAACCAATTTTCCAGCAATAAATGCTGCTGGTTCCATAAAGCTTGTTCCACTCCCATCTATGATTATTACTGCAATAGCTTACTCACAGATGTGAGCTTTTTGTTGCATTTGTTGAAAGTAAGAGGCTATTGCTTCAATTGAGTGCTTTTCTGAAAACATGTCTATGAAATCTCAGGTGTGCTTGTATGGGACTTTCAGACAAGATTTGTTCAATATGTAAGTGAGAATTTGAGGTCATGGCTCAATGCCACAAGTTAACCTTGCAATCTAAAATTAGGTTGTGTGTGTTGTTTCTCGCTTACATGTCATGAAAACAGGTGTTTTACAGCCACGGTATTTTTGATGAATGTAGAAAAATACCTGACACGTGATGAACAAAAAACTATGACAGTCCTGCTGTCACAGTAACAAAAAGGTGGGAAAGTTTGTAGTTTGCAAAATAGAAGTTTATACATACAAAATTCTGAGCTCTTCAGTGGGAAAATGCAACTTTGAAAGGCCACTGCTCTTTACACAAATGCTGCTTTCAGGACTCGTGTGGCAGCCTTGAGTGTTGCTGCTGAAACGAAATTGTAATGAAACAGTCAAGGCTGATCTTCTGTTTGGCATCAGTTACAATCATTAAACTGGGTAATGAGGAATGATAGTGTGAGCTCAGGAAATCCCTGCCTGGCTTGGGGAAATTGTAGCAGTTGGATGGAAACTTCCAAGTCCTGTGAGCCCTCCTGCAAGTGAGTGTGTGCCTGGGTGTCCTCTGCGCTGCAGGGCTAGGGAAACTTCCCCTTGCTTTGCGTGCAGGTGGATGTGGCAGAAAGGATCTCCGGTGCATCATTATGTCGTTTGGAATTGTCCGTGTTGGCTGCTGTCAGTGGGACTGTGACCAGATTTTCACTTAGTTCTTTCACTGCCCACCCACTGGAAATTGCATGTATCCACATCTGGAAGCACTCTGCTCACTCTGTTTTCCACCTCAGGGATCTACTTTTTTTTATTATTCTTTTTGAGAAGAGTATAAGCAAATAATGTCTCATCTCTTTTCATGCAGAAAAGTGTTGCTTGGCTCTGTTAATAAAAGACAAATAACAAGCAACTGTATCAAAGCCCACTTATGCGTCTGATCTATTTTTCTCCCCCTCGCAGCAGCAAAGGTAGTTTAAACAACAGGAGAAACAGAAATGGGAGTTTCTTTCAGAGCAGACAACCATTATGACTTCACTGTATGCATTTCCCGTAATCCAAGAAGTCAAACAGATTCTGCAGTAGGAAGAATACGATTTTTCCTATCTTGACTGGACAAGCAGCTCATTAGCAGAAATACTGTGTGGTTTAGAGATTTTCTCTTAAATGAAGAAATATAAATGTTATTTAAACTTTATTATTAATCTTATCTAAATAAATAAATCCATAAAACTAACTATGAAGATATAGAAAAACCTACTAAAACAAATCAGTAACATATCTTATTAACTTTCGGTTAGAATAACCGGTTTGATTTTTTCATTGGCTAAAATGTAGATCAGGTGTTTGTTTCCTTTACACCCTGGCATCCTTTCTTATCTTTGTCCTCCATTTTCTACGCACACGTGCAAATATGCACTCTCACACGCACACACACACAATTACTTTTAGTCACCAGCAATATCTGATCGGGTCACAAGTGCTGGGATCGCACTCTTGTGACTTGCCTGGCCACGCCACCCGCACACTGACTTGCTTCGTCCATACTTGCTCCACAGCCATCAGTACAAGCTGAACAGTTAGTGGGGGAGAGGAATTACTCTTTTTTTGTGTATGTAGACCATAACTAATTAATAACTATAAAGAGGACTTTCAGAAGTAAACTAAAAATTTTAAGTGCTTGATCTAGAAACCAAAATAGCTTTGCATTAAAATGAAATTTGTCCTCTCTAGGAATTCATTCTGGCCTATTTAACTTTATGCCAACTGGTCATGAACAAAAGCTTTGACTAATTATCAGCTGCTTCTCTTTGAACACAGTATTTGGTGTTAACGTATTAGCAGTGTAACTTTGTAAAATCGTGTTTGGTGGACACAAATCCCAAGTGGGTAGATAGACCTTCAGACAGCCAGAAGCATACTTTTCCATTTATTTGAGACTTTTAAAAATTGCGATCCTTGGTGATAGGAAAGACCATGAACATCTATTTAAGGATTATATTTAAGGATGAATATTTCCCTCTCATTGGCTCATTTGCCTGCCTTGGTTTCTTGGAATATTGGTAACCCAGGCCTCCTGCCTGGGTGCTCCCGTTTCTCAAATTAGTGTTTAGTATCAGGCACTGAGGTTTGAGAACTAACAATTCATTGGTCTCCACTGTATCCTTTCTGTCAGGAAGATGGTTATAGTACTTACGCGTAAATCGTTTTATCATTCAAAAAATGTTCAGATTAGTACAAATGTGCTGTTTATTCTCACTGTTTTCCAGAGAGCAGAGTGGCTGGCTGTGACCACCGTAGCTTCCAATTCTTGCTTTTGAAATACAAATACAGAGTGAAAACTAAACAAACTGTAGGAAGGTTTTTTTACACTTACAGTAGTTCCACTGCCTGTAGTTGTCAAACCAGTCAGAATAACCATTAGACCAGGTAATAGCAGCTTCTATTATATTCTGTTACACTCAGTTGTGATCTGCAATGTTTTTCTATTACGGCATAGACTGAGGGAGATTAATTTTGGTTTTTGTTTTAAATATAGGAAAACATTTAAGAGTGTGCTTAGAAAAAAGCCCATTTTCAAGTGTCTGTCTGACTAGGAGTGTTTTTCTGCATTAGAATCTTAAAAGATTTCAGCCTAAGGCTGCAAACAGGACTGGTATTTTTGGATGCTAAATTATTTTTCAGAAAAAAAAAGAGCACTGTGCAAATCATTGTTTATCTCAGTTGATGGAGTGTTACACTCATAAATCATGATTATTTTCAACCTTTTGGTTGAGAGCATTTTGTTTTCACAGCCAGAAGCAGTAAAATAATCAATCATGTATAGTGCCATGGATAATTATCATGTTGCTTGGTGTTCTTTGAGCTACTGCAGGTGTGTTCAGAGCCTCTATTGGTTGTGTTTAAACTGTGATTTTATACCTGAAGTGCTGAAGAGCTTTGGAATGTACCCACAATTTCTTTACTTTTTTTTTTTTTTTTTTTTTTTTTTTATCATAATGCAATACCAGAGACCATTTGTTATGAAATCCAGAATGACTTGTGTTTTTTCCATGGTTCAAATCTTTTATATGCTCCTCGGTATATTGACTTGGACTGCTCAACATACAGTTGTACAGAAAAGCTATGTTTGCGATAGCTCAGAGACTTAGTTCCATTGTTGCTAAATTAGGAATGACATTGAAATGCAATTTGTGGTTTAAAAAGCCTCAAGTATTTTATGCTGTAAATGCCTTGAAGTTCATTCTTGCTTATTAAACATTCAGAACAGCTTTATTGGCATAATTGCATCTTGTTTTCAAATAGTGTTTTAATTTTTGCTTTTTTTTTTTTTTTCCTAGGAGGAAAGCTAGTGCTCTGCAGTGGCTGTAAGCTTTCTCTGCCACAGTGTGCAAGAAATAAGGTTTAAGTCTGGAATTCTCTGATCAGCTGACAGTGGCATAAATCACTACAGCCATCAAAACACTCTTGCCTTTTCTCTGCCCCATCTTCTTGCTTCTGTGTTGCTCCCTTCCTTGTGCTGACTCAAACAGTCTTGCAGCTGCACTGGGAACCACATCAGGGAGCTAACCTTTCCCCCTCTCAGCCCCTGGGCAACCGAGGTACAAAAGATTAAGGGATATTTACTGCAGACAGGTGATTTGGTAGACATCTGTCTGCATCCTTCCTCATCAAATGCTTCTAGCAATCCAGCCTAAGGTGAATTGACCAGGACTTTGTAGGAAGTCCTAAGAACTGAAAGTAGGATTTGGATGTTCCTTTCTGCAGGCTGTGTTCCTGTTTAATGATCTCCACTCTGTGTTGTAAAATAAAAGGACCTGGACTTTATTCAAAAGAACGTTTTGGCTGTGAATTAATAGAATAATTTGTAATTCAAAGTTTATCATCTCCAGATCATCTTCATCATCTTGATTGTGCATTGAAAATAGTGATTTTAAAATGTGTCTTCTTTTCCATGTGTGCTGCTTGTTTTACTGCAATGTTACAACAGCTGTTAGTGAAGGTTCCTCTGTAAATGAAATCTGAATAAATCTGTACCTGTGGTTTGTCTCACTAACATATCTGAACTCTCGTTTTAAGTGGGAAATACGAGCTGGAGGAGGAACAATCTAAGTTATTTAATAGTTAAGCTCAATGACGAGGATTGTGTAATGAAAGGGTAAAGATTGACAGTGCAGTTGAAAATGCAGCTGTGTGGTTAATGTAAAATATGCATTAACAGTATGAGGCATTAAAATAAATCAAAGTATTCATTGAAGTCTGTGTATGAATGCCTGGTAATAATATTTTAGATGACTTGTCTGATTTTGTTCTTTTCACACTGACTTCATAATACCTGGTGAGGTGCCTGGCTGACAACTGAGAGGATAAACTGCATCTTCAGTTTGCTTTTTTCCTGCTTCGGAGGTTTATTGCAGCTCTGTGTGGAAAACAAGAATCGATCCTTCTATGCAGTTTTGTGCTGATGGCCAGTTGATTTCTTTTACTGTGTTTTATAGTGGTTTGATGATACGTTAATAAGGACTGTTTTATTAAACAAGGAAGTTCCTGAAGAAAGCTTGTGAAATTTGTAAAGCAAGTTTTTCATGAAGCACTTGACTACTAGTTTTCCAAAACAGACAGCTAGTCTGTCTTGTATCAGTCTGTGAACACAAACATTCACAGTAACAGAGATTAATGCAATATGCAGATTCCCACTCTATGTGTTTAACTGGCAAAAGGATGCCAAAGTATAGGATTTTGATTCTCTGGTAAGATGTGCTTGAGAAATGAGGTCTCACTGTGCAGAATGAAGATGGTTTAACATTTGTGTTTGTTTGAACTTTATTTTAAATCAATGGTAAAATTTCTGTCCAAAAGAAATCATGAAGCTCTTTTCATTGCTACAGATGGTGAACCTCAGATTTGCCTTTTTGCACTAGTGCAGTTTGTAGATTTTGCAACAGAGTGGTTTTTCTGATACTTACTGAAATGAAACCAGTTCTGTAGAGCTGTTTGGTAAAACAGAAAAAATCTGAAGAGGGGCGAATTCACACTAATGGAACGAGAGATTTTCTTCAATAAGGAATGCTTATAAATTGTGGGAATTTATTCTGTATAACAACCCTGGCTCTTGTAAAAGGTTTCTTGTCTGTGTTTTCTACCAGTTTCTGAAGGTTCTATGACTTGCAGGCTTGTGTTGGTTTTACTTTAAATATACTTATTTAATTTTATTTCGATGTTATAACAGAGTGGGCTTGAAAAGCTTACTATTTTTCTAATGGTCTCATAGTGAGAGCTTTTTATTACTATGAATTTAACTGAAAGTAACTATAAAGAATTTTGGATGGTGAAAGAGTAAATTTAAACTACCTAGTTAACTTACTATCCTGTGAATAGTATGCTTTGCGAGCTGATAGTAAGCTAAGAAGTGCCTGTTTTTCAGACTTCGCAGTAGTCCGAGTAGAGCAACGGCAACAAAAAGTGCAGGTTATTTGCCCCATTTTCAGTTATTTTTGTACAAAGCTGCAGTAGTTCAGCAACGTGTGCAGTGGAGGTTCTCATCTGCCATCACTATGAAAGGGGCACACTGATTTTATGCTACAAACTGCATCTTTTGTAGACTATTCACCTCCCTTTACAGGTCTGCCAAGCCCACTCTGCAATTGGTTGCCAGGGGCTGCAGATGTTGGAAAAGAGAAATTTCAATGAAAGGCCCTGATTCAGCAACCCAAGCAGCCTGCCTCCCCCAGCCAAAGTAATCAGATTGGCAGCTGAATCAAAGGGTACAGTGGGCCCTTTGTTTGGGAGCTCCAGAGGTTAGTAATTGACAGAAGGTCAACAAAGTTTTATGAAGAAAAGAACAGAATATTAGAGGGTATTAGGCTGAAGAGAGGGAGTTTGGGAGATGTATGTTATTGGAAGAAAGTTAGAACCCGAGTCAAAGGTTACAGCCGCAGGAAGCAAAGTTTGCATATTACTGTTTAAATCTGAAAATAGTTTCAGCTCCAGAAACAGGATTATTGATGAGTGGAAGGAATGGCTGAACAAAAATCTGCAGTTTCCCTAATTGTAGCTATGTGCAATTATTAGTGTTGAAGGATTTATTTGTAAGCTTTGGGATTTAACATACAATGGTAGAAGGATGGTTGTTTTCCTCACAGAATCATGAGACTGAGTAAGATCGTAAGAGGTTCTATCTCACTATGGGAGAAGAAGCATTAGCTGTATCTTTGCAGTATCACGTGCAATAGATGCTTGCCTCATATGCCACCCTGGAAAATTTCATTTACTGAGATCTGTGTTTGAAGAACGCTAGCTCTCAGTCCATGCCTGATCTCCATCAGACCAAGCAGGCCTAGTAGCCAATCACTTTTTTCCTTTTGTTTGTTGTGTTTTGTAGACCATCCTCATGGCACTAGTCGTAGTGTTTCAGTTGGACCCACATCCATCTTGAAATGGAATACAAAAAAATGGAGAAAGCACTCCAGGGCTTTACTAGCATTGGGCAGACTGGAAGGATTGCTACTGTTTCTGTGTCCCTGTGTGATGTTTGCCGTGTTTGCAATAGCTTGAGATTGTTGACTTATGTTCAGTTCTAATCCATGTAAGTCAGTTCAATGTTGGCTTCTATGTCAGTTATTACTCATCTTTCTGCTTTATTGTAAATGCTTAAAAATAGCCTCTTTGTTCCCTTATTTTTTCCAGGAATTGAAGTTAAGCTGATGGGTTTGTAATTCTCTGGCACTCCTTTTTACCCTTTTTAATAAATAATAGGAACGATTTGTGCAATTTCCCATCTTTTAAGATCTCATTTGTGCTCTGCAAGAGCTGAAAAGACAGTTATTAACATTTCATGGCATTGCATCAGCCAGCCCTCAACTGCTCTAAATTAATCAGGCCCACTCTGGTTGAAAATACCTGGCTTTGTTATACTCTTCCTGTGTGAGGCTGAGGCCTTGGTTTGTCCCTGGTATCAATTATGATAACTGCCTCCTTGTGACTGGCTTCGTAATGAAGATTAATGTATTGTTTTGATGTCTGCTTATGACCATGAGCATTTTGAAATCTGTTTATTGCAATTACCTCTCAGATAATGAATGATCTGTGAACTCATAACCATTTCAGAAGGAAAAATTTTGCTCCTTTATGATGAATGGTGTATGCCTTGTGGGTTGGCATTATGGTCAGTTTGACAATTTAGTTTTTGAATATGTGAAATGGCATTCCTGTCTCAATGATACAGGACATTTGCTTGTGTATTGTGTTGGTTATTGGTGCCTAAAACAGAGCAGTGGGGCCACCTGCACTGAACCGTGTCAGTAAGCAAATCTTCCTCATATTTTCAGGAAAGGGGAACTGACAAAAGAAGCAATAATTCTTTATATTCAGTTTGGAAAACCATTTTCTATACTGCTTGTTTTCTTGCTGCAGTTTGCCATAGTAAGCCAAAGAAACTGAATGTATTTTGTACATCAGAAATACAGAACACTGACTGTAAATATAGTTTCTCTTTTGGAGCGGGATTTTCTTTAAATTGGAATAGCTTCCTTTGCTGCCCTGAAAAGTTAGGAAATCATTTTTTTGTGTGAGTGAGCAGTTTCAAAGCGGTACTATTCACAGCATCTGCATTTTACTTGACTGAGTAATCCCTGAAAAGAGGGGTATTCCTGGCAATCCGACATGCGGCACATGCGTTGTCCCATACTGGCGACTGGCATTCAGGCTGAGTTCTGGTTATGTTGGTCTTGTCTGGTCATGCAGTGTGAAAGGAAGACAGACACTGGTGATCTTTGCTACCTGACACTATCACTGCAAATGTAGGTCGAAGAAGTAGGTGTTAAGAAATAAGTTGTGATACATTTAATGTCTGAGCAGAGAACATACACAAGTGAAAAATGTGAGAGTAACCATACTTGAGCAGATGAGAGATCTATGCAACTCTGTGTCTTGGCTCTCATGGCAGCAAAAAGGAGATGCTGAAGTGTAAGACGAGGTCTGGTGTACACAATACCACTTTATGGTGGGTATTTACGTAGCCTTCAGCCATTTTATGCTGAGACTTCCTTGCCTGCATAGAATTTCTGTGAATTAGTTAGGTCTCAATGGATTTCTCTCCATGAACTTGCCTGATCTCACCAGTTGCCTATATGAACTCTGCCCACAGCCTAATGATATACTGTTTGAGAAAACTTTATGTTGTGTTAGTTTTGTTTTGAAATTGCTTTTTGCTGTTTTTCCCTCATACTGGTATTGCTTCTACCGAGAGATTGGTCCATCCTCTCTAAGACTCTCATCACTCCATAGACCATTACTGTCATTGACCTCAGCCATTTCCTTCCGAGAGTGACAAGTCCTAGCAGCTGTACAAAACCTGCTTTAAAATTTTCATTATCCTCACTACTCTTCTCTAAAACTCTTCCAACTCTTCTGTACCCCTTTGAGATGAAAGGACCTCAATGGCACACAATGTTCAATGTATGAGAGCAAGCCATAGATTTACCCAGCAGCATAGTTATGCTTTCAGTTTTACTCTTCATTCCTTTCCTAGAAATACCCGATACTGGCTGGATTTGCTTTTCTTTTTATGGAACTAACTATTCTGAGCCCAAGATCTTGGTCCTCAGTAGACACAGTTCTGAGCAAATCTTGTGTTAAGAATAAGCTTTCCTCATGTGCACTCTTTCCATTTGTCTCCATTATTCTCAGTCAGGTATGTCTTTACTCCCATTCCCTGTCTGCTTCACTTTCTTTAGTAGCCTTGAATAAGAGAGTTCGATAGCCTGTATCCCCTTTAGCCATTTTTTTTGTCTTCTCCACACTCTTTCAGGCTTGGACTGTACAAGCCTGTGCAGGTGGTTTCTGTACATACCTGCACGGTTGCCCAGTGTGCTGTGGGGGTTTCTCATGTACCAATATGGATATGTTCATTAAGACGCTTTCCAGACACCAGAGTGATTGATTTGTGTTCAGTTAACTACGTATTTATGCAGTAGCATGCTAGTTAGCATACTTCTTGCCAGTGTAAGTTGATAATATCACATGTAAGGTTCAAATATTGAGCATTTATCTTATCACTTTTTAATAACAACTGTTTTGTGGGTTGCTGCTGCTCTGCCAGTTGTGTGTTTTGCAGGTCTACCTTTTTTCTTAGCATTGTATGACAGTGCCGTATTTGTAATAGGTATTAAAAAAGACACGATCTTTCTTGTATCTAAAATCAGTTTAATGAACAATTATATCTTTTCTAGCAGTAGCTGATTGCTGATCGAGAATGACAGTGAAAGTTAGATGCTTAAAATTACGTTGTGGACTTTCCTCCCCTTCAGGTGTTGGAACAACAAATAAAAATCCTGCCAGGAAAAGATATGGAAAGTAGGAAGAAGAAAAGTGAAACAGGATACCCTTACTGAAATATTGAATAAACAAAGTGGGAAAAGGGTTGTAAGTGAAAAATCAGATTTGGACAGTTGTGTAGGGTCTTCAAACAAGAGAAAGACAGCAGAGAGTTGGTGATGGCACATGATTGGGGTGCATCTGCACTACAGTGAGAGGAATTAAAGAAAAAATGACAACAGGAATTATCATCTGTTGAGGAAAACACTACGGAATTAATTCTAGCAGGAAAAAGGTACTAAGTTATTAATGCAAATCAGAAAGCACTAAGAATAATATCCAACAAGAACATGAGACTTTTTCCTTGAAGTTCCTGACTGCAGAGTTTTTTAAGTCAAGAGGAAAAGGTTTTATCTGGTTGTAGTGACCTGTTGGTCATCTGATCCAGAAGCATTTATGGTATAAAAAACTTAATATTTCATTTTGATAATAACTTTTTTCTATTTTAGGTTGTGGTACAGAAATTTAACGGTTAAAGCTGGGAATTCATAATAAATGTGGTTGAAGTAGAGTTTTGCATATTACAGAAAATACACTTTTTTTTCATAAAAGCAAGATTAAATGACAGAGCTGGTTTGTATTTATAATTTACAAAGTACACAAAGGATTTTCAATTTTAGCTTTGCTTAGTTATGGAGACTTTGCTTATAGGTGGTGTCTATGGTTTGTAATTGCATAAAGAGCATCTGGAGGTTAATGTTTTTTCCAGATATAAACATATCAAGCACAAGAGTGTGTCACACAAAACTGTTACTGAAAGATTTTCAAATCAGCAAGTGCTTTTTTTTCTTACAATCTTTGATTTGAAAAGCTTTAAAAAATTAAAAGATATGGGTCTGAGAAGGAGTGAAGAGAGAGGAAGACATTTCTGTGTTCATTTTTCTGAGCTTGCAGTGTTTTTTCCTGTTATGGATCCCACTAAATGACTGAAGAAATGGAAACAAATGTTTTAAAGTTGGACACGTGGTATTACATCAAAAGTGCCACTCCGGCCTTGGGGAGTTTGGAGTTTGGAGGTCTGAGCGTTAAGCAACCACGGGTCCCTAAGAATGGGCCTCTACAAATAATGTTTCATCCTCTGAATGCTGGTGGATTATGATCAGCAGAACAAGCCAAATGCACATGCCTTTGAACTAAAAGAACAATTGCTTTTCCTACTCTTCTTTTTACTCCAATGTTTCATCTTGGATTTCTCTTTCTTGTGGATGGTAAATGTTGCTGTCCCATTCTAAACTCCTTGTTTGACACAGAGGAGGTCAAACAGAAGCAAGGGAATAGAGGTGAATGTGCCTTGCTGCCCCTTGGTAAAAATGAGGCATGATGTATCTCTGCTGAAATTTGAATCAAACAAATCAACAAAACTTCTGTACAGTAAAATGTCAGGCACTGACTCCGCACTGTGCCCTCAGGGATGTGAAGACACACTGAGGCAGGATTTGCAATGGCAATTTGAAATGCCACCACTTCGGGCACCCAATTCCCTTTCTCCCTCCAGTCTGGAGATGAAGCCTGTGTATCATTTCCATTGGCCAATGCCTGCAGTGGCAGAAGATGATTGTCCAAGCATTAGCTGTTCCAGTTTGAAAGAGAGTATCTTACCAGAGGTACAGTACTGTCTTCACCACTGCTCTAGTTGGGGTGTCTGTGAATGACCACACAATTCAAGTGGAATCAATAGTACTGCCAGGCTAGGTACCTCAAGCTGTGGGAGATGAAGGGAGAGGTCAAGTAGTGACAAGGTGGCAGTACTGTAACAAAATAAATAGCTTCACACCCAGCCTGAGGTAGAGGATGTCTGTGTTTCACCTAGTAAAGTCAAAGGCAAGTGAGCTGAATCTTATGTTCTCAAATAATGGGTAAAAGCATAAAGGAAAAATAAAAAATAATGACAGTCTTGATTATTTTCCTCTTTCATAATGTGGTGGAAGATAGGGATGGGGCTACTTGTGTTTCATCACTGTGACTTGCAGTCAGTGTTGTAGGGTTTAGTCTGAAGGAAAGGGAATGGGGACAAAAGGAAGAGGGAGAGCCTTTTCCCTAGCTTCCTTTTACCCAATTGTGCTGGTTTGACTGAAAGTGATTTAATTTTGTTCATGTAGTTAGAAATGTTTGTTTTTCATAGCTAGCACTGTCATTGTTTGTATTTAGCTTGAGAACAATACAATAACACCCCGGGACAGAGTTAATGTTTTCAGTTGCTCTGGTCTGAGAGCCAAGGACATTCTGAGCGCGCTGCCCACAGGTGTGAGGCAGCGAGGAAGGGGGGCATAGATGGTGCAGAGCTTGACTGACATCCAGACTGATCAATGAGAGTATTCCATCCCATTAGTGTCTTGCATCATATTTACGGAGAGTCAGGATCTTCTGGCTAAGTTCGGAGTAAGTTTTTTTTGGGAGCTGGGATGGAGACCTGTTCAGTGGATTTCTGTTTGGCAGTTTCTTTAGTTTGACCTTTTACCATCCTGCTGTTTTGCAGAGGCCTCTGGGCCTTTTTGCCTTTTTCTTCTCTTCTCTCTCTGGGATCGGCTTTGGGACCAGGTGCTGCTGCCTGAGACTGGCTGCTTGGTGTGGGCAGGGTTCATGAGGAATTCCTCTGAATATCTTTTATTTTGTATTCTATTTCGATTTTGTACATACTAGTAGTAGTAAATTAGTGTATTTTGTTAAACTGTGTTTATATCAATCCACTAGTTTTGCCCTTCCCTTTTGATTCTCTCCCCTTTGCTGGGTGAAGGGGAAAGTGAGTGAGCAGCTTTCATGGTTATATTGCTAGCTCAGGTTAAACCATGACACCAATACATTTCCATGTATACCCATAACAAATCTACAACAAAACCCACATATTTCACTTTGGATCCCGATGACCTTAAACTTGAATGCTCTCTTGGTGATATGCTGAGGTGGCAGGGAATTTAGATGTCTGAATGTAAATTAGGAAATACAAAGCTACAGGGGATGTAATTTGAGAAGTTGTTTTAGTAAAAACACTCCTATACTTTTATCTGGTTTATAAGTTCAGCTCTGTTTCTCACAGTGTCACAGTGTCATATTTTCAAAAGGGACAGGTGAACCCACATTTTATAATGGTCAGAGTAAGACCTGCCAAAGCAATGGAACATGGAAGAATTGTCTGCTGTCTGCAGAAAATGCTAGCTAAACATTTTTTCTACCTTGTTCTGATATATGTTACACACAAACAAGGAAGGCACACAGAAAGATGTCCATCCTTTTCATCACCCTGTGAAACAATGGGATAAAGGTTATGATATTTTAATATCTGGGAGATATATTTTAGGGATGTGGCTAAGAACAGGATAAGAAAGTCAGAAGAGATGATGAGGCTGACGTCCAGAAATAGAATCTGAATTACTGTAATGTAAATTCAAAAGCAGATTTATGCTAGTTTTGTACCTGAGATTTTCAGTAAACCTCAGGTACTGCTTAATTTGCTGGGCCAGCACTGCTTTCAGCAAATGTTTGGTTTTTTTGTAAAACTGTGTGAATTTTATTCTGATAAGAACTGGAAAGTAGGTTTTAACGCTGCCCATATTTGCCAAGCAGTAGGTAAGTCCACAGGGTACATTATTGTTTTTTGTATTGTTTTCAGATCTGCAATGTATAAATCTTGACCTTGTTAGTAGGTGTTTCCTGTGTGCTACTCTGGAACCAGGATCTGGACTCAATGAGTTCGCTGAACTCACTGTTGTAATGCTGTTTAAGAGAAATATTAACTCAGAACATCAATTCAACAAAATTTTTTTTGTTTTCCTAGGTGAAATGGAAATTCCAGATTCAAACGACCCCTTAGGTAATGCAGATGGACTTGAGAGACCAATTCCAACACCTAAAGGTAGAATTAATTGTAGTTACTCTTTCTTCCCCCTGCCCAAATATAAACAAAGTTTACAAAGGACCAGCAAAATCATGTTGTTATATGTTCCCTTCATTTACCTGTGAATACAAGTCTATAAGAAAGGCAGCCTTGTGTGACTTTATACTTCTGACACTAACCAGGGATAGCAAGGTTACAGGAGTGTATAAAAATTAATTTTCAAGCGCGTTCAGCCCCTCCACACTGAAGGATTAGATTTTTAACCCAAACACAGAGGGCCATTATTACTTTCCTAGCATATTTTCTGTCATGCTAGTGCCATGAAAATGATTTTATTTTGTACAGTGCCATACTTGGGATCTATAGGTAAATATTAAGTATCAGTATCTCTAAATATCTTTGGTTTGACATAATTAAATCTAGCCCATGGCAACACATGAATACTTACTTTTTACTTAGCTCTGAGAATTACTGATTTTTTTGTTTTAAAAAAACAGACTTTAATGGCAGAATTTCTAGTAATTTGTTACTATAGCATAACATTTTATGATACTTTATCACTTAAAATATAGATCCAAATGCGATTCTTGGATCTGAAAATGCACATATTTACTGCAAATTGTGATTCCAATTAGAGTTTGGTGCAACTTCCTAAAGCAGGACATTTTCGATGTTCTACCTGAAGAAACATGTTTTCTTACTTGAAGTTCAGATATTATTCTTTATTTGAATGCACTGCTGTAGTAAAGTCAACCCTTCTGCTTAGAAAAGATGTCAGATAATCTGATAAGCATGAAGAGCTCAGCCTGCTTTCTGCCTTAGCATTCTCAGCAATCTGAGCACGTTGCAGCCTATGAAGCACTGAGGTGCCGGTCAGGTGTTCTTCTTGGAACTTCTCTTTCGGAAGAACATAAATTTTGAGGGTAGCTTGGAACATAGTCTCTGCTTTCATAAATATCCAATGTCCTGTTTTAACCATTTATTGCAGGGCAACGATAAAGTGTGAAAGATGCTGTCCATTAACCCCTGCCCTCTCCAATAAGGAAAGGGAAGAGAGATTTGCAAGTTGGAAAGTTTGGAAAGCTTTACTAATAATACTAATAATGAAAGAAATAATGCAAAATATACAAAACCAGTATTGAATTTCCCAGAGTAGCCCAACAGCTAGGACAAAGTTGCCTGCAGGGCAGACACCAGGAGATCCTGGGCTTGACTCTGAAGTAGATGGGAATTGGATTCAGGAATGCACAGACTGGAATCAGGATCAGGATTGCAGGCAAGAGAGCAGGCGGGGTCCTCTTCAAATGCTGGGCACAGACCAAGAGAGTGAGACCCTTGTGATTCCTCAGCTTTAAACTGAGTCTGGCGTGTATGGCATGGAATATCTTGTTGGTCAATTTGGGTGACCTGTTTAGTCCACCTCTCCCTGCAAGTACGACCCTTTTAAGAAACCTCACTTGTGGAGGGTTGCTCAGTGACCTTGACTACTACAGCAATAAAAGCTAAACATGGGCCTTTTCTGCGTACTATTCCTACCATTAGCTCAGTAAAACTGTAAACAGCAGGTATTATCAGCTCTGGAGTGGACACTATCTGAAAAACATGCAGCCAAATTCAGAAAAATGCAGTTACTTAGAAGAACTTAGCTGAAAGGAAAATTGGCTGAGAGAATTGGTCTTATTTTAACCGAAAGCAGGACGTATGTAATTCTTCTTGTGCTTCACCTGAACACTAGTTAGATTTTTTACCTTAACTGTGCTTATTAGAAGCTTTTTCTCAGAATCTTCCATTAATTTCTGTCCTTAATTAGATAAAAGAAAACGTGTTTATGTTTGCATATATCTAACCACATTCCTACTGATGATCAGTGTGGGACTATGTCCCTTGTATTTGGTGTACTCCTCTTCTCAACTCTTTTCCACTGCCTGAAGCTCCCAAATTATTTTAGAGGATTCAACTTTGTCCTCCATTATGGGAATAAATTATAGAAATAGTAATTCCTGTCAACAGCACTGTATACTACAGTTGTTTTAACCACTCCACACTCAACGTACCCACTACTTTTGATGAGAAAAGATCCATGTTTAATCTTTAACTTCATTTGACAGGCTTGTTTTCTTGGCAAGTTGGTCCTACTTTACTCTTGTTATGTCTGAGATTTTAAGGGTACAGACATAAAGGAAAATGTTTTTTTCATGTGACATTACTTGCTTAAATTCTTGCTGAGAAAGGAGTTGCAGGGTTTTGTGGGGTTTTTTTGGTTTTTTGGGGTTTTTTTAAAGGGCCACAGGCAATACCTGTCTAAGGAAGTAATTAATCACGTCTCAAACATTTCTACAGCATAAGGATTTTGTATTTCCTTCGGAAAAAAAAAAAAAAAAGAGACTCTTGTTCTTATATGACTCATTAGTATAGGACCAGTTATTAGTTTCCAGCATGTCTGGTCTGGAAATGGACTAATTTTGCTCCCCTTTTATTTTTGCAGACACAAAATTCTCGAAATAAGCAGAAATCCCTCAGTTGAAATTTCTTGTTTCTTTCATTGGAATGTTAACCCAGGTGTTTCTGTATCATAGTGAGGTAGCAATTTTTGTTTCAAAAAATCATTAGGCAGTTCTGCAACTTGCGCATACCATTGAGACCATTAGAAGTAGTCTTTCAGCTTCTTTCTTTACTTGAGAAATGTTTTGTTATTATTTTTTTTTTAATCACCTTGTGTTTGGTTTTTTTTTTCTGATTGTAGAATAGACCCAAAACAGGCATGAAGATAGTAATAAATAGGCTTCAATAATGCCCAAAGTTAAAGTGACTTTAGAAGGACTAAGCATATAGGTAACTCTCTCAACTAAATCCTCCAGAAGTCCTGAAAAATGGCTCTGTCTCTAAAGAAGTAACCAGATTAAGCAAGGTATTATTAATAATGTGCACTTTAAAAAAGTTGTAAGTCTCTTCCTACAAGTGAAACTAACCTTCTGATAGCTGATGGGATAGGTCCACAACTTAGCTAGGGCTTTGAGAAGAATATATCTTCGCCTGTTTCCTTCAAGTGAGCACCTGAACCACCAGAAGAGCACTGCCTCTGTGCAGTATTTTGCTGAAAACCAGAGCACAACAGTGAGCATTTGCTTTAGAAGAACTTAGTTCTGGTTTGGAATAAAAATAAAAGGATTTGAGCAGAAATATCCTCCCAGTCCAGTGAGTCCTTGCAAAGACGATCCTTTGCCCAGTCTTGGTTTCAATTGAGGGTCTCTTCGTGGCTTTCTGTTTTGCAGCAGATGCTCTAACAAGCTCTCCCCGGTTCCTGAAAAGTCTCTTTCTCCTGCACAAGAGGCATAAATGTGCCAGCTCCATTCTTTTCTCTGGAAACACTGAGGCTTGCTATCTGCTGAGTCTTGTGCTGCTCTCTGCCCACCTGCCTGCGCTTGGCCAGCTTGTGCTGACGGTGACGCTGGGGAAGGAGCGAAGTTCCCTCCCTCTCTCTCACAGCAGCAGAGGGTCAGCCAGGACAGGGCCAACAGGGATCTTTCCTTTCTGAAGCCCAGAGGAGAAAAAGAACATATCTCTTAATCACAAATAAATGCGAGGGTTGCGGCATAAGCCAAACCCGCGTTTTTCTTTGGTGATGATCACTGTTGGTGTATCACCACAGACAAGGTCACTGTTCACAGTCTTGTGTTCTTAAATCAAGTCTGGGGAAGGTATTAAAGGGTAAAACAGTAACTCTTCATGCATAGATGAACTGCCAGTAAAATCTTACATCATAAATAATATCTGGTGCTGGGAATATTGGAGCAATACACATAAAAAGTTAAAAGAAGTGCATGAGTAAGGGCGACCTGCGATAGCAGAGACATTGAGTGAGTTGGGTTCCTCCAGGAGACATGCCTCTCAAGCCTCTAACCTTAATTGTGGTTTCTGCACAAGTCTGTCTGGGAACTTCTGGTTCAAGAGGTACCTATATCAGAAATCCAGGTTATGACTGGACTATCCTGGTTGGTTTGACTTGACATAAGGTAACCTGTCAGGAATCATTTGTATGTATTCTAGAAGTGGTGGATTTTTATCTGCACAACTGGTGACCCAAAGAACAGTCCACATCTTAAGTGTACTGTTGTGCTCTCCAAATGTGCAGTAATGTGCTCCTAAATGGGCAGTAGCCTAGGAAATGTGGTATCTGCCTCTTCAGTCTCATGTGGCGGTTGAGAAAACAAAACCATTCCACCACATAAGATTGGATTCTTGGGCTAGGTAAGATCTCCAGTCTTTCAAGTATGAGCAAACACTGCTCAGAAATAGGCTTCCTTCTGCTAGTAGAAGAGCTTAAATCCACTGATTTCGGTGTGGGGGACAATGTGCACATTGTGGCAGTATTTCAGTGCTAATTCTGCTTCATTCTCGTATTGTCTATAATTTGTTCCAAAGTACATTTGAAGTGCATGTGATCCCTATCACTCTATTTTACATGCTTCTGGCTGCATTTTTGTACATTGAGATCACAAATAGTATGGAAGATGGGGTGCTAATAATGGGATTAAATTAGGCTGTAAAGGTATAATTTCATCTGGAAACATTATGTGGAGGTATAAAATAGTGTAGTTTCCTTAACTGCTCATGTGTATTTTGGGAGAGCTGCCAACATCCCTTCCATTTCCTAACCTGGTTCCAATATGTTGTAGATTGCTCATCTTCACGCTGTGGTTAAATAAAGCAGAGGAGTGAAGAACTGAGAAGACTGCTTTGTATCTAGGAGAATGCTCTGTGCAAGAAGTGATGAGTCTTAGACCTTTCTCTCCCATCTTTATTAGATAGATAGATGGTGTTTCTCAGTGTATTTCCAGTCCTGATTTACCTGTGGAAAGGGTCACTTTACTGGACTCGAACTGCCTGCTAACGTGTGATGGTGTGATGCACATCCCCTAAACTCTTGTACTTACAGTGGTGTTGCTATACACACCTCTAAAAAGAAATGCTTTGAATTTCAGCAGCTTTCATGTTTGTTTTCTCTTATGGCAGCATTCAGTTCTTTTATAATCCCAGAACACTCTGCAGGTCTTTGATATTCTTTACAGATTACCTATAAATTCTGTGAACACTTGATATTTATTACGGTATCCGTAACACAGTAAATTTGGGAACAGTGTTGTCTTCCTCAAGTCATTCCTTATTAATAATTAGTCATTCCATAAGCTAAAATATGCTTCCTAGGTGAAAACTTATGTCTTATTATAGGAAATTGTGAGTTTTCTTCTAATGGAAATATCATTAGATTATTTATTAAAAATGTTTTCCCAAAAAATCTGTCCTACTGGGTATAAGATTATATTAGTCTTAAAATGCCATTGCAGAAGGTTGTTATTTGAAGAGTGAGAGAGATCACATTCTTTATTTATATCTAACAAAACGGAGTTATTTGATGGCAAAAATAAAAAAGGATGGGATGGGAGAAAAAAAAGAAAAAGCAAGGAGCTGAGGGAAAAAAATTCCCATATTGCTTTTTAAACAAATAATAATATATATATTTTTAGTGGTTTTGAACATTGAAAGTTTTGTGTAATGAATCTGAAGATGCTCTAAATTGTATGCAGTTACGCAGACAAAAATATTTGCTTTTTTAAAAAAGCAGCTGATTTTAAATTTTGAGTATCTAAAGCCAACACAGCTGTAAGTTGCGATATGTTCTGTAATACCAAACAGATGGGTTTATGGGCTTTTTTGACTGTTGGATCTATAGTTATTTGAACACATATATATCTTATTGAGAAATAAGTATTCTAAAAAGTGATAAAACATATATGTAATTACTACTACTTGTTCTGAAGAGATTGTTGTATCTTCAAGTATCTATTTATCACTCAAATTTTCTTTTTGTCAGAAACTAGACATTTCAGTGTTTGTTTCCCTTCCCAGAGAGAAAAGGGAATAAACTGTTCCACAAAAATGGATGATTATCTCATATCCTCATTATCTCAGGAACACAGAAAGGTTAAAACCCAGTATAATATCATACATATTACCACTTAGTCCATATGTGAATTAGGGAAGTCACTTAAACTCCTCTTGCTTTAGTTTCCACATTTGGAAAAGAAAGTTGATGATATCTTCCCATCTCATGCGACTTCAATAGTCAGAAATGATTTTGAAGTTCTGAGATAAAAAGAGCTGCAAATTTTAATAATTACTATTCATGGAGGCCATCATGAAGCTGGTTTGAAAATTATGAATGCATAATTATTTAAAAATCATATAGAGGAAAAAGGAGCAACAACAACAAATGAATAGAAACCGAAACTCGAGTTGAAAACAGCTAAGCCATCATTAACTTGATCTAAAGTTAATGCAAAGGGGTTTTTTGGTTGTTTTTTTTTTTTTTTTTTTTTAGGATGAACTTCGAAATCACAGCTAAGTTCTTAAAATAACAGAAGCAGAGCAATCATTTTGTATTGTATTTATGCCAAGCGTAGCACATATGGTTTGAGCCAATAAGTTGGACATCTACATGCCAGAATAACATAAATAAAACTAACAAAACCAATATGCATGGGAGGTCTCAGTGATAGTTGCATCCTTTATGTTTTTAGCTTAGTATTTATTCTTGTGCATATCTTGACAATGATTTGACACAGGCAGGAAAAGTTTATTTTTATATTCTTGCCAAAACACGCAAAATAGATCTGTCATCTTAATTTTGATTTGCTGTGGGATTCTGTTTGATACATTTACACCAAATTTATTCAATTTAAAATTATGAAGTACTGGCAACCTAACAAAAGCATTTCAAAACATGAATTGAGTTTTGCCAGAATTTATGTCAGTCATTTACCTAAGTTACTTTATTCATAGGGTTCATAGAATATAATAGTATAACATAATACATAGATTTAGTTGTATTATCCTATCATAGCTTCTTGACAGAACAGTTTTTACTCTGTTCAAGCAAAATAAATATTAGCATTCATTGTACACTATGTTAGAAAAATCATAAAAGATAAAATAATTTAGAACCTCTTTGCCTACAGCAAATGCAGAAATATCAAGAAGGTAGCTTTTCCCTTTGAAGCACTTTAGGCCAAGCTAAAGACCACTGAAGACAAAGGAAGCATTTTCCTTAATTTCAATGACTCTTGGAAGCAAGCCAGAGTATAGAAAATAGTATATAACAATGTGTAAAACAGAAAGTTGCTGCCCATTGTACTCAAATTTTTAAAAATTCTATTTGATAACCATATGCCAAATGAAATATAATGGTTTATAATATGACATTTACAAGTTTAGCAATGCTGCTTATGCAGAACAAGTCCCAAATATTTTGTAGAGAGTATTTATTCTTTATTTCAAAGCTATTTCAGTATTAAAACAGGTTAACAAATCTGTTGAAATTTTGAAAAATACTAGTTGACTGACACATAACACGAAATATAGTACACAAGTTAAATACAATTCTAGTACCTTCACATTTCATTTTCCTCCATACCTGTCCAGTTGAATATTTATTAAGAGAGAAAGAGAATTACATTGGAAAAAAAAAAATGTTGATGTCACAGTTTATCCTGGGAAACAGTTATTTTTTTCCTAAAACCATTACATCAAACTGGCACCCACACAGTGTTTGTGGTATGATGTGCATCACAAAAAGAAACCACTGGTTATCAACAGAGAAATTAAATAAGGGATGCATTCTTAAGAACATGGTTGGTTAAATTTTCCACTTCGTTTGAAAGATTTGCAATTATGGGTTATCTGAAGTGGACACGAAATAACAGAGCAGCACAACAAATGGTTGCCCTCTCAGTCATACAATTACTTTGGATTCAGTAAGTATATAACCACCAGACTTCAGCATCATTTCTCAAAGAGGAAATGACACTAGGAAATAGAGAGTGTGCACTTCAGGGTACAGACAGAGGCAGAGGATAGGCAGTGAGTTGCCCTGCTACTCCTAATCTGCTCTGCAGAACTTTGAACAAACACAAATGCTTCAAAGTTCAGTAGGCTAAAATATTTATTACTTGATTTGTAGTAACAGGGTAATATAAAACACTGCAGAAAATGCTTGTAAAATTGGCAGGGGAAATAATGAACTGAAGCCAAATTCTGACCTACAGGAAATGGCTTCAGTTATACTGACTTCAGGGGAAATATATCTAATCACACTGGGTCTGAATTCATCCATAAATCTTTGGCATTGCTTTTGGTGGTAATAGTTTTGTTCTAGTTATTAATACGAACTGATTTATAAATTCATATGAAATATTTCAGATTGCTTAAAAGCTATGGACTAAATTACTTCCTACAGTAACTCTCATTTAATTGGTAAAACAGAAAAGTCTCATATGGATTTAGACTTGAGTTAATAACGTTTGTTGGTCCTTATAAGTAAATTTAGTATCTATTTAGTCCAAATTTGTTGGAATATAATATCCATGACCAACCTGAAATGAAGACTCAACTCTGCTGATTTAAAATCAGGAAAAGTGAAAGAGTGGTGTTTGAGCAAGCTGCAAGCTGATCAGTGGCACAAAAGCTGGCAAACGGCACAAGAACAATGTAGACCTTTCATGTATTTCTGTGTTGAGAACAAAAAGAATATCGAAGATGTACAAGACAGCACTTGAATTGGCCCTACCTTTACAGAAAGCATCTTTTCTACCTCTTTCACTTCTTAGGAATCAGGAGCAACTCTGAGCCAGGTTATTGTACTTCTGTGCTGGCTCCATGCTGGAAGCGGCCCAACTTCAAACAGACCTTAAACCGTCTCTTTTGCCTCCCTTGTGTGAGCACGTTCAGGTTGCCCCCACAATTGCTAAATCATAGACCCACAGAACAGACTAGGTTGGGAGGGACCTCAAAAGATCATGGGGTCCAACCTTTTTCGGGCAAGGGAAACCTAGAGAAGATCATCTAGCAATCTGTATCTTGCCAGAACTGTTCCTTGAGTTGGTGCTTGCATGGCCACACATTGTGGGTCCACTCCTCTTCCACCCAACAGCTCAACAACATTACCATGACTGGACGTTCTTGCACTTCCTGAATGCCCCAGTTGTTTTTCTACAATTAGAAGAATTTTTCAGCTTTTCCACTTCTTTTAATAAATTGATTTTTCAGACTTGAGTGGTATTATTGAGTATGACAACTCTTTTTTGAACATATTCCAAATAAATGTAAACTTACTTCTTCTCTTCTTGACTGTATACTCTGCCTTGATGTTGCTGATGGGAATAAACTTCATACGGATTATGAAAAAGTAGCGAAATAAATTGTGGTACTCCCTAAATAATGAGCTAAGAGTGAAGTAGCCAGGAAAATTGCTTTTCTATAATTATTTGCAGCTGGATTGATCATGCTTGCTTTCTTGCTGCTAGAAATGCTTATATATATAAGATGTTAGCTTAAGTAATAGTTTTAATAAATTACTTCTGTTCTCTATATCAACAAGGTAACTTGCTATTTTTCTGTTCCTGCCAGAATGTCATCCTAGTAATTCTAATTCTGCAGCTATGACACGTGACTGGAAACCACAACAAATTATATTGTTGTGTCATGACATTGCAGAAAGCATTCGTAGACTTTTTCTCTTTTTTATTAGGTGGTTGAAAATGAAAATTTTGTGTGTTCTTTCAAAATATTTTAGAGTCTACTAAAGATTTGTAGGCTAACAATAGGGAAAGCTAATGTAAAATTACATACAGAGTAATTTTTTATTTTATGAGGAAAAAGGATGACAAAACAATTTTCCTGTAAGTTTGCAAAGTCATGTGGAGATGATATGTATTTGGATTTACTTCATTTTCTGTTTAGTGATGTACTAAATTCACACTTGCCTACATTGTATTTTCATATTATTATTAAAGCAGGATTTCTTTTCAAAGGCAAATGGTAGAGAACAATGGGAATACTCAAGAAAACCCAGTATTCCAGCAAAATCTAGCTTTACAAATTCATTATATTCTGCTCCCCTCTCCAGTGCTATACCTAGCCATTACAGAGGAACTGATTTTCATGGTCATGTGAAACACAAATCAAAGCAGAGCATCAATTTTCTTAAGGTATTTCAGCAATTAGACTGTGAATGTTGACCATTGTATTACTGGTGTTAGATTCCTGCACAGTAATATGCGATTTCCTAATTAAACAACTGCAAAATAATTTAACTTATAGGAAATGTGGACATCCTTCAAAGTTACTTGATTTTTGGAGCCAGCTGACATAAAATCATAATGTAATATGAAGTATTCCTGATGCTCTATGTCTAGATCGTATACATTCATCTAAACAAACACATGACAGCTAGATACATTTCCTACTTGTTTTGACAGTGACATTGTTATTTCAGTGGAATTACATGCTTTCAAGCTTTTGACATGTGATGTATGTCAGTTGCAGGACTCCTAACACCAAATTAAGTTAAAAATAATGGCCTACAAAAGTTTTGGTTGTCCAGGTTTTTACAGTGTTCTTCCATCAATTATTTCTTTTTTTTTAATCACTTGAGATCACCAATACAGCATACATGCTTCTTGACAAGCCCTTTGCTTTCAACAAACCACAAATTAGTGCTTTTAGTTTCTATTTATAAAACGAAACCTACGAAACCTGATAACTCAATATCCATACAGATATTTCTTTGTCCAATTTAGCACTATTTTAGGACTCAGTGTGAAAAATGACAACCTATAATAAATTTAAAAGTGCCCTCTGTATCACAGGTTACTTCAGCAATTCAGACATCCTTTCTTTAAATTGAATGCGAGACTTACCATCTTTAAAATTCAATTGTAAGTTAAACCTATCCAAATCAGACTCATCTTAGGAGTAATATAGAGTATATATAGAGCAAATATATGATCATGTAAGAAGATTAAGTGGTAAAATTATAGCGATATTCTCGTATGGTTGCAACTAGGATTACTCTTTATGGAATAAGGATGTATTTTTCTATTATAGTGCTAACCATTTCCCAAGAGATATAGCAACTAACCAGAAAAAGTAATTATTGCTTCAGAATAGGTGTCCACAAAGGGAGTTAGGATTTTAATGGTATTAATTCATGCCTGACCTTCTAATCTGCATACCTACCTGCAGACAAACATGAAGTCAATCATGAAAGATAAATTGGAGTGTGATGTTATGGTGTCCCTAGGACAGTGAATTGCATTTTTTTTTAGTATATGCTTGAAAGAAAAGTGAAACCATTTCCAAGATTCTCTCTTAAAATTGTGCCTTTGGGCACTCTTTTATTGCAACCCAAGTGAAGTTTGATCTTTTCTGACCTTTCACCCTCTTAGGTTACTTCCTGACCTTTTTGGAACCAGTAAACAATATCACTGTAGTCCAGGGTCAAACAGCAATCCTCCACTGCAAGGTGGCAGGAAATCCATCTCCAAATGTCAGATGGCTAAAAAATGATGCTCCAGTGGTTCAGGAGCCACGACGGATCATCATCAGAAAAACAGATTATGGTTCACGTCTAAGAATCCAGGATCTGGATACTACGGACACGGGATACTACCAGTGTGTGGCTTCAAATGGAATGAAGACAATAACTGCAACGGGAGTGTTGTTTGTAAGGCTTGGTGAGTTCTCGGCTTTTTGATTACTCAGACTGCTTTTAAGACTAGGTATTAGTTTTTGCAATAGCATGATGAGAAACGAATTTGATGTTTTGAGAAGAATTCTCGACATGAAAGGAAAAAAAAAAAAGCCGTTGCCTGGGGCCTCTCTCCCAGTGCAGAACTTTTTGGTTGAACTTGATACCCGTTTACTGATAATAAAAGAAAATAACTGCAGATGGAAAGGTCTGAAAATACATAGTCAAGAAAAAACTTTAAAGAAATGCTAGTATAAAGTACAAAAAGGTAGCATTTCATTGCCTGGAGTTTTTGCTCTACTGCTGGACTCAGTATGTAAAAAAAACTGAAAAGAAAAATGAGAAGCAGTTTTTTATGTGATCTTCATAGCTGGGGCCATCATTGTGAAATACCATGTCTGTACTGCTGTGTGAAGCCTGGCCTCAAATTCTGCACTTTGACAGCTAAAGGTACACCACATCTTTCAAGAAGTACTTCATTGCATTTTGGAGACTTGATTATCCAGCCCACTAGGCAGACTTTTATTTTGTTTGCTTTTGAAGCAATGGGGAAAAATTCTAGAGACATTTTCCTAAAATTTCTTTTAATTCTGTAATGAAATAGCTAACTCCACAGTTTAGTTTGTAGTGATTCATTAAGTGCTGGGTACTGGACCTTGTTCCCACTGTGACAAAGGTTAAGAGCCATAAACTCTGATAGAAAGGCTCAGGTGGGGCTTATTAAGAGGTAAATGATGTGCCAAGATAACACACTGTCTTTTTAACAGCCCATGTTTTTATGGCGGGAGATATTTTCTAACGAAAATTACATCCACTCAAGTTGCTGCCTGAGCAGACAGAAAATTCATATGCCTTTTATTTGTGGCTTTGAAAATAGCAATACATCATTATGTGCAGGAACACAGAGGGTTGTATTTGAATCCTGAGATAAACCTTCCTTAAAGAAACAGTTTCCTTTGGATTGCTGTTGACTTTTTTGTTCTGTTGTCCTTAAGCCAAACTTGCCAGCAATGTTTGTTTGTTTTATGTTTACAGGTCCAACAAACAGCCCAAATCACAATCTTCAGTAAGTACTTTTTGGAAAATTACTTAGTGTGCTCTGACCAATTTTGTTCTGTAAGAATTTAGTTCATAAACTCAGTAAAAACTGCCTGCAACCACAGTGTTCTTGCTAAAAATATCTAATTTGATCAAAAACTCACAGAATGGTTGAAGCTTTTTCAGACAGGGATAGCATTGTATTACAGTGGGTTTTGGTTTGATCAAATTTTCTTGAGCAACTTCTGCTTGCTTATTTCATATTTTAGACAAGCAAATTACCACAAAGTCATGATGTTTGAACAGTAACTGTTTACAGGGCAAGTATGGGCTGGAAGAGTGGTTAAAAATGAATAGGTAAAATGCTTAGGTTGCTGTGGTTGTAAATTTACTGAGGTTATATTATTATAAAGCGAAAAGTCAGATAAAACAAGGCTAGAATCCTGTCTCTGAGAAGCTAGGCAAAACCTCTGTTTGTTAGTGTAATTTTGGTGACGATTTGGTGATTTTTGTTAGCGCTTGGGGCCATTTGCTGATCCAGTCATAAGGATGAAAATAGATCAGTTCTATTTCATCATTGTTGCTTTATGTGTTAGTTTTAATTTAAATACTGCATATTGTATAATTTATTGCAATAGATTCTGCAGTTGATCAATTAATGCAGAGAGAAATGCAGTCTGAGGCCTTTTTATGTGATAGTGGTATAAAATTAGTGTCAGTGATGTACCAATTAAAAATAAGATTGAAAAAAAATTTGTACAGACACGTGGACGCTTTTAAGAGGTACATTAGTGGTCTCTGAACTCCCAATGGCTTGAGTGGAAGTACTTTAAATAACTGTATTGGGCAGACCCCTAATCCACCCATCTTGCATGTATCACACTCAGTCATCTTACATATATAAAAACTATACCACATGGTACACATTCTTGTATTTTTTTATGCATAGAAAGTGTAAATGAATTTGAAGGATTTCAACATTATAGGAATTTAACAAGTTTTCCTGTTTTTCTTAAAACTGATTGCTAACTATTGAAGATTAAAAACAGCTGTTCATAACAGAGTACAAAAAATGTAATCATTTTTGTAACAACTGAAATCCTGCTTCAGATCTTCCAGTACTTTAGAAAGCTGTTGTGCACCTGTTCTACAAAAGAGAAAAAACATTGAGATACCAGGAATCTGTCTGATCTTTTATGTGATCAGAAGGCAGAGACTGGTACAACAGATGGCAAATTGAAATACACATAGTGAAGAACTGAACTGAAGCTCAAAAAACAGGTCTCAAAAGCAGCTGAAGAGTAGCAAGCTCCAAGCACAAGGTGAAAAGCTGGGAACCAAGTTTTACATTGATTCACTTTTTGATGTTGAGTAAATAATTAATATTATATCTTTTGATTTCTCCAGTATTTCACAAACTCTTACTGTGTACTGAGCATTAACTTCTTAATATTTTACAAATATCAACATAAATTAAAAAAATCCAACTGATAATGTGAAAAAAAAAATTACCATGACACATATTTCTTAATCACATGCCCTCTCAAAGTGGAAGTGAATTAAGGTTCCTGAGACATCTTTCATTCTGGCTCGGCCCAGGTTTTGAATGCTTGACTATTCAAGCATTGCTGATTTTGCACTGTTAAGTTAAAACAAGGAAAGAAATAACCAAAATAAAAGAATCCCGTAATTTGGATTTTGATGCCTCTAAATTGGCCTTGTACCAATGGTATCAGTGATGGATCTGGAAGCAGTAGTGTATGATCATTCTTTCAGACCTGCCATTAAAAGATGAAGTGAAGAGTATGCTGCTGGTAGGTTTTGTTGTTTTGTTGGGGTTTTTTTTGGTTGTTTTTTTTTGATAGCCACCAAACTGAAGAGAAAGCCAAAAATTGAGAAAAAGAAGCCCAGGTCAAAAGTCTAGAGAGAAGTCATGAGGGACTTATGAGGTCCAAGATCTTTCAGGGATTACAGATATTTGCCTCATTGCATGCTTGCTCCTGTTTCAATTTTTTTTCTCTTTACTACTTAGCCAGGTTTTGCTCACCTTTCCAAAGTTCATATTCTTCCTTTTGATACTTCCTTTTTTTTCTCCTTCTTTCTTCTCCTCTTTCTTCTCCTCTTTCTCCTCCTCCTTCTCATTCTCCTCCTCCTCCTTCTCCTCCTCCTCTTCCTCCTCTTCCTCTTCCTCTTCCTCCTCCTCCTTCCCCTGGTCCTCCCCCTCCTCCTCCTCCCCTTCCTCCTCCCCCTCCTCCCACTCCTCCTTCTCTTTCTCTTTCTCTTTCTTTCTCTTTCTCTTTCTTTCTTTCTCTTTCTCCTTCTCTTTCTCTCTTTCTCTTTCTCTTTCTCTTTCTCTTTCTCTTTCTCTTTCCCTTTCTCCTTCTCTTTCTCTCTTTCTCTTTCTCTTTCTCTTTCTCTTTCTCTTTCTCTTTCCCTTCTCCTTCCTCACATTTTTCCCATGTTCGTCTGCTCCATGCCTCCTACCTAGTCCTTTGAATAAAATGACATAATTTGGCAGTATAATTTTTTTCTTTTCAGAAACCGATCATGAATTTTTTACCGAACACTTTGTATGAAATTGTGTAGGTCAATTTCTAAGCCAGAAAAAGAAAGGGGAAAAAGACGAAAGAAATATCTAACTGCTTGGAAGGAGCCTGCATGGAACAAAGAGCTCTTTCTGTTTGCTGGCTGCAGAGCACAGTCTCAGGTTGAGCCACCCAAGAGCTGTTTCTCCTGGTGTTAATGCTTTCAAAAAGACATGCTTCAGTGGAAGCGCTGAAACTTAAAACCGTTGTAACTTGGTTTGGAACTATACCTAATGAATTATTAAGGGATAAAAAACATTACCTATGTAGATACCATCTAGATAGGTATTTTTATGCAGTCAATGTATTCTGCTGTGGATTTCTAGAAACCACCTACAATTAAAGATTGACAGAGATCAAATATTCATTATGCAGTCAGGCTTGTCAGTGCAAAAAAGGGCCCTGACCTTCAGGTTGTGAAGTTGAGACATTTCCATAAAAATCTAAAAATAAAAATCTTCAGCCAAATAAATAGGCTTAAACCAGTGTGGATTTTTTTAAGAGGATGGAGTGGTCTTTATTTTGTGTGAAGGTTCATATCTGTAAAACTTTCTAGGGATTTTTCTGTAGAAATGGAAAAATACAATCTATCAAAATTACCCTATTTATCAAAAGTGTTAAAATTATTTTAAGTATTAATAACTAGTAAAAATTAATTTATGAAGGAAATAAAAACACAGTCAGAAAACTAGTCTCTGACCAGCCTTTGCTGACCGAAGAACTGTGCTGCTAGAGGACTATTTACTAGAGGACAAGCCAGAAGGTTGAATCCTTTCTCTCACTGCATAATGCTATTACCTTTTGTATCTTTAACATTAATAGCTTTTGCCCTTCTGAAGAGAGATATCATATCCATTCAGAAAGGTACCAGTGTGTGGAAATAAAATAAAAGGGTAGCAAATACTGGCGAATGGTTTTTTAGCATGATTAAGTAGTGGATGTTAATCTCTTGGAATCTAAAAGCAGGAGGGCAGACAGACTTGTGTTACTTTCTAGAGGTGTTGCTCTTATAAGATAACATCAGTCTAAAAGACTACATGTTCTCTAGTTTAATGTATTTGTCTCTTGAATGATTAGATTGAATTTTACCCATTGGGCAAATTCCTGTTTTGAAGCTGTTTAGATTTCTCATTAAGACTGTGACTATAGTGGTGTCACTTTGAAGGGAACCTGGGATGGAAGGTATCTGACATGCTGTTGACGCTAAGGGCTTCTGGAAAATGTGATGGGGCTTTAGCAGAAGTGAGGAAGGCACAACAGAGTACAGGCAGAAAGAAGCAGCTATTACATAAACTCACCCCTTGCCAAGTGTAGGTAAACAGAACTGGCTCTGTTGCCAGTGCTGCACTTTTCCTCACATGACCTTTCTGCAATCTGCTCAGGATGCCAGGAGGTGAATGTCTTCTTCCAGAGCTCTGTGCAGGGACACTGGGCTTTCTAAGTAACTTTGAGAAGTCCCCGTTACATCAAACTCTGACTAAGATCACTTCTGAGTTTGCAGTCACTGATGCCTGTATGCTTGACCCGTAGAAAGAGAAATGGGCAGGAACATCATCATCAAGTAGAAATGGTCATTGCTTTGGGGAGGAATTTTTGAGGTATTAGCCATTTAGAACAAATTTGTATGCTCTCATGCCTTATTTTCTTGAGATAGTTTAGGACAACAGTAAAAATGTTAATATTCAGCCCATTGAAGTAAAAAATGATGAAGCTGTTGTAGTCAAGAAAAGAACAGTTCTTTCAAACAACGGAAAACAGAATGTCTTTAAAAACTAGTAACACATCTGAGTTGAAACTAATGATGAGCCCTGAGGCTGGGGCAGGCAATTTATTCTCTATGGGTCTGCACATCCCATGGCTTTTATCATATAGCGAAAGCACATCTCTTCTGTGATTCCAAAGGGGACCTTCTGCATCACATGTCAGGCACTCATACAGCTCTGTGGTGGGGGCAAGTATGTTTTCATCATGTGACAAATCTCCACGTAATCATGAGGTGTAAAAGGGAATATGAGGCCTTGGGAAAGAGGGTGGAGTGACTCATCAGAGCACGTCACCCTGAGGCCGCCTCCCTGCCCATGGCTGGGGTCTTCCAGGTAAAAGGCAGTAACTGTGGGGGCAAATAGTTTTGTAAGCTGGATCTGTCTGGCAAACCAAAGGTACCCAACATCATGTTAAAAAGCAAGAATACTTTCCTTACCATCACACAGCAGCACCACTTGTATCTTCCTCCTTTCCTCGAGTGGCGTGGCGAATACTCTTCAGTCTCAGTCCGGTTCAGCCACTGATAACAGCATTTTAAATCTTGTAAATTATACAAAATTATTTTATAATTCACATAAACAGATGTTTTTGTAACCAATACACGGTTGTCTCAAGTCAGAAGTTACATTGTTTATTCAGGGCCTTGAGGACCAGGTGTTCAATGATGGGCCTCCTGCAGAATGACACGCACACGTTTTGTTTCATCAAAATACACACTTGGCTAAGATGACCATATTTGAAGGATATATATTTTTCTAAGATATTTGTGGTAACATGTTGAAGTTAAAGAATAAGTGCATACTTTGTGTTCTGGTTTCCTGTTTTAATCAAGGAAGAAGAAGGATTTTGCGATTAAAACATTGGACTGTAATTTTAGAGGTCTGGATTCAATTTCTGGCTGTGCTCCTGTCTCCATGTGTGATCGCAGCAAGTTGTTTAACCTTTGTCTCTCCGTGTTGTGTACACAAATGGAAATGGTCGATCATGGGAATTTTGCCTTCCTCTATTATGGGATCGAATCACTTCAAAATGTTTAGGGTATATTGTCTCCCCATAAAGCATGGAATATTATTCCTATTTTATGAATGATGAATTGAGGCACAGATTTTCTTGGGCTGGTCTGCATTAAACAGCATGTGTTTGCCTTGGCAAATTTCCTGGCTCCCTGACAATCAAATTTGGAGATCTGGCTAGAACGTGCTGCAATTCCCTCCTAGACCTTGTGTGTCAGTTTCTTTTTTTCTTTCAAGTTTGTGGAGGGGCTGTATTTTACCCTGGTGTGAGGTTGAGGCTCCTTTCAGGGAATTTTGATCCACAGTCTCAAATCTGCTTCTAAGTCCGTTGGTTTAAATGTCCTTTCACAGTCACTCAGGCCAAGACAGGAAATTTTTAGAGGGAGGAGGGAACTGAAACCAAAACTGCACTAAAACTTTTACATGCCCTTTTCCCTCTTATCTATTTTAGAGTGGAATTTTGCAGCACAGTGATTGTTTTTACTCTAGCTATGTAGGATACAACCTAGTAGGGCTCATAAGTATACCGTGTCACAAATAATATATTACTGAAAATTATACTCTGGTCTGTCCAGAGCTGTAGAGTACACTCAGAAGGTGGTGACCCTCTGTCTTGTAACGGAAACTGCAGAATTTTTATCCTAATACTACTTTTGTGTTTCAAAACATATAATTCTTCTCATGAAAAATCCAGAATATGTGTAAGTCAAGGCAGAGTTAAAAGAGCAGTGGAAGTACTGGTTCGGGTTGCTTTGCATCATGCCAGATCCCAGCTTCTTGCCACACTACATTATTTCTTTAGCTTTAATCTTCCATTTAAATATTTTCTGATTACTAGTAAATAAATAATGAACAATCTAATGCATTTTATATTATTTAGTGATAGAAAATAGAAATTCAATATGTGCTTACAAAATTGGCTAATTTTAAAAACCAGATGTGTATTTAAACTAATGCGCATAGCATCTCGGAGTAGACACAAGTGTTTTTATTCCTGCAACTTGTTATCTGGGGAAAATCTTGTAAGTGGTGTTTTTTTCCTTTCTATGAAAGGAAGGGAGGAACAGAGGAAAGAAACTAACAGGGAATACAGGGGGGGAAAAAAAAAAAGTAATAGTTTGTTTCAGTTTGTTATGCTCACTAATCTATATTGTTCAGAAACCCACCAAAACCAAAGGGAAGCCAAGTATATACATACAAAGGTGATTAAAGGTAATTAAAAGTAGGCCTCCAGGAAAGCTTTAGCTTCTTTGTGCTACTGAATAAATCAAATGGTCCTGAGACATACAGTGTAATACACCTATTTTGCACTGCTTTACTGAGACAAACTGGCTGCAAAGACAAGAAGGCAGCCCTATGGGACTTGCCTGCTGTTGGGCAAGGCTTCCAAATATCTTAGGAAGAAGAAGCAGTTAGTTACACTTCTGTCTGCTTTTACGGTTAAGCTAACTTAGGGTTAAACGTGAGAAGACACCTTCCCACTTGTGATTAGCAGTACTGACAAGATACTTTTAAATGCGTTGGATCAAGCAGCATAATGACTGTAATGCTTACTGCCTTGCATTTATGTAGGAAGCTCCAGCATGCAGTACACTGAAGCACACAAACACTTCCTTTCCTAAGAGTTCTGCTTTCCAAAATACAGAAATTTAGCTTATAGGTGGATATTAAAGGAAGTTGATGGCTTCTGTACGGGAGAATTTACCCACAGCCCATGTTCTGGGAAAGCCTGCTTCCTACCTTTCAGACTGATGGTTAGGTTTTTGATAGCCTGCAGGGTATCACATTAGGCAAGCTGTAAGGTGCAACTCTGAGATGCCCAGTATATGGCAAAGAGCCAAATACAGCTCTGACTTTGTAAATACATGACCCCAACATGCCCTCTTCCAGCAAATTCCAGATCAGCAGCAGGTGCTTAGGAATGGGCAGCTCAGAGAAACAATTTGTGTTAAACAACCAAAGAAGCTGCAAGCCAAATAAGACATTTGTTAATCTGTTTAAGGATATATGTAAATTGATATTCAAAGTAGTAATGGCCCTTGGGCTTTTGGCAAGTAGCTACTGCAGCTGTTGGACATCCCTGATATAACCAGCGATCTTTAGTTAGTTTTGATTTTACATCCTCCTTCTCTCCCTTCCCTTCTCTCCTTCCTTCAGTAGCTTAAATGGCTTTCAAAGTATTTATTGTATGTCCTACAAAAGGATAGTTATATGTCCGTGAGACTTCCTGTCAGCATTTGTTGCCACATTGAGTTTAATTCGATTTCCTTAGGATGCTGAATAGCCTCTAAGTGCATACAAGGAAAGGGTGAATGTTGTAGTTAGGCACAAAGATAAAGGAACACTATTCTAATGACAAGTAGGTAATTTAACAAAATGAGCTAATGTTGCAACACCACACCATAAATCACCCTTTCAATTTTTATGGCTTTTGGTTAATTTTTGCCTGCTCTTATATTATTTTTTTCTCCATTTCAGTCTGAAAGAGACAAACAAACTATAGATATAACTAATTTAGTGCACTTAAGAAAAAGTGAAACAGATGGTACAATCTGGTAAAATTTGAACATTTCCATTCAAAACTAAATACTAGTAAGAATGACAGAAGGGATTGGTTTTTTTTTAAAAAAAGGTAGAAAGAAAGTGTACTAAGGAAATCTGCTCTTTTAAATTAGTACTGCTCTGTTAAGTCTAAAATCTGAAGTATTTCAGGTAATACTACTCTAAAAATAAAGTTGCAAGAAGCACATCTCATCAGCAGTCTCTGTGCTCCTCAAAAAGATCAGTCATAAGTGTCTCATTTCTCATTTTTTTTCAATCTGATAATAACACCAAAGAGGTTAACAATTGCTGGGGGAAGTCCCGTGGGCAAGGCTGCTTGAAGGTAAAGGGGCCCAAGATAGTTGGTTAACATTCAGGGACTGCTTCTACCAAGCCCAAGATCAGAGTATCCCGATACATAGGGAGTCAAGGAAGCGAGCCAGGAGACCTGTGCGGTTAAACAGGGAACTGCTGGGTAAGCTCAAGTGGAAGAGGAGAGTTTACAAATCATGGAAGGAGGGGCTGGCCACTTGGGAAGAATATAAGGCTGTTGTCAGAGAATGTAGGGAGGCAACTAGGAAAGCTAAGGCCTCCTTAGAGTTAAACCTGGCGAGAGGGGTCAAGGACAACAGGAAGAGCTTCTTCAAATACATGGCAGATAAAACTAACACCAGAGGCAATGTAGGCCCACTGATGAATGGGGTGGGTGCCCTGGTGACAGAAGATACAGAGAAGGCAGAGTTACTGAATGCCTTCTTTGTCTCTGTCTACTCTGCCGGAGGCTGTCCTGAGGAGCCCCGTACCCCTGAGGCCCCAGAGGAAGGCAGGGCAATGGAGGAGTTTGCCTTGGTTGATGAGGACTGGGTTAGGGAGCAATTAAGCAATCTGGACATCCATACATCCATGGGTCCAGATGGGATGCGCCCGCGGGTGCTGAGGGAGCTGGCTGAAGTCATTGCTGGACCACTCTCCATCATCTTTGCCAAGTCTTGGGAAACGGGAGAGGTGCCTGAGGACTGGAGGAAAGCAAATGTCACTCCGGTCTTCAAAAAGGGCAAGAAGGAGGACCCGGGCAACTATAGACCGGTCAGCCTCACCTCTATACCTGGGAAGGTGATGGAACACCTTATCCTTGGTGCCATCTTAAGACATATCAAGGATAAGAGGGTCATCAGGGACAGTCAACATGGCTTCACCAAGGGGAAGTCGTGCTTAACCAACCTCATAGCCTTTTATTAAGACATAACAAGGTGGATTGACGATGGCAGAGCGGTGGATGTGGTCTACCTTGACTTCAGTAAAGCATCTGACACCGTCTCCCACAGCATCCTCACGGCTAAACTGAGGAAGTGTGGACTGGATGATTGGGTAGTGAGGTGGACTGTGAACTGGCTGAAGGAAAGAAGTCGTGGTCAATGGGGCAGAGTCTAGTTGGAGGCCTGTATCTAGTGGAGTCCCTCAAGGGTCAGTACTGGGACCAGTATTATTCAGTACATTCATCAACGACTTGGATGAGGGAATTGAGTGTACTGTCAGCAAGTTTGCTGATGACACCAAGCTGGGAGGAGTGGTTGACACGCCAGAAGGCTGTGCTGCCATCCAGCGAGATCTGGACAGGCTGGAGAGTTGGGTGGGGAAAACTTTAATGAAATATAACAAGGGAAAATGTAGAGTCTTGCATCTGGGCAGGAACAACCCCAGGTTCCAGTATAGGTTGGGGAATGACCTATTAGAGAGCAGTGTAGGGGAAAGGGACCTGGGGGTCCTGGTGGACAGCAGGATGACCATGAGCCAGCACTGTGCCCTTGTGGCCAAGAAGGCCAATGGCATCCTGGGGTGCATTAGAAGGAGGGTGGTTAGTAGGTCGAGGGAGGTTCTCCTTCCCCTCTACTCTGCCCTGGTGAGACCTCATCTGGAATATTGTGTCCAGTTCTGGGCCCCTCAGTTCAAGAAGGACAGGGAACTGCTGGAGAGAGTCCAGCGCAGGGCCACGAAGATGATGAAGGGAGTGGAGCATCTCCCTTATGAGGAAAGGCTGAGGGAGCTGGGTCTCTTTAGCTTGGAGAAGAGGAGACTGAGGGGTGACCTCATCAATGTTTATAAATATATAAAGGGTGGGTGTCACGAAGATGGAGTCAGGCTCTTCTCAGTGACAACCAACGGTAAGACAAGGGGTAATGGGTTCAAGCTGGAACACAAGAGGTTCCACTTAAATTTGAGAAGAAACTTCTTCTCAATGAGAGTGACGGAACACTGGAACAGGCTGCCCAGGGAGGTTGTGGAGTCTCCTTCTCTGGAGATATCCAAAACCCGCCTGGACGCCTTCCTGTGTAACCTCATCTAGGTGTTCCTGCCCTGGCAGGGGGATTGGACTAGATGATCTTTTGAGGTCCCTTCCAATCCCTAACATTCTGTGATTCTGTAATTCTGCGAGGCACAGGATTACTTCAGGTGGGACACAAACAATATTTGATATATCACAGAAGTTTTGCTTTTATACATATGTGTGCACACATATACACATACTGCCCCCCACGCCCCCAAGTTTTTCTAACAGTTCAATTTGCAGGCCAGAAAGCATGTTTACCCCTGCCTCACCATACTTTCCTTCAGTTTGGAAAATCAGTCTCTTCAGTTCAGCAGGACACTCAGAGCAGGCTGACTTGCATGTAGAAATCCTGATACTTTCATCTGACTCAGTTTTGCAAAATTATCTTGAAAAAACTCTTTTTCTTCCACCTGCCTAATACAAATAAAGTAGTTCCAGATTGCAAAACAGTGAGTAGAGGGGTAAAGTAATAGCATAGCATGGAATGGAATGGAATGGAATGGAATGGAATGGAATGGAATGGAATGGAATAGAATAGAATAGAATAGAATAGAATAGTTCCAGTTGGAAGGGACCTACAATGATCATTTATTCCAACTGCCTGACTGTTTAGGATGGCCTAAAGTTAAACCATACTATGAAGGGCACTGTCCAAATGCCTCCTTTCAAGGCACTGGCAGGTGTGGGGCATCGACCACCTCTCTAGGGAGCCTGCTCCAGTGTCAGACTACACTCTCGGAGAAGAAATGCTTCTGAATGTCAAGTCTGAACTTCTCCTGACACAGCTTTGAACCATTGCCACATGTCCTGCTGCTGTATCCCAGGGATAGGAGCTCAGCACCGGCCTCTCCACGTCCCCTCCCCAGGAAGCTGTAGAGAGCAGTGAGGTCGCCCCTCAGCCTCCTTTTCTCTGAACTAGACAAACCCAGAGCCCTCAGCTGCTCCTCACAGAACGTGCCTTCCAGCCTGTCATGGTTTAACCCCAGCCAGAAATCAAAACTACGAAAACCACTCACTCACCCCCTGCCTCCTCACCCCCAAGTATGGGAGAGAATCTAAAGGGAAGGGAGAAACTTGTGGGTTGAGATAAAAACACTTCAATAAAATAACAAACTAATATTAATATAATACTAATACATAGAAAATAAAAATATAAGTTATGTTCATGCAATTCCCCATGAACTCTGTCAGTGCGGAGCAGTCAGTCCTGGGAAGAGAGCACCCTGATCTTGGGGAGAGGAGACAAAAAGGCAGAAAGTCCCAGAAGCCCCACTGCAAAACAGTGGAACAGCGAAAGGCCAAACTAAAGGAACTCCTGAATGGAACTCAACCAGAACAGAGCTGACCAAATGGGTCTCATGAGGTGGAAAACCTAACTCCCATTAAATACCAAGCATGACACTAATGGCATGGAATATGCTCACTGATCAGCCTGGATGTCAGTCAAGGTCTGCCCCATCCATGCCCCTCTTCCTACCAGCCTCGCACCTGCAGATACAGAGCCCAGAAAGACCTTGGGTCCAGGCAATGGCTAAGATAACAGTAAGCTCTTACATTCTGTTCTCTCTCAAAAAGACTGGAAAGTTACTTGAAGAAAAGTATTGATTCTGTCCTAGATATTATCCTCCTGTTCTCAAACTAAATCCAAACAATGACCAAGCTAGCTATGAAAAAGTTCCCAGCTGCATGAAGAAAATTAAGTCAATTTCAGTCAAACCAGCACAGGGCCCTTCCACCAGCTTTGTTGCCCTCCTCTGGATGCTTTCAAGTACCTTCACATGCTTCTTAATTTGTGGGGCCCAGAACTGCACACAGCACTCAAGGTGGGGCTGCACCAACGCTGAATACAGCAGGATAATAATTTCTTCTGACCAGCTGGTTATGCTGTTGGTGCAGCCCAGGATGCAGTTCACCCTCCTGGCTGCCAGGGCACACACTGCTGACTTGTATTGAGCCCTTCCTGCAGGGCTGCTCTCCAGCCCCTCCTCTCCCAATTTATACCTGTGTCTGGTGTTCCTCCGTCCCAGATGCAGAAGCCATCATTTGTTTTTGTTAAATTTCATGCCATTGGTGATTGCCCAGTGCTCCAATATATCTACATCCCTCTTCAAGGCCTTTTAGTCCCTCAAGACAGTCAACAGCAACTCCCAGTTAAGTATCATCAGCAAACTTACCAACTATGCATCCAACTCCTGCCTCCAGATCATTGATGAAAATATTGACCAGTTTTGGTCCTAGAATTGATCCCTGAGGAACACCACTGGTGACTGGCCACCAGCCGCCTGTAGCCCCATTCGCTACAACCCTGAACACTTGAACCCTGCTGTTCTTCACCCAGCACACCGTATACCTCCCCAAGGACTACATGCAATGTTACGTCCCCAAAACAGAAAGAGTCTGTCTCAGCATCAAGCAGTACAAGAAAATGCAGGGCGTTTCAGAAAGATGGACCCAATTTCAAAGCAGTGTTGCGAATGACAGAGACCAGGGGCTGTTTTTACACTGGGAGAGGCATCTAGTGGTAATCATTTGAAACTCTGTGCACTGCCCTTTCAAGCGGTAAGAGTTTCATTCACCGGTGATTCGTGGTTGCAGAGATACAGTGATTTCAAATTGGGTTCATCTTTTTGAAACATCCTATATTTTTTCACACAGGAACAAATCTTCTATGCTTTCAACAGAAGGAGTGTAGACTGTCTTTTTTTACTCTCTTCTGTAATAGATTACAGTTTATTACATAAAATCATAGAATCATCTAGGTAGGAAAAGGTTATCGAGTCCAACCATAAAATGTTCCACGTTACATGAAAGTGTGTTCTTAACTGTAAGATCTGCTTAACTAAACAGAAATCTGAAACTTAAAGGCATTCTTCTGAGTGCACTGTATTAGCAAAGCTTAAACTGTAGCTGCTTTTTGACTCTGAGCTGCTGTGGTGATATTCCCCATTTATTGTTGGTACCTGCAAGGCAGTGCATTCATACTGGTTTTGGTAGTGAACGTGGAAAAGGCAATCTCAGTGGGTAATGAAGTTTAGCTGCGTATTTTTTATTATTTCAGCATGAGATTGAGGAGAGGAGAGAAAAGCAGAAAAGTAATACAAAATCAATATATCTGAGACTCAGGTGCTCCAGCAAGAATATGCAGTGGGTGATCACTGTACCTTTAAATTCTTGGTCATTCAGACTGATAGATATATCAGCATATACAGGATTTTAGTTTCCAAGCATTAATAACTAAGTACTGAAATGCTAAACTCGGAGAAACATTTGATTCCTAATTGAGTTTTCTAAATGTATTGACTCATGAAGAGTTTATTAATGTTGTGCCTGATTAGATTAATTTACAGAGCTATGGTGCTGGTACAATTGCTACTCACAGCCTGTCAAGCTAATAACACTTGCATAGCATCATGTGTGTGCCAGCCAAAAATAAATTATTACTCTGACTTTGGAATGTGAGCTATTTTGCTTTGCCTGAAATACAATGCAGTATCCACTATTATCTTGTGGGAAGATTTAAAGCAAAAAAAAAAAAAGACATTTAGTCATTACTTGGTTATACATAGGGGAAAAAAAAAGAAGAGAAGCATGTTTGGAAATGTGGTTTGATAAACATTCAGTAAGTGGTTTTAAATCCAAAGGAAGAAAACTAAGGGGAAATTATGTTTGGAAATGTGGTTTGATAAACATTCAGTAAGTGTTTTTAAATCCAAAGGAAGAAAACTAAGGGGAAATTACCATTTGGGATTACATGAGGGCTGGGTGGATACCCAGGAGTCCTAGCAGTTTTGGGTGATTCAGGGTGCTGTGCCCCGAGACTCAAAAAAGGTTAGCTGCAAAGCCAGAGTTTGTTCATTTCTACCCTCTTCCAGTGGCTGAAGCAGAAGAGTGCATGTTTGTTTTTAATTCTTGAGAACTGCAGAGGCTTTGATTGAAACCAGCACAGAATTTCCTGTGCAGAAAAAGCTAATTTTCCTGATTTGGAGAAGACCAACAATCCTATTATGTGGAATTATGATGACACACCAGAATTATTTTGTGAGTTCTGGATTCCTTAGTCATACCACCCAGACCTCAGTCGCTGGAGCCAGCCGACAAGTAGATAGCGCTAATAATAGATGGCTGTCTTCAGTACAGACCAACCCAGAAGAAGAGACGCATACTCTTCTATCACCAGAAAGAAGTTATGAGACATAAAAAATATTAGGTTTTGCTCCAGATTTTAGAGAACCATCTGTGCTCCTGATGGTAGCCCCTTTATGCATCCCTGACGTGCCTCTTCCTCCCACTTCCATGGCCCCTGTCCTGGACCCTCAGCAAACTCCTCATACCATTGCCTCAGTTACCCTCAGGCTCTAGCCCTGACAAGGGTGCTGAGCAGTTTTATTTTCTCACACACGTCTGCAAAGCTTGCTGTAGACGGGGTATCTGGAGAATGTATCAGCTACATTCTTGTGGGCTGGTCTGAGAACGTGAAGATGTAAATGACGTATAGCCTGAACAAATTTGGGTAGTGTTTCATGGGAACAGCAAAAGGTGTGTTGCAGAAAGTCTCAGGTGTGTGCTCGATAGCAAGAGGAGATGATAGCATCATAATCAAATGGCTGCTGCTTTTCCTGGCAGTGGTTTTGGTTTAGGTTTTTTTTTTTTTCTTCTTTTTTTTCTTCCTTTTTTTTTTTTTTTTTTTCCCTGAAGAGAGAAGTGGTAATTTTCTCTGATCTCACTTTTTTGAAACACCTAACCCATTTGTTTTGAAGTAAAAAAAAAAAAAAAAAGCTTTGGACTGTGGAAAATTTCAGCTCAAGTGAGTTCTACAAAGTTAAGAGTGGCTATGAAAACAGCCTCTAACAGTGGGAAGTATTCGCAAACTGTAACTGTCTGCAACATTGCCTAGAATAAGTAGTTCATATTATATCCATAAAAAGAAACAGAGAAGCTAGCATTTCATATTGTTGCTTAGATGTTTTTAAAGAAGTAATTTAGCTGATGCTGGGGTCTTCTGATAAATGAAATGTGCTAATTTTTCCTTAAGACTGGAAAAAAGTACTGTGAAACTGATACCAGCGTTGTATGGTTATAAATAGTTCATGTTTCTGTAGTTTTAATAAAAATATTTTGTGAAAGACTTTGAATATGAACACTTATACGTACATATAATTAGATAACCAATTTATAGCTGATGCTATGATAATTTCTGTCTCTTTTACAAAGATGCTATCAGATGTATAACTTCTGTGTTAGCTGAAATGGAAAAGCCACCTTAGTTTTGTTTAAAAAAAACCAAACCAAACCAAACCAAAATATTTAAAAAAACCCCAAATATACCAGTGCAGTTATTTTCATTTTTTCATGTTTTCAGATACCTTCATAAGTGATCACATTTTTAACAGCATGGTCAGTTTAAACATTCTTAGTTCTGAAACAATTTGTAATTAATAATGACTTTTAATATTTTTTTAAACAAAAATCTCTTAACCTTTTAACATCTACTAAAAAGCTAGGAAGCACTTTGCAGAAAACTTGTATTTCCCACCATTGAATTAAAAACCCAAAACAGAAAGCTTAAGAAAGATTCCACGGGATTTCATTTTTTTTGTTTTAAATTATTCCTTTTTTTTTCTTGTAATGCCCCTACTCTTTGGATTTATATAACTGGCTATTTTTGACTATGCTTTCTTAGTAATTTTTTCTCTCAAGACTATCTGCCTCCTATAATACCTATCGTCCTCGCATATGTATAAAATTCCGTCAATGGATTTTAATGAACTGAACAATAATATAAAATTTCTATTTGTGCATAAAATCTGTGTAGGTAAATCATAATGCATGAATATCTACCTTGAAAACTTTAAGGAATTTAAAAAAATAATAATAATAATTTAAAAAATATATATGTATAATCATGCTCACCCCTGGTGTTTTTTATGGAGTGGGGTGGGGGTTGCTCTAAGCAATGCGGGAGCAGCCAGTGGGCTGGGCCTGGGAAGGGATCCCTATCCCCAGACCGTCCCCCTTGGGGAGGCACAATATCCCTCCCTCCTATGGCATCACACTGAGTGGGATAACTTGCCTTAAATAAAAGAGGTGAGGAAGGAGATTCATAATGATTTCTTTGGTGAGCAAAAACTGAGAGTGCTGTGTGGCCACTTTTGTGATCCCATATGTTGAAATGGGTTTTATGAAGGTTTTGTTTTTCCAGTTCTTCAGTAACCCTGCTTGTAACAGAGATGATTCTGTTAAAAATACCTGACACTCGGCAAAACAGACCAACAGCCTTCCTTGGACTGCCAGCTGACTCATCTGATTTCAAGATTTCATCCCAAAGTGCTGACACCTATGGAAGCAGACAGAGAATTTACAAAAATGTAATTTGAGTAAATTGAAAGGGAGAGTTAGTAGGTAGTAGCAATATTAGATCATATATTTGAAATTACATGTGGTAATCTGAGGATTATGGTGGGTTATATATCCAAGGACAATCCTCTGTTCCTTGCAGAAATTCAGGACCTAGATGTTCTTTGACTGTTTTATCCAGGTTATTGTAGTACGAGCCATCCAGCCACGCATGTCTGTACTGCTGTATGTGATTACTGTACTTGAGAACAGCAACACTTTTTGGTACACTGAAACCTTTTATAAATATATAAAGCAATAATAAATATGTGAATGCCTGTGGTGCTGTCAAACCACAGCAGCATGTAGTGTTATCTAATGGGCATCCAGCCACAGTTTTATATGTTCACTTCTTTCCTACATCTTTGCTAGTGAGGGCTGTGGTTGTTTTTATTTTTGTTTTGTTTTGTTTTGTTATAGGAGTGCCAGAGAATGATTCTGTGAAAGAGAGGCAGGCAATACCATTTTCCACTGATTTTATCCACTTAAATAATTGAACGTTATCTTTTAGTAAGGACACAGCTCAGCTAGGAGTACTGACTCACACTTAAGGCAATGCCTAGTGAGGAAAACAATTTGGTTCATGATTCAGCGAAGATGTATGCTTAAACCCTATTGATGTCCTCCCTCTTTGTTGCACTTAAGTGCTTTTTAAATACCTTGCATTAAAAACATCCTCCTTTCATGGTAATATTAGAATACATGTTTAAAACGTTATTTGGACTATGTTTTAGAGACAGACTTTGAAGCCTGAGTTTTGTGTTTAAAAATACTGATTTATTATCTGTTGTGGAAATAATCGAGGCTAAAAATAAGGTTGTTGTTTACATGTTGCTTTTGACAGACAACTTTTCTCTAGTTTGTCACAAACACTAGGTCCATTAGAAGCTGCATTTTTAGTAGTGACATTTCATTGAATCGCTTTATCTATTACCAGCTTAAAATGGTGTCCCAAATTCTATGATCAACATTGACAAATTCATCACTTAGTAGAACCAGTAGAATAAAGATCAGCTGATATTTTTTATTGATCTTAGACATCGAATCTGGAGTTTTGGTTCACAGTGTACTGATTCAGGAACTAGCAGATAAACATTCAAATCAAATGCTGCATGATTGCTCTGTTCAGTAAATGTGACTTTAAGTACATTTTTTTAGGTATTCTGTTATGTACTACTTTTAAGGTAAAGAGCATAAAAATAAATGCTATTAGTTAATAGTTATCTAAGTCGGATGCTAGACATAAAGGGAATCTTGCTTTTGGGGTAGTTGTTACACTCAGTGAGCATCTGGTAGCAAAATTCATGGGCCATATCCCTAGTGAGTGTACATTGTCATAGGTCCATTGACTTCAACTGAGCTATGACTATTTATACAAATTCCCCTGCCTGTTAGTTTTTGACTTTTAACACTAGACTCCCCTTCTTTTCTGATACTATTTATTACATTCCTTTAGTGTAGGAAATGTTTTTACATCCCTCTTGGATTTTAGTGAAGTCTCTCTTTGAGGTGTTAACTGCTTCGATGGGTATTTTCTGATATCCCAGGAGTGCTGATCTTTAAACGCGGGTGAAGGTGTGCAAACAAATGATTTGATATGCCGGAAAGGTGGGTTATTTGCAGATAAACCTTTGGTCAGAGAGTGAAACTGCTTGTTCAGCACATGGAAAGGCAGGGCAGGAAGCCTGTGCCTTTCTCCCATGATGTAGGTGCAGGGTGCCCCCATTCCGGCAGGGGGCTGATGCAGAGATAAAGCTGTCCCTGCCATCCTTTCGCTTCTTGGCTTCAGTGGGCAGGACACGGACGTGCAGATGTGGAGGTTTTGGTGTTTTATGTTGGTGTTGTGATGTTTAGTTAGTTTGTTTCTTTGGTTTTTTTCCCCTGAGGTTTTCCTGTACGCCTGGGTTTTGGAAACTTTGCTAAAACCTCCAACCCATTTGTGCGTGTTAATGAATTTCTGCATTCTGAAGTTACGGGTGTGTGCTGCTTTGAGTGAAATTTGAGTTAATTTTCTTCATGCAGTTAGAAACTTTTTCATAGCTAGCATGGTAATTGTTTGGATTTAGTTTGAGAACAAGAAGATAACACCCTGCACACAATTAATGTTTCTCTTTAAGTAAATTTCCAGTCTTTTTGAGTTGGAACGAAAAGAATGTAAGAGCTTACTGTTATCTTAGCCATTGTCTGGGAGACCAAGGTCTTCCTGGGCTCTGTATCTGCAGGTGTGAGGCAGCAAGGAAGGGGAGCGCGGATGGGGCAGACCTTGACTGACATCCAGGCAGATCAGTGAGAATATTCTGTGCCATTAGCGCCAGCCTTTGTATTTAATGAGAGCTGGGTTTTCTGGCTAGCAGAGACCCATTGCAATTCTGCTGTGTTCTGTTCGAGTTTTCTATAGTAACATCAATATAAATTCACCATGTTTTTTACAGAAGGCAAATTTTATAGATGTGATGTGACATATGAGGAGGGTAACATGTTTCTCTTCTCTCAGATCTTCCCTGTGACCTGTTTCAGTGGGAGAGAGTGAGCATTTGGAGATGTGAACTCATTTTAGCCGTTGAAAAGTGATCCCCTTGTGAGTTGAGTTCACTCGCTGGCACTATGATATGATACATGTCAAGAGTCAGGGTAACAAATTACAAGGGCTCTAGTGCCAGATTATAAGAGCTCCTGATTTCGAGATGCAGTATAAACGAACCATGAATACCTATGTGTATTAGAAATACAAATTCCTGAGTTTTTTACTGCAGCCCTGTATAATGCCCTTCCCACAAGCCAGAGTGATTTGCCTCTCTTTGATTAAACATAAACCCTTTATTCCTTTAATTCCATGTATTGAATGTCATTTACCTTGTGTGGTTTATGTTTATGAAGTAGCCACACGCCGGGCTAGGTAAACTTATAGTCTGAAATATGATGCCTGTCCTTTTCCCTCTGATCTGACTGTTGATTATAATCATCCTCTTTACACAGCTTCTGCCATCAGTTTTCAAGTTGAAGCTATCTAAAACTCTGAGATTTTCCCACAAGATGAGTGACAGTATACCAAACGTTGTATTTGTCTACTCATAGCAAGTAGGATGACATAAATAATTTGTCCTTTCTTTTGTCTGTCACTGTCTAACTGTAGTTTTCTGTAGTTTTCTGTGCATTTGTCCTTGCTTTGCCGCTCCACTTGTAATAGAATATGAGGATAACTCCTAATATCCTTTCTTAGTATTTAACAGTTTTAAATTAAAAGCTGTTTAATCTCTAGACAATATGAAAGAAGGTCAAAACTTCAGGTTTGTAATTTGTTGTGGGAAAATTTATAGGAAATTTTAACTGCATTTGGTTTGTGGGAAATTGCTGTAATGAAGTTTCTATCATCTTTTTAAAAACTAATATCTGGAATATCCTGTTATATTCTATGAATTGGCTTAGTATTGTTACCTTTGGTAAAGTGTAAGCTGAGGATGTATCCCTCCAAATAACTTCTAAATATATTATTTGAATATATTAAAATAAGCTGTTCTCAAAAATATAATTTTAAATAACAATTTTGTTCATTTTATTACCAGGGTAGATTGGTAGGGTATTATTAAATGAGTTGGGTTTTTTAATGTATTCAATAACAACAGTTTTCCTTTCTGAGACTTCTAAGTTTCTTTTTACAGCTGATGCATAGTGTTGTGTCTCTTCTATTTTCAGGAAAAGAGATTTAATTTACAAGTTTTTGTTGTGTTTGTAAGTTAAGTTTGTGGGATGCAATCAGAAAAAAAAAAGATGTCTTATTAGTAAATAAGTTTCTAGTACTTCTCAACTCTGCTTTCAGAATTCACTTCTTGAACCCTTGCCACAGATTGCTATGTCTTCATATGTTTTCTCTATTTTTCAGCAAAACCACTAAGTCTGTGCTCACTGTGTTTTCACAGGCACCAGACACATCCTAAAAGCTCTCATCAGACTTAATGTGCTTCCCAAGGTGATTTCAGTATTGAACAGAGTTTCCACAGTTACCTTTTATTTACTGGGACTTTTTTGTTTCATATGCCCTCTGGACTGTTCAGCTGTGACAGCTGCATACAATAGGTTGTTACATAGATATCGTGTAGTGTATTGTGCCCAGATGTGTTCTTTCAGCATTTCAGATTTTCCGTCAAGAAAAGCCTCTTTGTTTCCTAGGTATTTTCTTTTTTCTTTGTGTGTGTGTGTGTTTTCTCTGTCACATGTTAAAATGAAAGTATAATAATGCTTAATATGAGAGTGGAGGTGGTGATGTTCAGTATATTTTTGCAGCACATGCAGTACGCCTAGAAATCTCTCCATATACTTCTAGAAGAGGTATCTACCCTATATAAGTCTTGCATGATCTCCATCTAGAGAGGTTCCTATTCATGCATGCTGGGTTTTATTCCTATTCAGAGGCACCTGGTTCTTCCAGTGCTTCTTTCATAGACCCAGATATCCCTGGGAGTTATTATTTCTGTCAGTGGGAGTAGATGCAACTGGCTTTGTACCACTGAACCTGCATCTGTGTCTGTTTAGTCAGATTCTTTACCATTTTATTTCTCAATCCAGACTCTGTTCAAACATCTGATAAGTGGCTGGGAGGAGAGTTCTCTCAGTAGGAGAATATACCTCACCTCCACTCTAATTGAGTGCTGAAAAAATTCATGTTCCAAGTGCACTGTCTTTGAGACTGCCCTCCAGTGAAGGTGCAAAAACAAGGTCAACTCTTAAAAAGTTTCTCACTCTATTTTGTAAAAAAGCGAGTTATTTAAAAACGGAAGAAAATCACTACTGAGAAGAGGTAATGCCATCTTGCAATATTCAGAAAGAAACAATAAAGAACAAAGATTGAAAAGTACCCATGGCAGTTAGCTTGCAAGATTTCTGCAAGTCGAACAAGTTGAACTCTTCTGGATTCCTCTTGTGGAATCAGATTTCTGCTTTTACCAGGGTTCTTGGTCAGAGAACACTTCACAGCTCAAGCAGCAGGAAACTGAAGAGTTAGTATTTCTGCCTATTTTCAGCAGCTTTTAACTCTTGCCCTGATCAGTGACTGAATTGCTGGCATATGGTTTGGAGCACAAATCAAAGCTGCACGTGATTCCAAAGACTCCTGTTTGAACTGAGCATGACGCCACTCCTGTGCTGTTGTATCAGATTGCCCCCAGCTTGCCTTTAGCTGTGGATGTTTTACCACGTGCTGAGTATACATACAGCCGAGGGAAAAAATAATCTGTAAGGAGACTCTAAATTCTGCCACTTCTGCAGCTTTATTGAAACCAACTATTTTCCTATGAAGATTAATGTAATTTTGTCCCCTGGATCACTAGTACTAGTCAAACTGTATTCACCGAGTTGTCTAACCTGACAAAGATGCATGTAGAACAGCCCAGCATGTCAGAGTATCTGACATCAGATCACTGTTTACTTTTTCTTGCATCCATGGTAATGGTCATATCCAGTTTAGTTTAATCAGCAGTTGACTGTAACACTGGAGAGGGGACCATATGTGTGTATATATAGTATCTAAGCTGTATTTAAAAGTTCTTGACAGAAATAAATAAACTGAACTAAGTAAGAGATCACGCTGCTTTTGTCACCAAACCCATGCTGTTTGGAGTGCTATTTTTTATGGATTTTTTTTTCTTTTTGTGTTGGCAAGAGAACCCTGCACTGAGAGCTGAAGCATGAGGTACATTTTCAGTTAGATACATTGCAGACTTTGTTCTGCAGGATGGGGTTATGAATTTTTACCCTTGAGAAAGAGGTCAAATAGGGGTTTCATATTCATTCAGCTCCTTATGGGAATTGCTGACTTCCTATGGAGGTGGTCAAGGATCATAAAACAGACACAGACAAAATGCTTTGATATTTTTGTCCCTTCAGGCATGATGCAATTGTTGGAAAGTTAGAGGTTTTATTATGAGAAGGAGAGATTTTCACTGCAGGGATTAATTGATCCTGAAAGGCTTCTCTGCTTCATCCACCATAATCAAAAACTTACATATCTTTGTGGAAGCAGAACTTGTTTCAGAGTTTGTAGACAAAATGTTACTTTATGAATATTTAACAATCACGCTGTGATAGGAAATAAAGGCCAGATCGGGACAAGAACTGCATGAGACACTTAGCATCACCATGGTTTATTTAGCAGCTGTGTGGTGGATTGGGTCCTGTTAAGTCATTGTCTTTCTGGGAGGAAAGGGAGAGATGCTGCTCGAGTGGTGATCGATGGTTCCACCTTTTGGCTACACTGCATGGACAGTCGTGCCCAACCTGCACGGCCAAAGAGTTTGTACTTTAAAAAAATTGTGGTAACATTTCCCTGAAGCTTTACCAGGGAGACCCAGCAGAGGAATAATGAGAAGAGGTTCCTAAGATAGCATAAGATATTGGAAATAATGGGCTGCACTCAACACTTGTAGGTATTGGGTGATGTGCTCATCATGGCTAGCTGTTGTCAGGCTGTTTTTTGTGCTGATTTGGCCCAGCTGAAGTTATGTGGTTTGACATGTATTCACTGACAGTTTTGTTCTGCTCGTGTGACACACTAAGGACGGGTGAAGTTAGATGTAAGAGAAGTTGAAACATAGGTTACCAAAACATGTATTGATATCCGAGGTAATAAAGTACATAGTGCAGAAGAGTTACTGAAATAATACTTCAAAAATCGCTCATGTTGGAGAGGTATTATACCTCAGACTTTTGAACTGTTTAGTTACAAAAGCTGATTAAGCTTTTGGATGTCCTAAGATTACTGTAGAGCCATGGTTTTCTAGATGAGGTTTTATGCCTTTCTGGCCCCTCATGCAGTGAATGACACATTGTGAATCCATCAGGCTAGTGAATCCTAGCACAGAGGCTGTGCCATGCCAGAGGAAATGCACGGCATGCTGGATATTAACTCTGACATTGCTCTCACTCTGAAGTCCCTTTTCAGTACTCAGACAGTTACGATCTACAGACCAGCTCTGTATTATTTACTGGGGCTTTGGGGATGATGTGTTGAACCACTGAGCCTTTAGACTAGTGCTTTTATGCCAAAATATTTATGTTGATGTAAGGGAGTAAAATTTGGCCCCAGACCTCACTGAATTGAAAAATGTATTAAAATATACGTTGGAAAAGGAATTTGGCACTGACTCTGACTAGAGAGAATAGGAAAAGAAGTTAGAACCTTGATTACTTTTTATTCTGTTTACCTGATTCAGAGTTCAAAATTATTTCGTGTTTTAATTAAAGCTTGGCAAGGTCTCTTCTGCTGTTCACTACAGGAAATGAAGAAAGGGAGGGAGAGGTGGGAGAAGAGAACCAACTGTTTGCCTAATTGTACTGGGTCCAGCTAGATGCCAAAAATGCTTGGAGACATGTAACATGATCTATGTTGCTGTCTCAGTCTAACGGCTTTTTAATAGATTAATCTGTCAAATACCATTACTATTAGCATATGATTTTTAAATTAATCTTGGGTTTTGATTTACTTCTTTCTGTAATGAACTATTTACAGGGTGCCTCATTAATACTTCTAAGGTAGTGTAGAGATAATTGGAGGAGAAAGCTGCACCTGGGGAATGGAACAATTTCAGATTTACAGTCTTTCAGGGTTTTCTCCTTTTATAAGAATATATTTTGTTAAAAAATCATTTGGAATAGCTAGACATCTGCTTATAAAATCCTAACATGTCTTTTGCAGAGAAGATTACCATGAAGATGGATTCTGTCAGCCATACAGGGGAATTGCATGTGCACGAATCATTGGAAACAGGACCATTTATGTGGACTCCCTCCAGATGCAAGGGGAAATTGAAAACCGAATTACTGGTAAGCTTATATATCTCTGTAGGAGGCAAAAAATATTTGTGAAAGTATCCAACTGAGGCATAAATAGTGCTATCATCCTTTTCAGTTTTATCGGTCAACAACTAAGACATCCTTGTATTAAGGTTTAGAGGAGGTGAGCCAGTTTCCCATCTGTGAAGTCAGCAAAATTTGGAGTAAGGAGGAACAGTATCTGCAGTCATGCGTAGAAGCTTTTTATGTGTCCCGAAGTAAAGTGTCAGAGCACTGAGTTTTTAACAGTTTATAGTTTATACTTAGGCTTTTTTGCATGATGGATTCAAATAGAAGATGTAAAACGAAAACAAAAAACCAAAACCCAAACAATTTGTGATGTAATAAAACAATACTGGTTTTTGATTTTCTTGAAAAATGTGTGATGGCTTTTCCCCTCGGTTTCCTCCCCTATTCCATAATCTCAGCAGAGTCTGGATTTCGTGTTGATTTATGTAAAACAAGAGTCGACATCGCTGTGCTCTGCTGCTGCTGATTCGTTCCCTGACCATCATTTTGCTACAAAGTCACAAACATGCATCCAGAATCTTAATTTTAATGGTCTGTACATCAACATGAATTTTCTTCATTGGACCTCAGCTGACATTAGCAGCTGTGACTCTGTTGTGCACGAGTAGAACAAGCAAGTGAATCCATGGAACGGAGCAAACTGTTTATCATAATATGTGGCCAATTAACTCAGTCCAGCAGGAGCTTATTTGCATCGGGCCAGACAAAGCTAACTAACTGAATCTGCAATTTTAACATAACTAGTTGCCAAAAAGAGTTCGACTTCACTTGCCAGATGTCTCCTTAAAGATATTACCTTAAAGGCTTGTTGCCAAGCCAGAAATAAAAATAAGGTTTTTTCTGTTCTTGAGATAGTGGTCAGGTTCTGGGACTGGCAAGATCCACGTGCTAACCTTTCCTCGTGCTGTTACAATTAATTCCCTCATTCCCCTCCCTCCTTGCTCCTGTATTCTGTTGTAATTCCAGCCTCCTTTACCGTTATGTCATGAATTAATTCTTACTATTGATTCAGTGTTTTTCCACAACATAATCTGTATCCTGTTGGGATGCTTTTCAGCAATATGGAAATGTTCAGCTATCTGAAATGACGGAATTTGTAACTCTGTGAATTAGGTTCATAATGTCCTGTTAAAAAACAAAAACACACAAAACAAAGACAAAAGCAAACAAAGCAAAACAAAAAACCAAAACCAAACCAACCAACAAAACAGCAGCAACGAAACCCCACGAATCCCTGTGGTATGTTCCAGAAGACGTTTACTGATCAATTTGTACTTGTTTCTGGAATATACAATGTGGAGGTACCTGACCTGCCTGCTGGATCCCTGATAACACTGATTATCAGTTAGATTTGGCAGACTGGGGGCTGGGATTCTCTGTCCTGGAGTCGAGGAGAATTTCTGAAGGAACTGTTCTTTTTTAGGAAAATTTCGTGAACCACGATGTAGAGCGCCAAGCTAGGCAGTAATGGTAATCCACTGATAATATGGCATTTTCAAGCTATATACATCGGAAGGATGTACCAAATGCCTTATGCAAAACCCTGAGGATTTCACAGCATCCTTTGTTGTTACAAGTCTTCTTATATGTGAAACAAATATTGCAAGACTGAGTGTTCTCTGTCCAAATGACAGGGTATTTTTGAAATAGTGGTAACTTGTTAGATTAAAAAAAAAATATCTGCTGTATAACTGCTGCTATATTTTGCTTATGCTTTTGCCCATATCTCCTAAGCACAGTTTTTGGTGAAAGGGTTTGTGCCCGGAGCTGCAGGGTGCTCTGGGGAGACTGTGCGTGGGGGACGGTGACACCTACCGCCTGACACTGAGAGCAGTTAGCGAGGTTACAGGTGACATCTATGGGGAATTTTCATTCTGATTTTTCACTTCTCTGCCATGCTGATGTGTGAAATACACCCCCTTTGTCTCTGTGGCCCCTCCTGCTTTTCAGTCCTGGCCGTGTTATTAGGTGAGAATTACAGCTTTCTATTAAAAAAAAAGAAAGATGTTTCTGGAGAAAAACTCGGCACATGAAAGACTGGAAGGCCAGCAATAAAGATTGCAGGAACCTGACCTCTGACCTGTGGATATGTGTGGCTAGCAAGGCCTTTGCCATGTTGTTTAGTATCTATAACTAAAAAATTAAACCCCTTAAATGCCACCACACAGTCCTGCTGGCTTTTGTGCCTCCCATCAAAATAAGGACATGATTGTGAATTGCACAGTCTTCACTCATGCCAATATAAATTCCGTGCTGCCCTAACAAAAGTTAGTGCGGTGTTTCAAATAGCCAACAGTGACTGCTTCACTCATCCAGGTTTATTTTTTCCCTGTTAGTCTTTGGGAGAAGCACGTGTCACAGCTGTGATTAGCCTGATATCTTGCTTCCATACAGTATTCTCTGCATGACTGATAAACAGTTATATTCCCATGTTAATATTCCTATATTAAAACAAGCAAAGGTGTAAACCCTACAAAAGTATGCGTGATGTTCAGGAAGAGACAGGAGACTCTCTGATAGCAGCTGACATCAGAAGTAGATGGTTGAAAGGAGAGAGCTGAACAAGAGGGAAAGAACTGAGTTGTAGATTGTAAACAGACTGCTGAATGACTTCAACTGGTCATTTCCTCCCTTTTTACAGTGTGCATTGGTGGAATGTGCAGTCGGGTGGGACTCACTCACAAATGATACTTTCCAGTGTGGGAATGAACATCCCTACATTTAAAGCTTGATTCACCCCTAGATACATGATGCACATGCATGTTCGTCTTTTCGTTGCAATGTGCAAGAAAACTCTCAGATGTTCATGTGTAAATACTGAGAGCTGAAGGGGAGGATTAAGTTCCTAGTTTGTGATGACATTCATGTTAATGCAATCCACATGCTGAGATTGATTACACTCATTTTTCTCAAAACTGCTGCCTGTTAGGCTTCTCATGTCTCTAATAGCAGTATCTCCCCAAATACCAATAGCACACTTCCTTTTGCCTGTCAAGACTTGAAAAACACTTGTCTTGTTTATTGATCAGAATGTCTACAGGAGGAAGCTAGGTGATCCTTGTTCAGGTTTTACCTAATTAGGAACTCTGGCAATACGTGTCAGCATCCTGGTAAGTGTATCTTTATCCTTTCAAGTTAAAATTAATCAAGACTAACAGTTGGCTCAATGTTATTCACTTGGGTAACTTCCTAAGAACTAAGGTCCTGCAAGCTCTTTGCAGGCCTCAGAGGGACACTGGGGTGCTGGTTTGGTTTCAGCAGAGTCTCCTTTACAGCAGAAATGACATCATTTCTCTGCTGATCAGTAGGCTTGCAAACTCTCAAGAAAAGATGAAAGTTGTAAAAGGCAAATGACATGAAAATTATTTTGTTTCTCATGGTTTTTATGAATTAATACTTAAATACTATTTTTTTTCCTTTCCAGCTGCGTTTACCATGATTGGCACTTCCACGCATTTGTCCGATCAGTGCTCACAGTTTGCTATACCATCCTTCTGCCACTTTGTGTTTCCCCTGTGTGACGAGCGTTCTCGGACCCCTAAGCCCCGAGAGTTGTGCCGGGATGAATGTGAAGTTCTGGAGAATGATCTTTGTAGGCAGGAGTACAATATCGCTAGATCAAACCCCCTTATCTTGATGCAGCTACAGTTGCCTAAGTGTGAGGATCTCCCACGACCTGACACCTTGGAAGCTGCCAACTGCATAAGGATTGGGATCCCCGTGGAGAGACTCAGACGATGTAAGTCCCATTGTTTCATGACTGGGGAAAATTTGGGTTTGTTGCTTCCTCGGGTTGGGTCTGAGAGACAATATTTTATCAGCCATTCTTTTTGCAAAGAGAGTAGTGCTTTACTGGGTGCTACTACTTTTTATCATGTTAATACTGACCATGGTCTTGCACTGTTGTAAGATATAGTTAAGATGGTGAGGAAGCTTAAAGGATGCTGCTTAATACTGAAAAGGGTTATATCAACCACCCTGGGTTATAAAACTCGGTGTTCACACAACCGATTTGACTGACACTTGCAAGGGACAGCAGTGCATTGCAGGCTTCCCTTCCTACATACCTGCCCCCACCTCTGGCTCAGTCTTTGCCTTTCTGGATGAGTTCCCACATACAGCTGTTTGTGAGTTCTGGTTACCTATCTATAAACCTCAAATAGGCTGTGGAAGCTTCACTGGAAAAAGATATTAAGAAATTAAACATTTACTGTTTATTCTTTCTATATGTAAATCCACAAGAGTATTCATCCTGTAAATTGAGCGTGGAGTGTAATTGTCTTTCTTCACCCACACAGGATGGTGAAAACATTGATCTTGCTTCCATGAATTTATATTTGCATCCGTGAGTAGCAGGGCTGTTCTGCTGTCAGTAATTATGTGCTGACAATTTTTCTACCTACTCCATTTCCTAGCAATTAATCACCACCCCCTACAATGACTAAAGATGCTTTAAGTTCAAAGTATGATAAGATTATTCCCAACATCCATTGTCTGAATCCACAGTTAGGAGCAGGGGTCATGGGATAACGGTGGCCATGGAAGACTAACTGTGTACTAGTAAGGCAATAATCTAGTGTCGCTGAGAAAGAGAAGTAATTGAGAAAACAATGACAGAAAATAATCTGCCAGGGAAATCTATCCAGCAAAAGGAATGAGAATAAAAACAATAAAAATCTGGGAAAAGGCCTCATTGACCCTTGGAGCCAGTGGTGCTCCCTGTGGTGGGATGGCTGTGGTGTGGGTGCCCTGGGGGTTTGGAGGAAGGGCTTTGAGAGATCTGGATTTCTGAGGGCTGGGGAGGGGTACTCAGAAAAATTGAGCAGGTAATGTTGCAAACATACAGAAAAATGCATTATTCAGTTCAGGTGATACGTACGGGAAACAAGCACTCAAAAAATATGAAGAGATGATAGCAACAAGACAGAGAATAAAGATAGGACTTCAGCAGATATGAAAGTGATGTATCAAAAGAGAAGAAAAGCCTGAATTCCTTCTTTCTAAAGAAGAAAAGAAGGAAGAACCAGCAAAAGTGTGAGGAAGACAGGAACATGACGAAAAGTAAAAGTGGTGGGAAGTTTACACTGTTAGCATCTGATGAATTTTCCTGAAGTGAAGCTCATATCTCTAATTTAGTTTAACTTAAGCTTGTCCAGTGTCTAAAGGTCCATACATGCTCATTAGTCTCAACTCACAATCAGAGTTAACAAATATTGGTGTGTATAGCCATAGAGCTGAGACACTCCAGGGTAGAATCCGTAAGTAACTGGGTCTACCAGTACAGATACACACAGAACTGAAATTTCAAAACCCACAGCTTTCATTTAAATCCCAAGGTACCTAAATTCAAGTACTTTTTCCATACGTGGTCTATGGACTTCAATCCTTTTGATCTTGCTGGCCCTTGGGTGTTTTGTTATTTGCAACGTTTTGTCAAACCCTGTGTTGCAGATCATCAGTGCTACAACGGTTCTGGAGCAGACTACAGAGGGACAGTCAGTGTTACCAAGTCTGGCCACACTTGCCAGCTTTGGGACTCCCAGAGTCCCCACAGCCATGATCTGACAAGCACACAGTTTCCAGAGCTAGGTGGAGGACATGCGTATTGCCGAAATCCTGGAGGTCAGATGGATGGGCCCTGGTGTTTTACAAAGAATAAAAACGTACGCATGGAACTGTGTGACATACCTTCTTGTAGTATGTATTCTCTTTCTTTTTTCCCTTACTACTGTCCTGAATCCTGTGTAATTTTGAATGTTCCCTGTTTTTACAAGTACATTTCACTTAAGAGGGTAATGCTTTCAAATGTTTCACTTGCTGCAATGCGTCACCCTTGTTTTGTGTTGTAGGTGTTTAGCATTTTCTGGAGATTAGAGCTTGTAACTGAGATATTATGACAGTTTTTAATTATGTTTTGGATGCTTAAGCTGAGGTAATAATTAATCACACTGTTGCAGTTTGTATTGTAACTTGAAACAAAAGACTTGATGTTCTTATCACCTCTTGTATGTATTTGGTTTGCCCATAATACCTAATGGTATAATATATTGCTTTCACTCTGTATGGCATCTTGCAGGCAGTAAAGATTTTCAGATCCTGCAGAGGGAGACAGAGCACCATGCTTGGTTGGAAGGAAACTGTGAAGTGCAGACGCAGAGATGTCATGAAACAGATTATGTTATCAGAAGAGTCTCACACTATTTGCTAGTGGCTCTGTACTGCACAACTGATAGCAAAAATAAAAAGCACAGCTCTCACAGCTTAATACTGTCCCACTGACTTCCCTATATTGGTATAGCCTTCACTCCAGAGCTGCTACAGTGGTAACAGCCTTTGGACATGACAAAGCAACTTAATACTGTGCTTCATTAGGAAGAAAAGCATATTTCCTGCAGCAACAGATGTATCATGGAAGGCATAAAAGTGGTTTTGTTACAGATTGCCTGGATATTTAAGAGCACTCACAACTGATATGAAATTTCTTAGTTACTTCACTTTTTTACAGTAACATGATTTGACATTTATAATAAATTTCTATGTTGCATGTAACATGGTGTAAAGATGATAACTCTGGGATGTGGTTGTGGTGAAAGCAGTAGCCACAAACAGCAAAACCACAGATTGCAGAAAACATCCCAGGCAGTTGTGATGAACATTTTGGACACCACTGTGCTTTCCTAGAGTCTCTAAGTATCAATAAAAAAGCATTTTAGGAAGGTTCCAGAACAGTCTTATTAAGTGTATTGATGACTTTTTCATGACTGTCTCACTGTAATATAAAAGCACTTTAATTTTATTAAATACAGAGCAAATAATATCTCTGACAGTGAGAAGTGAGATCTATTTTATTCTTGGCAGATATTGTACCAGTGGAGGTAAAAAGTGAACAAAGTGCTGACGAAATGGCTGAAGCTGGGCTGGGAGGCCAGACTGCATTGTTGTGCTGTGGTTTATCACTGCTTCAGAGACTGTGATGAAGGCTATTCACTTGCTTTTCATTCTCTGAACAAGACAATGTAGTGATACTCTGGTCTATGTTCTGCAGTTTCCATAACGAGAAGCCTCAAAAATTAAGTGAAGAAAACCACATTAAATGTGGGTCTCCTAATTTATCTTCATACTGCTAGTTGCTATGTCCGTTCAAACTTCTTTGAAATATTTAATGGAAAATTATGGTGAAGTGGGATAGGGTAATGTGACTTCCGTTTTAAAGCTATAGGAATTTACTTTTTAAAAAAAATATAGTATTAATAATTACATCATAGTTGTGCGTGTTTGCTTGTTTTTGCCTACTATCAAATGCGTTAAAGATACTTACTGTAAACAATGAACATCTCTGTGTCTGACAGGTCCACGTGACAACAGTAAAATGGGAATCCTCTACATCCTGGTTCCCAGCATAGCCATCCCTCTGGTTATCGCCTGCCTTTTCTTCCTGGTTTGCATGTGCAGAAACAAGCAGAAGGCATCTGCTGCTACACCGCAGCGCCGCCAGCTGATGGCATCTCCTAGCCAGGATATGGAAATGCCACTCATTAATCAACACAAACAGGTATTTTTTCCAGAATTTGCTTAGGCCACATATTTCCAAAGTGCCATGATTTTCATTTTCTCCGGTTGGTGGTGTTTGAATTGAGCCGTGTTGTAAGGGACCTAATTTTCATACTGTGCTGGCCATCTACTCAAGTGAAAACCGAGTCTTGCACTTGCTAGTTGTTTCTAGAAATCCCGACCTCAGGCAACAGCTTTGAAGACAGTATTTTATGACATTTGCCCTTATCTGTCAATCCCCATTCTGCCTGTTGTCTCACTGACTGGAAATGTTATTTCTGATGCAGTCTTCAGCCTGCGGCTCATTTTCGCTCCTGGTAGCGATGTGGCCAGTTTGCTTGTCTAAAGCAGGATGCACGGTGGGGTTTCTAGTCTAATCCGTTGGCTCAGTTGCCTGAAATTCTGAACCACCACTGAGCAGGGAGCTGAGCTGGGGTGCCACATGTTTCTAAGGTTGTATACCACAAAGGACTGTGAGACAAAAATGGCTTTGAACTTCTGTCTACAGATCTCAGCTCCTGCATACGATTTCCCAGGTCAACTAACTGATCTCCTTGCTAAAATTGTGTTCAGAGCTAATGTTGAATTTTCAATCGCAGCTTTTACAAGATGCAAGCTCTAAACAACAATGCTCAATTTGGAACAATTGGCAACATCTGTTCAGGAAATTGTAGAATATTTGTAGCAAAATGCATTGATGTTGTATGATCAGGGGGAGGTTTAATGGCTCAGTCTGGCCTGTGCTGAAACTCTCTGGTCCAGTCCACAGTCCGTTGGCCACTAAAATCAGAGCTTGTTCCCAGATCACCTGCTAAAGCCTCCATCCAGCCTGCCCTGCACCCTCCTGCTGGGGTGCCCTGTATGTGAAGCTGTGCTGGCTGCATCTGGCCCGGTCGGGGACTCCTACATCCCATGCTGGTCAGGATGGACCCATTAGATCACTGTCAAAAACTCCTTTGCTTTCCCTGCCAGCTGCAGTAAAGAGACTCTGGGGATTTGTCACTGTTGGCTTGGCCACCTCTTCCTTCATGCACCAGAGAGAAATTCCTTCTTCCTTCTGCTCCTCTTCTGCCCCTCTCTTCATCAGAGTTAGTGCAAGGTTTCTCAGAGAGGGAAGTGTGTCCTGCTGACCACAGGCAGGGGCCAATCCTCTAGTGCAACAGAGGAGAAAGGGCATATCTGCTGCTGCAGAACTGAAAAAGGGAGGTTTTGTTCTTTCTTCTGCTGGAAGGGATGTTTCAGTTCACCCCAAGAGTGCCACCTCCTCATCCAGTGCCCATAGTTTTTCTGACAGATCTCCAGTGGGCACCTCTGGGCAAGTGCAGCTGCAGTTAATAAACGTCATCATTTGCCAGATTTACTCTGAACCAATTATTCATTTAACTTGCAGGAAATATGGTTGCTCCTTTGTAAAAATAATTATACTTATCATCTTGAAGCATAATTCAATTTACACTTCTGACAAGGTTAACTGTCAAATCAATATACTGATGTGAAGATGCAAAAAGCTGAAAAGTCATTTTGGCAGAATTTATCTTCCATTTGGAGCATCTAACCACTAGGAACTTTTCTTTCATAAGAGATTCTGTTGTTTAAAAAACGTGGTGACTTTTCACTTTACTTCATTTCAGGCTAAACTTAAAGAAATCAACCTCTCCACTGTGCGGTTTATGGAGGAGCTAGGAGAGGAAAGATTTGGCAAAGTCTACAAGGGACATCTTTTTGGTACAGCACCAGGTGAACAAACACAAGCTGTTGCCATCAAGACACTTAAAGACAAAGCAGAACTGGCTCTTCGGGAAGAATTCAAACATGAGGCAATGATGCGATCACGATTACAGCACCCAAACATTGTTTGTTTGCTGGGAATAGTGACAAAGGAGCAACCCATAAGCATGATTTTTAGTTATTGTTCCCACAGTGACCTCCATGAGTTCTTGGTGATGAGATCTCCGCATTCGGATGTTGGCAGCACTGATGATGACAAGACAGTAAAATCCACTTTGGAACCAGCAGACTTCTTCCACATCGTGACTCAGATAGCTGCAGGAATGGAATACCTTTCAAGCCACCATGTTGTCCACAAGGACTTGGCCACTAGAAATATACTGGTGTTTGATAAACTGAATGTGAAAATATCTGATTTAGGCCTTTTCAGGGAAGTTTATGCTGCTGATTACTACAAACTAATGGGAAATTCTCTTCTTCCTATCCGGTGGATGTCCCCTGAGGCTATTATGTATGGCAAGTTTTCTATCGATTCGGATATATGGTCATATGGAGTTGTGTTGTGGGAAGTTTTCAGCTATGGCCTGCAGCCTTACTGTGGTTATTCTAACCAAGATGTCATAGAGATGATCAGGAACCGACAGGTTCTGCCATGTCCTGACGACTGCCCCACATGGATATACACCTTGATGTTGGAGTGCTGGAATGAGTTTCCCAACAGAAGACCAAGATTTAAAGATATACACAACAGACTAAGAACATGGGGAAACCTTTCTAATTACAACAGCTCAGCGCAAACCTCTGGGGCAAGCAACACCACACAAACAAGTTCTCTCAGCACGAGCCCTGTTAGCAACGTCAGCAATGCTAGGTACATTGGACCAAAGCAGAAAACACCAGCTTTCCCTCAGCCGCAGTTCATACAAATGAAGGGGCAGATGAGACCCATGGTCCCACCTCCTCAGCTCTACATTCCAGTCAATGGTTACCAGCCAATGCCTGCCTATGGTGCTTACTTGCCAAATTTTTACCCTGTCCAAATTCCAATGCAAATGGCTCCTCAGCAAATGCCTCCCCAGATCATTCCCAAACCAGGCTCCCACCACAGCGGGAGTGGATCCACCAGCACAGGCTATGTAACAACAGCACCTTCCAATGCATCAGTGGCTGACAGGGCTGCTCTGCTCTTGGAGGGCACGGATGACACGCACAATGGAATGGAAGATATCGCCCAGAATCCTGTCCAGGAGGAGGAGGAAGAGGAGGGCTCTGTGCCTGAAACAGAGTTGCTGGGTGATAACGACACACTTCAGATGGACGAAGCAGAAATTCAATCAGAAGCCTAAGGAATTTGGCCTCATTACTTAGAATTTCACATCACTTCCATGCATGGAGACTGCAGATCCTTAGGTCTAGTAGCAGTGATTTTGATCTGACTAGAAGATACAAAACTAAAAAACCTACACCCTTGTAAAGTGCAGCAGTAATGATATAGCAGGTTTTTTGACCATTGCCGCCATCAGGTTTTGCAAATATGATGGTATAGAATTGCTGGGTTTAATCTTTTTTACTGTCCTACAGTTCTTGAGGGAAGCTGCTTTTCAGTTATGTACTGTTGCTGTGCAACATATTGCAGAGTAGCATTGCACATCATGTATATCATGATATGTGAGTGCAATGTTAGTGAATTATGCGTAAACCAATAACACAAAAAGGAATCCAACTATGGTTGCAGAATTGTTCTGAGCATAAAGAAGTGCCCTGGATGCGATGGACAGCTTAGTTTATAGTATTTATCTCTTTGATATAATGGACACAAGATTGTTGTTTGCTTTCTGAATCTGAAAAAATAACAAGTTGATAATACTGATCCATCTTTGTATTATGATAACCAGAAAAGTAGGGAAATGAACATAAAATTGGCTGTGCTGAGTCAGACCATGGGTCCGTCCAACCCAGTAGCATGTCTTGAAAGGCCATCAATAATGTCTGCCCAGGGAAGACTGCAAGGGCAATTTCCCTTGTAGAATGTCCCCCGGGTATTTCCCCAGCCTCCAGCAATTTGTGGCTTAGGAACTTCCCAAGCCAGAAGTGGAATTTTTTCTGTTTAAGAGCTCTCAATGGAATTTTCTACCATGAATTTATCCAAATGATTTTGAATCCACGTAAACTTATAGCATCCACAACATCCTGTGGAATAACGTGAGAGGAGAGAGGATGGCTTTTTTTCATCATTCCCAATGAATGACTGTGACAGAAGCTTCCAGACGAGATCATCTGACTGCATTTGTGGATGAAAGTATTCCTTCTCTGCTGTGTATTTTCAGCAGCAAGCAGCCTTAATACACTGTTAACCAAAAATGGGGATATTGTAGGGGATATTGTAGGTATGCACTAACTTAACAATCCAACTCTAATTGCATATTGGTTATCAAGTATAGAAAAGAGCTCCACAGGTATGTTCCCACATTGTAAAACTGTTGGATTTTGTGAGGGGTTATAGACTTACTTGATTTACTGCAATTACTGCTGGATTGCATGTGAAACCATGTTTTTTCCTGCCTCTTTAGTGAAAATGAATCTTTGAACTTTAGAAGACCAAAATAAGCAATACTGTACGAAGTGCTGGTTTTGTGCTTCTGTTTGCAGGATGAATCATGTACAGACCTTTAAATGTAATTTATGTTTTACTACATTTTATATACTTTTTTCATTGAAATATTTGAGTTTTTGAATGAATGACTTTATAACTTAACCATTTACAATATTCACATGTGGTGCAGTTTCATTGTATTGCTGTTTCATTTTGTTAAACATGCAGACAGGTCCGTACATTTCATGACCCTTTCTGTAACACAAGCAATACACATTCTCATTGTAGCATTGTAGCCAACACTCACTATAGCTATAAGTTGTACATCCAACATGGAGTATTCAATAAAGTGATGCAAAAAGTATGATTAAGTATGTTATCTTTATAGTTCCTACAGAAGCTGTTTTGTTACGGTACTTTGTGGAAACAGGAATGGCCACAGTTCCTAAGGTTACAGGTTTCATACCTAAACTACAACTTTTTATTTTATTACATTGGGATTCACTTGTAAGTTGTGTATCATTGTGATCTACACCCTGTGTTCATGGTATGGCAGCATTACTTATTTCCAGCATTTCACCTGGATTTGGAAATGCACTGGTAGCAATAAAATATGAAAGCTTTATTACTTGTGCTAATATAATGCAGCTTTGGGTGCTATTACTAAATAAAGGATAAATAAATAAAAAAAAGAGTGAAGTTTATTTACTTTAAGTTCTATGTTTCTTCTAGTTACACCACAGATGCACCAGTAAGCGAAGACATAAAAACCAAATAAGTGGCAGTCAATGGAAGCTTTTGTACAACAGGATCTGAAATTCAGCCCATTTTTGACAGTCAAAGAGCACTATAACTTCGGATGCTTTGGGTGCAGTTTAGGAAATACTTAATTCCCTTATTCAAGCCTCATAAATTCAAGCCCATAAATCACCATAGTCAGAAAAAATAGGACAGACTCCTATACTGACTTTCCCATCCCCACTAAGATGTGGATGTGCTCCCGAAGTGACAATAGAGGAGCAGTAAACAAATGTCTAGGCCAGCCTTGGTGATACGCACAGTACTGCAGAGGGTTTTTCTCCCCTCTATTGATGTGGACACACTTCCCTGAGCTGCCACGACTGGAGCCATGACAGCAAGCAAACACCTCGTCTGTGGCTCAGGTGAGCACCTCTGCATAAGTGGTTACCACTTCCAACACGATAGTGGTGCTATAAGTCATGTGGATTGGCAGTAACATGTTGCTCTGCAACTCCCCAGGGTAATCCCCCCGTGATGTCTGCTGCAAAGACCCAGCCATAGTCAGGATCTGCCTTTCCTCCTCAAGATTTGGAAGCAAGGCCAAGGAAGAGCAGGGAAGCGACGTGGCAGTAAGTATACGGGACAAGGTAGTAAGGTGGGAATAGGGGGTGAAGGGTTGGGGCTGGGGCCCAGCAAAGCCAGCACAATGCTTCTCACTAGGGTGTGCAACATTACTTCTTCCTGCCAGGACTAGAAAAACTGGAGTTCATCCTGGTGGCAAAACAACTTTTCTGGGCAACAAATGTGTGTCTGGATGGTCCTCACTCAAGCCCAGCTCTCTGATATGATGCAAGTGTCTGATCTTGGCTCAAACTGTTATGAAGAAAGAGCTATTGGAAAAAGAGGTGGATGGAGCCTTGGTTGCATCAGCCCCTTCTCTTATGTGCAGCCTATGCCAGCAGAGCATGAAAACGCTCCTGGGATTCAACTCAGGGCAAGGCAAAGCACCCCTGGGTTGAATGGGTCCCTGGCAGGCCTGGACGTCAGTCTAGCATTAGCCTTGGTCACCCAGGCATCTGCATGTGCCTGAAAACAGGTGTGAATCTCTGTTTGCAAAAGCATAAGGGGTAGATGGGGAATGGATTTGCAATCAGAGGGCAGGGAACATCAGGGACAGTTCATAGTCTGAGCAGGGAAACTAAGTGATTGTAGATGTGCATGCCTCCTCCACCATGCTACTGTGTTCTGGCAAGAACACCTGAATCCTGTTCTGATATTGTCTTGAGTTCTGAGTTATTGCAGAGTGTTTTCATCTGTTCACCCATTGGGAATATAGAGAAGACAAAACTGTAAACAGTGGAGTATAAACAGCTGTGTAAGAACAGAGGATTCACCCACAGTGCAAACTGATAAGTACAAATAGGCCCTCTTATCATAGACTGTGATAGGCAGCTTCATTCGTTCACCTTCATCTAAATGACATGACTCTCAGTTTCATCTAATGATTTCCCTGAAGTCTGATCCAGAAGGACTTGTGGAGATATGAATCATTTGTTTCCTGTTTCTGCCCTCGCTACAAACATCATCATAAGTCAAAGGGAAATTACTTCACAGTAACAGAATCATAGAATACCAGGCTGGAATGGACCACGAGGATCACCTGGTCCAATGTTTCTTGTCAAAAGCACAGTCTAGACAAGATGGCCCAGCACCCTGTCCAGCTGAATCTTAAAAAGGTCCAATGCTGGGGAAACCACCACTTCCCTGGGGAGATTATTGCAGTGGCTGATTGTTCTCATTGTGAAAAATTTCCCTCTTGTGTCCAAGCAGAACAGGAGTCCAGGAGTAACCTGTACCCATAACCCTCATCTTTTCCATGTGACTTCTTGTAAAAAGGGAGTCTCCATCTCCTTTGTAGCCACCCTTTAAGCACTGGAACCTACCTCAAACTTTTATTACAGATATGAATTTGAATTTGTTTCTCACATTATCTAAGGAGTCCATTAGATGTCAGTTGCTTCTGTGTTCAAAGAAATCATCTCACTTCAGCTGTATGGGAATGAAGGGAAGAGGTCCAATGCTTTCTGAAAGAGGGCTTAGGGATACTTGTTGAGTTGGAGCACTGTCAAAAGATGTCAGACCTCAAGGTGTTTGCCAAAACAAATGAAAAGATTAGACACTCAGCTGCATGCATAGTTGTATCTTCAAATAAAGCCATGCTTTACTGCTTTTAAACCATAGTTTGACCCTGCGTAGACAGTAACTCTTTCTCTAGACAGGCAAACTCTACTGCAAAGTGTTCTCAAAAACAGCGTTTTGATTACCCAAAATATGGAGAAAAAGTCCACTAGCAAAGTCATCCTCTATTTGAGGAAAGGGACTAAATTAATATTGTAAGGAACCAGGTATGTTACTGTTCTATAAATAAATATACAAAATATTAGTGGAATAGCAGGAATCAAATTTTGGGGATTTTTTCAGATGCTGGGAAAGAGGTATTAGGAGCATGCATACAACATGAACAATGACATGGATCAGTGAATGAGGTTTGGTTCTGTCTTATTAGAAAATGAATTTTATTCTCATTTTTTCAAAAGTGATCTTGCGTAATATTTCAGTTTTTCCCAGATTGCAGATATGACAAATTGTTGGCTCCTTCAATCAGCAATATGGAGTCTGAGCAATCTAGGGACTATCAAGCAATACAAAATGTGCTTAGCTGTCAAGATAAACCAAGTCTATGATATCCTGGTCAGGCAGATCTTTCTCTAGACCAAAACGTACTGTATCTACTGTGATGAAATGCAGGTGAGGTGATTTGGCAGGGTTTCCTTCCCAGAAAAATGCTGTAAAAACATTTTGCACCTAATATTCCTGTCTTGCCATATGTTTGATGTTGAAAAGTTGTCGTGTCTGGACTCTGTAGCCACTGCTTCTCCTTCAGGGGTATATGGTGGAGTCTCCTAATGCTGGCTTCCCACTGCAGAAGGCTGGGCCCTGTGGCTTGCTTTGTGACCTCAAGTAGAAGGCAACCGCTGCGTGTGCATGTGCACATACATGCTTGTTTGTGGAAGAAAAAATACCCTGGAATATAAGGCAACACCTCTATGTTCAGTGTGAAATGAAATGTGTGTGTGTGCACATATATACACATGCGTATGTACACACATCCATATGCACATACACACACGTGCAAACAGACCCAAAACAGCAAGGGGCAATGCATATCCAGATGACAGCAGCTCGTTAGGAGACGTTTTCCCCTTTGCCCTCTCTGCCAGGTGCAGACGCTCCAGGGCTGCCTGAGGTCTTTTGGACCTGAATCCAAACCCAGTCCCTCCTACTGTGAAGTCTTTCCTTGGCACTGCTTCCAGTTGGTCACAGTGCTCAGGGCTGTGCCATGAGAAGGCTCACGGGACAAGCCTGGCACCAGGAATCCCCAGGCAGCACCCGTGGGGTGCTGCCCCCGTGTCAGACTTGCAGAGGGGGTCGTCACTGTCCCAGTCATCCTCCTGCTCTCCCCGCCAAGGGTCTTGGCGCTCCCCCCGACCCAGGCCCCATCCAGTTGCTTTAAATGAAAAAAACATTGCTCTAAATCTTAGCTGAGCACTGCAAGATTGCAAAAGCAGGGAGGGGGAAGTAATATAACTGAGGTTATGGCAGGAGCTGGAAATAGTATGGGGTTCACAAGGCTGTAAATCTCCAGAAGAGTCGGAATTTAAAATAATATGATACTGAGGGAACACAGAATACGATGTAGCTACTTCTCATTTCTATTGATCTGAAAGAGGAACTTTGCTTTATCTCAATTACAGTGTACCTGATGGTTTAACTGTCCTTTTTAAGACCTGTGTCTAAAACTGGAAATAACCCATCTGCTCTTAGGTTCTTTTGTTAACTTTAAAATCGGTGGAATTAGGGAGAAAAAATTATATTAAAATTACTGCATTCATTTAATTGAATGTTTGTTTCCATATACCAAGTAATAAATAATCATCATGGAAATTTACAGAAAGTGCTTTTGTTGCCACATATTTTATATTTGTTACTGAAGATTATATTTTTTGTAGAGGCCATTCTCCACATAGACTTCTTGAAAATTTCCTTTCAAACTACTGGTAGTAGTCACTGGAGATGTTGGAAACTGTTGTGATTTGATTCATAGCAATCATTTTAAACAATTTTATGGACAAATTCAACCCTAATTCTCAGTCTATTTTGGAGGTAACTATTTGATATACACCACCATAAACAAATGAAAAGAATTCCTTTCAGAACCACAAAAGACATTGTAGTTAACAGATGGGATGATGGGTAGGAAAATAGGCAGCAAACTGAAGTAGTAATTGACCACATAGGGACTGTCTTTAAGTAATTTAAAACCAGAAACATTTCAGGTGCATATCATTAATTTAATTTAAATGTAATATGTTTTCAGCTGAGGCCAATTATTCCCAAATGTAGTCTGAGGTTTTACAGCTATGGTAAAGATCTTTGTCTTGCTCTGTTGTTAATCCTATGAATACATTTTTTCATAACTTCATGTGGTTTACCATTTAATTACTTTCATATCAGATTTAAATTAAGTACATTTTTGAGCTGTAACCTGAAATGTTTGGAGAAATATAAGCCATGTGCTTTTCATACCAAGAAGGAGATATCGTATTACAGTTTTTTGCACTGTCTTGTTTCCACACAAAACACCTATATCCTCAGTGTTCCCAGCTCAGTTAGATTTATCATTTCCATACAAATTACTGAGGAAGCATTTTGAGTTATACACTGTTCATACTTAGAGAACTGTGAATAAAGAATCTTTTTCTTCATGAAGCAAAGTTATTTCATGCTGTCGTTGCTCCCTCTGTTACTCGTCCCTTTCATATATTCCTTGCCCTTGCCCTCCATTAGGTATTTCTCAGAGAACAACCACAGCATTCACTAATGCGTTTCCTTTCCTTGAAATACAGTTCCCTAACGGCAGACTAGAAGACACACCTTATATATTTATAAATAGATATGTTTATGAACAAACTCAGTCTTGACATGTTGAAAAGCATGAAGTGATAAAAGTGTGAGGATTTTCTTGTTCATTAACTTGCAAACCCAAACATTCCCAAACAAAAGGGTGTATGGAAGCAAGGTCTGTAGTTTTCAGTGCAAGTTTGCTGCTGACTTTGCTGTGGCCTGCACTTTTGCATCCTATAAAATATAAGTACTGGTTTTTCATCAACATTTTATGATGTCTTTGCTTGTAATTGGTGAATGGTTTTGTAATTTCTTTACTCATTCTGTTATACAAATATCTGATGTAAGCAGTTTAACTCTTAGCAGTCCTCTGCTGTTGGTGTCTATTAAGACTGCTTTTATGGAAAAACCTACCCTGTGTTAAAAGAAGCAAATCCACCCAAACCAATGCAGAATTAACTTCCAAAACATACAGGGTGCTTTAA